>NC_052623.1:99400494-99741681 GCF_016161935.1 Mauremys reevesii
TCTCGAGGGACAAAATGGGCTGAGTTCGAATTTAGAGATTTTAAATCTTAGCTGGTTAAAGGCTACTTTTTACTGTTTTATCTTCTATTCATTCATTTTGCGATTCCTGCAATTCCCTTTCTAAAATGATTCATTTGCTGCTAATCCCGTGTCAACTCTGTAACCGTCTAAACTCACACACGCAGATGTGGGCTCGATTTATATTTGAAAACACCCTTTAAGGTAATAAAATCAGAGAAGCAGGGTAGAGGCAAAAGGTGTTAACGTTTTTGTTAGTAACTATCAGAGCCCCAGTGAAAAACCTCAAGCTGTAAATAGGAAATACAGTACTTCTAAAATAGTTGAACAAATTACACGGATTTAAGCAGAGCAGCTCTTTATGCTAACAAGATAAAGTGGTCAGGCAACTTTCCACTCTGAAAATGTTACTGGAAACCGATTAAATGATTTGAGCGGTCTGTGTGTATTCAACAGACCCCGTTCTACTGGTTCATGAATACTTTTTTTTTAATACAACGACTTTTTTATCTTCTTTCCTATTCACGATTTAAAATGTGATAAATCAGGTTTTTGGCTCTGAATAACAATGGCTTGATTTAGATTTCCTAGTAAATCTATTCAAAAGTGAAACAAAAGACAGCCTTTGGAGGATACCTTACACTTCACCTGGACCAGGAGCGGAATGGCAATTCAGATAAAAATCTTGTTAGTAACTCAACAAGAAATAGAGGATTTCTCTTTTCCCTGCTTCAGGCTTTATTTAAACTCTTTGTTCAAAAATGAACAGAGTGGTAGTCGGATTCTAATTTACAGATATAGTTTAGACGTCTAATTTTAAATTAGAAAATCACACAAGAAAACCATTTACACGTAAATGTTAAAACCAATACTTAAACTTTTTTCTTTATATTACATAGAGCCAAAACGAAACTAAATACATGTTAGCCAGCTTCATTCACAAACATTAGTCAAAATATACACATTGCAAAAGTAAAAAACGAAAACAACAACAAAAAAACCTCTAACAGATGAAGGTTTTTCTCTAAAATTTATTTTTTGTTTTAAAATCATTATTTGCAATTGAATTGCAGTTGCTCTAAAAATAACCTAAGCAGGTAGGAAGGGTACTCCAAAACACATTTAAACACTTCATGTTTGATAGAGAACGGTTCTTTGAACATGAGAATATTCTTCTGCTGTCAAAACAACCTCTGTTTCAGTTAAGCTAAATAATAAATATATAATTATCACTCAGACAAAAAGTCTGATTTAACCTTAGATAAAATTGCGATCCTTAAATGGCGACGCAATATTTGTATTTACTCTGAAAGGCGTTCATTTTTTTTTGAGTCTAAAACTGACTCAAATGTGGGCAAAGGAAGCAACGTATGTTCAATCAAAGACCTAACGTTTCCACAGAAATTTACAAATTTACAGTCATAAGGTGAGACCTAAGGATCGGGAAAAATAAGAGAGACAGGCTGTAAATTAAGAACGAAATTTGTATGAATGTCCCATAGAAGAGGACGTCAGGAAGTCGTGTGGGCTATGTTAAGGGGAGCGGAAGGGCTGGGGAGATCAGAGGGACAGTATTTCACCTTACAGTCTATTTTTTGTGTGTGTTTCCTGCTCCCATTCGCATAGGACTTGATATAAAACAGAGGAAACATTTCAGATCCAAACGCCAGATTTGTCCCTCCACTCTGTCAACAATTTGACCCCTTTTTGGCGGTGGCGGTGTTGCGGGAGGACGTTTTGGAGAAGTTCAAATAGCACAGATTGGCGGGGGGGGGCGGGAGGCGAGCCAAGCCAGGCAAAGGAAGATTCACTTGGGGAGAAACCAGTGAGAGAACAAGCCCTTTCAGCTCAGGTATCTGCAAAGGCTGCATGCAACACACCAATTCTAAAAAAAAAAGGGGGGGGGGCAGATGGGGGAGCCACCTCTAGCTAGGGAGTTTCTTCTCAATGGTGTCTGTGGGCAACACGCAACAGGTCCGAGGAGGGCCAGCCAGGCACCACCTGCTGTTGGAGCAACGAGAAGTTTGCGGCAGGAGCGCAGGGCAGAAACGCTCCCGTTTACACGGCCACTCGCCCCCGTTCCGCCCTTGCACCTTCCCCGTCGCAGAGTCCGCAGCTGCCGGCGCCCGTCCCTCGGCACCTGTCCGCAGGGCCCGGCGGCTCTCCCGGGAGCCGAGGCGGGGAGTGCGCCGCACGGCGGGGCTGTCATAGCGCCGCCGCGTAGGCTGCCGGGTAGGGGTCCAGCTGGGGCTTGCCCATGCCGGGCAGCAGGATGTAGGCGAGGGGCGGCTGGAGGCCCGGGCTGGGCCAGGCGCTGCAGTTGCAGGGGATCATGTAGCCGGGGTTGCCCGGGGACGGGTGCGAGTGAGTGTGCCCCCCGGCGGCGGCGGCGGCAGCGGCGGCGGCGGCGGCGGCCCCGTGGAAGGCGCCGGCTCCCGCGGCGCCGGGGTAGGCCAGGGAGGAGGCGTAGGGCAGCGCCGAGGCGGAGGAGGACGACGAGAGCTCTGCCATTTTGGAGCCCAGGTCCAGCAGCGAGTAGGGGCTGCTGGCGGCCGCGGCGGCGGCGGCTGCGGCGGCGGCGGCCGCCGACTGGGGGAAGAAAACCCGGGCGGCTGCGGCGGCGGCGGCGGCGGCCGCTTTCTCCGGGTTGGCCAGCAGGGAGTCGGGCACCAGGCCCCCGCCGGCCCCGCCGTGCAGCCCGGCCGCCTTCAGCCCGTGCGGGTGGTCGGGATCCGCCAGGCCGTAGGGCACCGGGAAGGCGAACTTGTCCTTCTTGAGCAGGGTCTTGGGCTTGCGGCGGGGCCGGTACTTGTAGTCGGGATGCTCCTTCATGTGCATGGCCCGCAGCCGCTTGGCCTCGTCGATGAAGGGCCGCTTCTCGGCCTCGGTGAGCAGCTTCCACTCGGCCCCCAGGCGCTTGCTGATCTCCGAGTTGTGCATCTTGGGGTTCTCCTGGGCCATCTTCCGGCGCTGCGCCCGGGACCACACCATGAAGGCGTTCATGGGCCTCTTGACGTGATCCACCGGCTTGGACATGCTGGCCCCCGGCAAGCCCTGCAGCTGCTGCAGGCTGCAGCCCACCCCGCGCTGCCGGCCGCCTGCCCCGGTCACCTCTCCCCCGCCGCTCGCAGCCCGCAGAAAATCAATCTTTGCTCCGCAGCAGAACGAGCCCGGGAACTGCAGCACCAACTTCGGGCCGCTCCTCCCTCTCGGCCTCCCGGGAGGAAAAGTCCCGCACCTGGGGGCTGCTGGGCTCCAGATGGCCCCAACCTCGGGCTCCTCTCCGCACCCTGAAAGCCGATGTCCCAAACGGCAGGTCCCCCCCTGCACCGCTTTCCTCTCCGTCCAGAGCTGGCCCCCCGCCAGGAGACTGTCCCGGGCTCGGGTCTCTTCTTTCCGCCGGGAAGTTTCTTTCTTGTCTCAAGCAGGATTTTGAAACTCTCTCCAAACGCCGCTCGGGTTGGATGCTGGTGCCCCCAGAGTTCAAAGGGAACAACGGAAAAGTGCAAACATCCCCCCTTCCCCTTCCACTAGCTCAACTCTTCTCGGGGACTTGTCATTTGACAGCGGCCGGGGGGAGCAGGGGAGACACGGCGGCTTCCTTCCGTGCAAGGCGAGCCGCGCAATGATCACAGAGTCCTACCCATGGCGAGCCTGCAAACAAACCGCGGGCCGGCGCTCTCCGGACGCAGGGCGTGTGGCAGGGGCGGCGGGAGCTGTCCGCTTTCCTCCCCGGGCCGCTTTAGCGCGAGGCTGGCGATTGGCCGGGTCCCTGCCGCTCACAGCCAGATCGCTGCCCCCGGCGAGCCGCTGCGAGCCGCTTTCCCCTCGGACATACTCGCTTCTTCTCCTTCGCCTGCTGCGGGGGGGGGGGGAGGGGGGAATCGTCCCCCACTCTGGTCCGGGCTCAGCGACGCCTCCTGCTGCGGCCCCTAGCGCGCAGGCGAGCCGCGCCGGCCGGGCAGGAACCAGCGGCCCCGCTCAGCGCCGAGTCCCGGGATCAGGTTCCAACTTGGAGCTCGGCGGCGGCTCCCAGAGCTTCCAACTAACTTCGCCAAGTTTCATGCGGGCTCCCGGGCAGCTCCACTCCGGCTCGCTCGCCCCCTGCCTGGCTCCTCCTCTGCTCGGGGCTCTCTGGGCTTGCCTGGCCAGAGAGTGACTTGCGGGCGGGGGAGGGAAGAGAGGGCGAGGGGGTTTCTAATTGAAATGCTCGGCGATCTCAGCCAGGCAGAAGTGGAGCCGGGTATAAAGTCCCTGGTGTGGCTTGCAGCAGTCTCAGTCGCTCCCTCCTTTTGCCCCTCTGCAGCGGCAGCCAGAGGCAGGCAGGTAAAGCTCTCTCTGCGTGTGCATGTGGGCTGGCTCTGTGTTGCATGTACAGTGTGTGTGTGTGTATCTGTGTGCAGGGGAACGTGGGGCCCGGCGGGGCTAGTGAGAGGGAGGGACAGCGGGAGCGCCGGCTCCCACCCCCAGCCATTGATTAAACAGCATTCCCCTCCCTTTCACTTCACTGCAGGTTAGGGGGGTGGAGACACCAGAGCCTGCCCTGGCGGGCAGAAGCGGAGTCTGCGCAGCCCTCGCCAGCTAAGTTGGTGTCGAAACACAACCTCTGAGTATTACCCAACTCCGAAGAGCCGCCACGTCCGGCACCCGCAAATCGGCTCCTTCTCACTAGGCGGAGAGAGTTTATTTCGATAAATTGTTCATGATCCCTCCCTCCCCCACTTATTGAGTTACACAGCCGGACAGTCCCCCTTTCTCCTTGCCTGCTAATCCCGGAGATACCCTTCCCCAGACTCCCTTTGCAACAGAGGAAATGTCCCAGGAAGGAGATTGACTCCAATTTAGGGGCACCGGAGCAACTTGCTGTCATGTGGCCAGTTGTTTTAAACAGCCCATTTTAAGTCGACAACAGGCACCGCTCGCTTGTGCTGGTTGTTGTTTTCAAAACCTTGTTAAAAGCACACTGCTAGTTTGCTCTTTATATACTAGGCTGGAGATAATTGTGTAGCCACACTACACCGATTGCACTCAACACCTAGAGCAGGGTCAACGTTACGCCTATACAAAGGAAACGGGTGTAAATCGCACGGATCCCAAGACTACGTATTTAAATATAGTTCGTTGCCAAGGTTTTGTTTACTTTTGCCCAATGAAACAATTCTCTCCCCGTTGGAAAAACCCACAACCCGGGCTTTTGGCAGCGGCGTGAGCTCTTCGATTTGCATATTTTCTTTTCTTCTGGATATGCTAGTTCGCACTCACCCCAACCCGATCTGTCTGAATGTGTTGCTAACAAGTTGGCCTGTCAGTCAGGGTGAACTCGCTCGCCTTGTTTGTACTTCGGCAGATTGGTTTTGACTTACCTTTGTGGTATGTGGAAGTACGAACTCCAATACACCATTAACTCTTTCCCACGTTAACATCAGGCCGAGGTGTACACCGACAGATCTCGGCTAAGGTCAAAGCTGGATCCAAGAGTCAGCTGAAGAAACAGTTGGGATGGCAGCCACAATCCCTTCACTCAGCGCGAGAGAGAGCACCCCTGGTCATTCCCAGGCTCTGGTTCAGCAATCATTGGGGGAAGGCGTTTGGGGAAATGTCTGAGGGGATTTCTTTTGTTGCCACAGTAAAAGTAGCTCTGTGAAAAGTTCGTTTCACATTGTATTGGTGAAACGATGTGTTTGAGGGGCTCTCTTTATAAGCACTTTCTTTCAAAAGAAGCAGCAAAGAATCCTGTGGCACCTTATAGACTAACAGACGTTTTGCAGCATGAGCTTTCGTGGGTGAATACCCACTTCTTTCAAAAGTCAGCCAATGGGCGGAAGAGCACAAACTTCAGATATGGTTAATCAGCCGGGTCTATCGACAGAGCGGGCTATGATCATCCATTATGAAAAACTATAATCCTACCAAAAAGAATAGGAGTACTTGTGGCACCTTAGAGACTAACACATTTAAGGTGCCGCAAGTACTCCTACTCTTTTTGCGGATACAGACTAACACGGCTGCTACTCTGAAACATATAATCCTATCCTTTTTATGCTACTAAGATATTTTCAGAAGCTCTACCGCTGAAGTAAAGATATGAGATATTTTCTCTTCCCTCTCTCTGTATGTGTGATGTGTTGCATATACACATGTCCAAACTGATAGCCAGCCCGAGCTGGTGAAAATCAGTACAGCTCCATTGACTACACTGGACCTGTCTGTCTACACTAGTTGAAGATCTTGCCAGTTAAAATGCCCTGAATAATTTACACATAAAATGTACCTACCCTGTCTTCATATTTAATGTATTATCCCTTTACCACTCATTTATACATATTCCTCTCAATCTTCAAATCCACCTTGCCAACTTTTGACCCCTCACAATCCATTTAGCTGTGAAAAAGTTACCATCGGTTGTCAAAAGCAGGGAGATTAAGCTATCTACTAGCATTGACTGCCGTTTAGGCTTAAAAGGAAAATCCTATTTCTTGAAGGTTGAGAAAGTGACCAAGAGTGGCTGTAGCCAGCGTAGGTATTACTGCTCTCCAGGTCACTTTTTCAAGCCATCGCCAAGAGTTTCCCGCTCTGAAATGAAAAGTCAATATTTCAAATCATCTCATTTGTATTAACCAGGGAGCAATTTCATATTCCAAGCATTCGATGGCATCCTTTATTGGGGGAAAATAATCCCATAGCTCTTTTTGCCTAGATCAGATGCCGGCACAATCAGTTCCTTCCTGTATTTCAGTGCAAGGGGAGGAAGGGCGAACATTATTTCTATGGCCCCGACCACCGTGAGAACCCATAAAAGCTGTGACGAAGAGTTAAAAGAGAGAGAAGAGCCACCCTTTGGCTGCTACTGCCAATCAAATTCCAGACCCTTAGACGGGTGTGGGATAGGCGCCCGATCCTTTACTCCTTAGCCTGCCAACATTCTCATTAACTCCATTAGAAAATTCGTCTAAGGAGTACGGGGTCCGCCTTCTGAATGATTAACAAGGATGTTTCATTTTCCTCTCGGCTCTCCTGTTTTCGATATTACTCCAATCGGTGATTATAACAAGGGAGACGGGACTTCCCTCCACGCCCTTAGATCCGAGTACTCTAGATAGTGAAAGGCAGCGCTCCAGGCTATTCTACTGTCGAACAACTCGCCAAGAGCCGAGCTGTATCGGACAATGTATGGCAGAAAAACGACAGTGGACAGGAGTACAAAGAAGAATGATTCAAAAATAAAAAGCACGAGTCTCTTCTTACGGGCTAGGTGTAGACTTGCCAATTTGATTGACGTGGACAGAGTGACAACACTTTTTAGTCCGCCCATGCGTTAGTTTGTGGACTGTTGTGATCCTATTTGGAGCTTGTGGCTCACAAGGGACAACAGTGAATCTGTGGAGAAATGATGAATGTACAAACATTTTTCGCTTTTCACAGACACTGCACGTAAAGAAAGGCTCTCGCCGCTGACAGGAATGGCTGATGAACACAGGTTGGGGAGTGGGAGAGGGGCTTCAAGAGATTTTCTAAGGTAAATGTTCATCGTTGCCTCTAAAATCCCTCGGAGAGATCAGAACAATGAACACGTGCATCTTGATATACTCATGCCTCTGTGAAAGAATAAGAAAAATAAGCGTCTAGGTAATTGACAGCACAAGTATGCCCCATCTCACTGACTCCTCTCTTGAAAAAAAGTCACCATTTGCAAATGCCTGACTTCACAAATGTATGTTTCTGATTATTTGGTAGGATTCCAAAAAGTGAAAAACTAATTAAAAAATAAAATATTTTATTGATCATAAATTATTTGACACGCTTTCTCAGACTGATAAATAGCTATGATTTGGGTTGAGTACATTTTTCTAGTTTTAAATGAAACACTATATACAAAGATCTAGTTTCCAAAGTGCTTTTCTTTCCACGTAACGCTTGTGGTAGCCACTGGCTGTTATAGAATACACATACGGTCCGTAGTTAAAGGTCTGTATTTCTATGGTAATTTGCTGTTAAGAGGTGTGAACGAGGTGATGTTGACTTCACTGGGAATAAATTTGGACCTGCAGACTCCGATTAGGAGTGAATGTAGAGTTTAGGCTTCCACTCCATCCTTCACACATCCTATGGTGCCTAAGTATACGCGCACAATGGGACTGATACTGTTAGACCACGACAGGGCTCATGGTACCTAACATCATACACAATTTTAGAACCTTGACATTCCTAATCAAGAGTGGAAGATTTAACTGAATTTACTTACCTGTAACATTACCTTAGGTAGTTATGTATATGTTAATTGCTCAGATGATGCAGTAGTATCAACATAATTTCTGAGAGTAACGAGAAAATGATCCTGTGTAATGTAATTTACTTGCATTGGACTTGTCAATTAGGATATAATGCAAATTCAGATGCATACTTTTGCTTCCAATACAGCAAAATGAGTAGCTGCATTACCATGCAAAGATAAAATAATAATACACTTTATCTGAAACTTTAATATTTTATTCTAGCAGTTTAAATTTTAGAATGTACAATATCTTTTCAGTGCCCAATTATTAATTTTGGAAAGTTGAGTATGTTTAAAGTAAACAACTACAATCCCCACAATTCCATTAGTCTGTTTAAGTGATCGGTAATATTCCACTCTTGTGATTTGATAAATTATATTTCATCTTTGCTCTCCCTAAAGTTAGGTATAGTTTTAAGAGGCTGTTTTTATTTTTCAAGCACAGCTTAGAGTAGCAATAGAGCAGGTAAACACTATAATTCTTCCTAATTTGTGTTATTTGAATTTAATAATAAGGTGGCAAGTCAGAGAGATAAAAAGTATTAGACGAATAATGGCTAGCCAGATAGCAATCTGCACCTAATCATTCCAACGAAGTGAAAAGCTGACTCATAAGCTCAATAGACTTATCACTGCACTATATTTATAGAGCCACATTGTGATTTTACTGCTTTGTTTGTGCACTAAAGCTTTTCCATATACAAACTGAGAAGCTGACAGTTTTCTTTGTGCAGGTATCAGCCACCAATTCCACATTTACTTTCAGTTGTCAAAAGTTGGCAGACACCGTAGTATCTTAAACACACTTTTCTACATGGTATAGTTCCTCAGATTTGTGAGTGTTGCTTATTATCTACCACCTCACCAGTACAATCTCACAAGTAGAGAGAAAACAAATTTTACATATATACCATATATGCTAGATTCAGTTATATGCTTGCAAAGAGTGCTTCAAAATGTTCAATAGTTTTATTTTTCAATAATATTCACCTTTTTTTATTAGAGCACTGGTAGCACAACTTTAAGTGTCTAGTAATGATTCCACCATGACGCACTATTTTCTAGGTTTATATTTTATAATCTGGCTGTAAACGTGTGATTCTGGTTGGAATTTGGCATACAAAAACTCAGCTGGAGAATAAACTTTTTATAATAAATATATTGGGTTATATGGTTTGCTATTTTAAGTTAAAGATTTTACTAGGTTTGGAAGCGTTCAGTGCTTCTAAAATTTTAAAAAAATAATTAAAAAAATAAATCTAATGCTTTTGGTAACGCTAGAATATGTTCTAATAATTTTTGTGGGACTGATCCTACAACTACTCTATACACAGAACTCCTGCTGAAATCAAAGGAAACTCCATGGACAGGGCAGCTGCAGGATCCAACTTGGAATGGATCGTAAGGTGGACCATAAACAAGGAGTTTAAAATGTAGTCCTACTTTGAAAAGTGAGGCTGTAAAATTGGTATCTTCTTACTCAATTGATCTGCACCCCATTTGAAATTAGAGTCATATTAATTTACTTCAGTGACTAAAATAAGTTTCTGCTATTTTTTAATCTTGTTGGCCTTGCAGAAATTATAGCTTTGGGCAAGTTGGATTCCATTCTGGCTCATATGTAATCAGCATGATTGGTAACTAAGTTCTGGCTGCAGTATCTTTGCTGCTGGTGGTTCATAAGGCAGAAAGAAGTCACTTTGTTCTTAGATTCCAAGATGAATTTGCATCAGTGGCAATTTGAAAAACAAACAAACAGCTTTTTCCTTGTAAACTGAATATAGTTGATCTGGAAATCACAGGGAGACAATTAGCACAGACCCCACAATATCATTTTTAAAGAATCATTTTTCAGAATAGGGTCACAATGATTCCCCTACATTAAGGTCTTACAAACATTTATGTATATGCATAACTTTTTTCACATGAATAGCCTTTTGATTTCAATGGAACTATTCCTATGAGTAAAGTTCTGCCCATGAACAAAGAGTCAAATTCTCTGTATTAATCAAGCAAAACTCCCACTAAAGTCAGAATTTGGGCTAATGTATTCACATAATATTATGGAGACTTCTACTCATCTGAGCAGTCTCTATCTACTAAACCCATCACAACTTTCTTGTCCTAGCTGAAGTTAAATTACCTTTCATACCAAGGGCATAATGATTAGCTTTGGGATCAGTTATCTTAGCAACTGAGATCAGGAACATGACATTCATGCTAAGTGGGAAAAAGGCTTTGAGACCTGAAGGGTTCCCCCAAATGAGTATATTAACAAATAATACATTAAATGAGACCCTCTCTTCTTGGAATATATTGTGAGGCTTTTGCCAAAGGAAAGATACTGGAGAGATTTTTTAGGCATTTAGAGAGCAATCTTTCATGGTGCTGCTTAGATCAGGCAAGGACCACCTTCTTTCCACTTCACAGTATTGACCAGAAGAGCAGGGAGGTTTTTGCCTGGCTGTGATGGGATGCACCCACTGCGCACTAGACTGGAAAGGGTTATCTCTGCATTGTGGACTGAGGAAGCCACCCCCACCAAGCCCTACTGGGCATGCTCCAAGTGTAGCAGTAGTTTAAAAGTGAGAAGCCCAGATCAGTCTGGGCTGACAGCTGAAGAGGAAGGATGTTTGCTGCAGGCTCCAGCCCAGGAAGTGCCAGAGGCTCTAACAGCGGAAGCCAGGAATGCCAAGACCCAGGTGGAGATCCAGACACCAGTAGACATTCAGGAGAACCCAAGATCACTGGGAGCCATCTGTGCTGACGAGTCTGGAGACCCCAGAGATGCCTGGACCATGACTACAAGGGACATGGTAGGAAGTAGCCCAGGGGGGATGCCAGATGCAGGGCTGAGAACAGTCAGCGTGTTGTGATCAGATTGCTGCTGACTCAGTGGTGGAGATCTTCACCACTGACAGAGTCCTGGGCTGGGACTCGTAGGAGCAGGGAGGACCTGGGTCCCCCTACCCTGGCCACACCTAGGTGGCAGCCTGTTATCCTTGACTTTGGTCAGTAGGCCATACCACCCTGCGGATAAGGCCAATCAATTGACTCTGGCCTCAATTACCACCCTGACAATAAGGCCAACTCAATTGACTGTGGCCATTAGGCCTTACTATCTTGTGGATAAGGGTGATCCTATTGACTCTGGCCATTGGGCTTTATAACTCTGGCACCTAGAACAGTGCAGTGAACCTATTTGTGGACTGGGAATTCCCCCTTTGCATGCAAGGAGGACCACCACAACACATTGTCAGAAATATATTTTGCTGACCAGTCTGAGTTTGTTCAGGGATGATACACAGCCATAAATCAGATAAAGTTGTTTTGTCTGTCAGGGATGGTAGGCAAGTCCCAAGAGCTATGAGCAGTTCAGTGTTGAGAAGGCTTCTGACTTCACTGTGTAGGGCAGTCTCTTGGAAACATTGAAATAAAGTACCCACTTTTGGAACTTTATTCAATGCATACAGAAGGGCTAAAACAAAGGCCAGAACTAACTCTTTGGGGTTTGCCCTCTCAAGAGAAGCTTAGCAGAGGTTCCTACGGTCATCTCTGCTGTCTGCTATGCCAGGAGAATACTAGGGTCTCTTTACCATTTGATTCTTAAGAATTACGATTTCCAGGTGGTTACAGAGAAGTCAGGAATTAAGAGCTTAATAAGAAACAAGCCTTCAAATGAAGAAATCTATGTTAGGGCTGAAAAAACATGTCCTATCCCTATTTATAGAGGATGCCTCATTGCTACTCTGAACTCAGCAGGATAGCTCTAGTAAGATTTTATCCTTATCTATAAGTGGCCAATTTTCTGAGTTTTGGCCAATTGGGAGATGTCAGTGGTGCCTCTACTGTCATACCAGCTCACTAAGGAAATGCTGAAGGGTCTTCCTTTGCTTGGAATCAGAATTATGTAAATATGTAGGAGTCTGGCTCAGCCTAAAAGGACTTGAGAGCACTTAATGGACCAGGTTCAGTTTTCTTGATGCTGTAAACCAGGGGTCGGCAACCTTTCAGAAGTGGTGTGCTGAGTCTTCATTTATTCATTCTAATTTAAGGTTTTGCGTGCCAGTAATACATTTTAGCGTTTTTAGAAGGTCTCTTTCTATAAGTTTATAGTATATAACTAAACTATTGTTGTATGTGAAGTAAATAAGGTTTTTAAAATGTTTAAGAAGCTTCATTTAAAATTAAATTACAATTCAAAGCCCCCCGGACAGGTGGCCAGGACCTGGGCAGTGTGAGTGCCACTGAAAATCAGCTCACGTGCCGCCTACCCCTGCTGTAAACTATACCATTGCCAGCAGCTCAGCCAGTGTGTTTCAGGAGGAGATCCACCCCTAGGGAGGTCAGATCGTAGTATTGCTCCTACCCTGGCTCAAGTATTCTGCCAGCGGAAGGCCACTTTACATTTACTGGGCTGTTGGAGGCTGCAGATGGGAAGTATTGAACCAAATTGTGTTCATGGCTGCCTTGCACATGTCTTATCACCTACTTTTTGGGCTGATCCTGCATTGCACCACTGAAACCTCTTCATAGCAGACTTTTTTATTGCCAAGAGCCTATATTATGCTGTCTTTTTGCTGGCCGAGATTCTGGACTGAATCTAGCCTAATTTCCCTGTGTTCAGGAGCGGTGCCAGGGTTTCTGGCGCCCTAGGCAGAATTCGGGGGGGTGGCATTTTGTGTGCTCCCTACGGGGCGCGCGGGAGCTTCTGGTTCCACACCCATCGTGCCGCCGAAGAAGGACCCTCTGCTGAAATGCTGCAGGCAACAGCGGCAGTCATTGAGCTGCTCAATTGTCTGCCACTGTTTTCTGCGGCACGTCGGCAGAAGGTCCTTCTTCGGCGGCGCGACGGGAGCAGAACCAGAAGCTCCCGTGCGCCCCATGGGGAGTGCACAAAATGCCGCCCCCCTAATCCTGGCGCCCTAGGCAACCGCCTAGGGTCGCCTAATGGAAGCGCCGGCCCTGCTGTGTTAGTTATTTAGTGGGCTCTTGTTATGGTTAACATTTTGTAAGATGGTTAGAAATTTATTTGTTCTCCTGTAAGCTTATCTATAACTTTTCAATAATGGGTAATATTTTTATGTATATGGATCGAAATTCCGCTTTCTCTTTTTATTAGTATTTTAATATTTTTGTTAAACTTTTCCCTGGAAGGTTTGACATGATCATACAGTAAGATTATAAAATTGTACTAGTAAGAGACTAAAGACATTTGAGTCCCTCTGCCTACAAAGGCCGGTTACAGCTGCCTGATAGAGGAAGTAAGAGATATTTAAGAATACTACACTTGATTTTTTTTTCTTCCAGAACTCATACAGTCTATTGTGGCACACATTGCCACTGTCCAGAGCCCTCCCACATTTGCAAATTTGACCACCACACCTTAGGAACAGTGCCAACACCACAGCTGCTAAAATTCTCACCTACGCTCTGTTACCTCAGTAATGGAAATTCCTTTCTCTATGGCCACCTGAGGACCCAGGTCTCCATGATCCAACATGTACTAAATGCCACTGGCTACCTTCTCATGCACCACATCAATCATATTCTCTGAAAACTCAAATGATGCACATGGATTTTCAAAATCCAGTTAAAAAGCACTGTCCCCTTTTTTTAAAAAACTCTCCATGAACTTGCTGCAGAAAGTGCTTTCATACTCATTTCTGGCTCCCTCTTCTTGTTTAACACTGGCCTCTTCCTTGACCTTCAGCACAATCTTACTACTATCTAAGTGTCAGAACTTTTTCTCTGTAGCCCCTGTTGTCTGGAACAACCTGTCTATTTTTCTTCACTTTGTCAACTTCCTATCTTATTTCAAATCTCCATTGAAAACATATTTTCCACATTACTTAAACCTCTTAGTTTCTCTCCTATTATTATTTTTACTTATTTTCCCCGTAATTGCGATATTTAATTCTATCAAGCATGATGGAATACAGTTGGAATTGAAGATTATCTATAAAATACATTTGTATTGTATTGGATAGAGTACAAAAGAATTGTCAATGTTAAACAAATGGTCAAATGAAGTCAATAGAGTTGCACAAAGGATGAATTTGGCCCTTTGTGCATTAATCTTATTTAAGCTTTTTGGCTGCAATGTGCCAAGCAGATCTAAGCCTATGACAGCCAATTTATTTCCTTACATAGTATCCATCGGAGTAGCTTATTAGCAATTAAAGTAAAAGATAAAGATCGTTTTTTGACAAATGAAGTTCACAACTTAAAAATCTGACCCTTTTCATGGATTCTATAGAAGAGTAAGACCTCTGAAAGCATCTACATTCATTCAGGAGAGCTAGAAATATGCAAACATTTGACCAATGTCAGTAGAGACATTTCCTTCTAATCAGTGGGAAAAATAAAATCAAATTACCCCAGAAAGAGAAATTCCTTTGATTTTCTGTTGTCTTGCTCTTATATTTGACTGTCAAATATCATTATAAAACATGAAGAGAGTTATGGAAAAAAAGTATTCATTCTGGACAGGGCCGGCTCCAGGGTTTCTGCTGCCCCAAGCAAAAAAAAAAAAAAAAAATTGCGATAAGTTCTACCGCTGCCGCTTCAGTCTTCAGCAGCAATTCAACTGCTGGTCCTTCGCTCAAAGAGGGAGTGAGGGACCTGCCGCTGAATTGCCGCCAAAGAGCTGGACGTGCCACCCCTCTCCGTTGACCGCCCCAAGTACCTGCTGACTGGGCTGGTGCCTGGAGCTGGCCCTGATTCTGGATGAATTATTATTGGCCCAGCAGGTAAGTAAGTTGGGCTCCTTTGAAAATCCCAACCTAAGGGAATAAGGCCCCTCAAATCCCATTGAATGTCAATGGGATTTTGTGCTCTTACTCCTTTAGGCTCCTTTGAAAACCCCAGCTTTAGTAGTTGAGTGGAGTAGACCTAAAACATGTTGATGCTTTCAGGAAAGGACTAGATTATTAATCACACCAGCCACACCATCAGAGGCTCGTTCACCTGCACATCTACCAATGTGATATGTGCCAGCAATGCCCCTCTGCTACATACATTGGCCAAACCGAACAGTCTCTATGCAAAAGAATAAATGGACACAAATCAGACAAGAATTATAACATTCAAAAACCAGCTGGAGAACACTTCAATCTCCATGGTCACTCAATTACAGACCTAAAAGTCACAATTCTCCAACAAAAAAACTTCAAAAACAGACTCCAACGAGCAGGGGCAGCTCCAGGCCCCAGAACACCAAGCGTGTGCTTGAGGCGTCATACCGAGGGGGGCGCTCTGCCGGTCGCCGGGAGGTCGGCAGGCAGGTTGCCTTCGGTGGCATGCCTGTTGAGGGTCTGCTGGTCCCGCGGCTCCTACTCACACCTGCTGTTACTCACACCTTCTTGTCAACTGTTGGAAATGGGCCATCCTGATTATCACTACAATTTTTTTTTCTCCTGCTGATAACAGCCCACCTTAATTGATTAGTCTCGTTATAGTTGGTATGGCAACATCCATTTTTCATGTCCTCTATGTATATATATCTTCCTACTGTATTTTCCACTGCATGCATCCGATGAAGTGGGTTTTAGCCCACGAAAGCTTATGCCCAAATAAATTTGTTAGTCTCTAAGGTGCCACAAGTACTCCTCGTTCTTTTTGCTAGATTATAATATTGTTCTCTCACTCAAAACAGGCTTCTCAATCCTGCCACTTTTTTGCAACTAGGAAGGCCAGACAGCATTTAGAGCAAAGACTAAATAAAATTCAGTTAGGCTTTATTTGCATTTATCTGGACCTTTGACTTCACTTTGCTCTCGGTACCTGCTGCTTTCAGTAACTAAGAGGCAAAGCTAAAAATGCAAACTGATTTTTGTCCTTGCCTTGGTACTACTTTAACCATCAGGCCTGCCCTGCAATATCTGAACCAAATAGCATGGCAAGACCTGAGGGAAAAATCAGCTGCAAAATATACTCTCCCTACCCATCTACATTTCATTGTAGATGAAGTTTCTCTTTGCTGGCATAGTTTAGCCCTTTGTTGGCATAGATAACTGCTCCATTTTTGAAAAGAATACCTGTCTACCAATTATAGTTGTACATTTTGAGTACTGCAAACACTAAAATTAACGAGTGAACAATTTTCTGTATATCATGCTATAATCCAGTTAGAGGAAGAGTGTTGCATGTGTGCATATTAGAAACACTAGTACTGTTGTGTTTAGCAGCGGCAATAGCTCTATCTGACAGATACAGTGCTGCATGTCTTCATGCTCAAATTGAAATCCTGGCCCCATTGAAGTCAGTGACAAAGCTCCCACTGACTACAATGAAGCCAGGAGTTCACCCACTGTTTCTAATGTGAATATAGGGCCTGATCCAGAACCTACTGAGGTTAATTGAAAGGTTACCATTGACTTCAGTGAGCTTTGGATCAGATCCATAGTGATTTTTTTTCACAGACGGAAACAATTACTAGCAAACAAGAAGGGCCAGAATGTCCAAGAATTCTTTGTGTGAAATGAAATGTTACAATAACATTTGATTTGGCCTGGCAAGAGACTATGACAAACACAATCAATGTTATTTGCCAGGTTTATTTTTGATTTCATGATGCATTAAATTGAAAGTTTAATGAAAATGTGAAATCGATATAATTTCTCTCAGACATAACATGGACAGGTGCAATGTGAGCTTCTTCACACAGACTTCAATTTGAGTAATATAAGCTCAAGGACTCATATTGCTGGTACTAAAACATTCTTGGAATTTCTAAATATTGCAGATGACAATTTCCTGATTCAAGAAGTGCTGCATTCAACATGGGGGAATTCCATATTTAATCAGAAAAATATAAATAATAATCATTTAAGAACACCTTCGCCTATCATTTAAGATTCATTTAAGATTCGCCCAAAGCCACAATCAAGGAATTAGGCCATATTGGTTAAAAACACAACCTGATTTAGAGGGGAAACAAAGACAGCTTTAAAGAATGATATATAAAAACAGAAGAAAAGGGAAGCTGACAGTAATGAATGCAAATCAGAAACTAGGAACTGTATAACATTGAACAAGGGAAACAAAACAAGGGAAACAAAAGGACACAAGGAGAAATCTATGGCCAGAAGAGTTAAGAACAAAATAAGTTTTTAGAGTATATTTTGGGAACAAAAAGAATCTCAAGAATAGTATTGGTCCATTACTCAATGGAAATAGTAGAACTGTCAATCCAGAAAAGGCAGAAGCATACAATAAAAAATCTGTTCTGTATTTGGGGGTGGGGGAGAAACAGATGATATCATATCATATGATGATGGTACTCTTTCCATTCCATTAGTATCTCAGGAGGATTTTAAACAACTGCTACTAAAATTAGATATTTTAAAGTCAGTAGGTCCAGATAACTTGCAACCAAGATTTTTTTAAAGATCTGGCTAGAGCTCCATGGACTGTTAATATTGATTTTTCAATAAGTCTTGGAACACTGGGGAAGTTCCAAAGGACTGGAAGCAAGCTAATGTTGTGCCAATATTTAAGAAGGGGAAATAGGATGACCTAGATAATTACCAGGCTGTATGATGCGGTGTTCACCTCACACCAGTCTGGAAAGGATTAATGAGGCTGAGAAGGGATCAGTTAGCCTGCTGGCCATGCCTGAGGGGAATAAGGTTTGCTAAGCAGCCCCTGATTGATGATGGAGCCCAGCCCTGTGTAGAAGGAACAGGCAGGGCTAGGGTGACCAGATGTCCTGATTTTTGGGTCTTTTTCTTATATAGGCTCCTATTTACCACTCCCCCCGCCACACACACACACACCCATCCTGGTATTTCACACTTGCTGTCTGTTCACCCTAGGCAGGGCTAGTACAAAGGCAGGAAGTTGGCAGCAGAAAGGCAGCATTAGAGAGGAAAAGGAGGAACCCCGGGGGAGAAGAGAAGCCCTGGGATTCATGAGTTTACTAGAAGGGTGGTGGAGCTGAAGCCTGATAGAGGTGGGGTAGGAGAAGGCTCAGAGAAATGGCATCAAGGTTGTCTGCTGATTAGAGGGTCCCTGAGCTGGAACGTGGAGTAAAGGGTGGGCCTGAGTTCCCCTATCAGCCACTGGGGGAAACGGCAGGGCTTTGAGTTAGAGGACTGCTCAGAATGATACCCAGAGAGGCACTGGCTGATGAGACTTTGACACCCTGGAAGGGGAAAACACAGAGCGACCTGGCCGGAGGGCCAAGCCATGAAGAGGGCGCCATCCCCATTTACAGAGACAAAGCACTGCAACTTCTGGACAACGAGAGGGGCTGCAGTGCAAGCGAGAAGCCAGAAGGGGTGTCAGACCAAGCACAGCTAATCCCCAGAGGAGCCCCCCTCCACCATGGTGAATAAGGAACCTGATGACAGAGTCTCAGTTTGATATTGAACCTGGGCAAGATAATGGAGCAGCTGATGTACTCAATCAAGAATTAAAGGAGGGTAATATAATGAATTCCAATCAATATGGGTTTATGGAAAATACATCCTGTCAATTAACTTGATTTTTTTTATGAGTTTACAAGTTTGGTTGGTAAAGGAGTTATGTAATATACCTAGTCTTGGCATAAAGCATTTGACTTGGTATCACATGACATTTTGATTTAAAAAAATAGAATCAGTACCAGGTTTCCAATGGCACCAGGTGCAAACTCAGAAGTGGCCCCAGTGCCTGGACCATGGCTCCTCCCCTGGCTTTGCCCGTGTATCCTGAGGCCCCACCCCTGCTTGACCTCTTCCCCCTGGGGCTCTGCGCATGGCTCGCTCCTCTCCGCCCCTCCTTCCATTGGTCCACCCTTTCTCCTCCGCTCTCTCCCCTCCTGTGCAAGTGGTGGGTGGGACCTCGGGGAAAGAGGCTGAGTGGGGGTGAGGCCTTGGGGGCAGAGCCTCGGGGTGGAGTTTGGGTGGGGTGTCAGAGGGAAAAGACTGAGCTTACAGACAGAGCCTCTGGGCAGAGTGCAGGGGCAAGGTCATGGTCTGGGGGCTGTGGCCCACAAATTATTAATGTGGCCTTGAATAGAATAATAAAATATTAACATATTACATATGAACTGCCATACTGTACCAGACCAATGGTCCATCTAGCCCAGTATCCTGTCTTCCAACAGTGGCCAATACCAGGTGCCAATACCAACACTGATATTCTATGAGAACAGGTAATCATCAAGTCAATCCACCTAGCTCCTGTCCCCTATTCCAAGCTTCTGGCAAACAGAGGCTAGGGACACCATCCCTATGTATTAAAAGCTGTCTAACTGGCTGTTCGGTTTACAGTTGCATTGTAAAATCATCAAGTGTACCATTGTGGCCAAAAGGGCTAATGTGATCCTTTGATACATAAACAGATATCTTGAGTAGGAATAGAGAGGTTATTTTATTTACTGGATTATTGTGTCCAATTGTGATGTCCACAATACATTGGAGAGGGCTTAGAGAAGAGCCATGAGAATGATGAAAGAGTTAGAAAACATGCCTTATAGTGACTGAGCTCCTTGAGTGTATTTCTTTAGTTTAACAAAGAGAAGGTTAAGGGGTGACTTGATTAGTCTTTCAGTACCTACATGGAAAACAAATATTTGATAATAGACTCTTCAAGCTAGCAGAGGAAGGTATAATATGTTCCAGTAGCTGGAAGTTGAAGCTAGTCAAATTCAGACTAGAAATAAGATATACATTTTTAACAGTGAGGATAATTAACCATTGGAACAATTTACCATGAGTCATGGTGTATTCTCCATGACTGGCAATTTTTGAATCAAGATTGGATATTTTTCTAAAAGATCTGCTCTCAAAATTATTTTGGAGGAAGTTATGTGGCCTGTGTTTTAGAGGAGGTCAGACTGGATGATCACAATGGTCCCTTCTGGCTTTATAATCTATGAATTAGATCTCTCAGTGCGATCTTGGATTGTACCATCTTGGAAAATTCAACACTGGGTGTTTCTTGAAAAAGACTCTTCCCTCTCCCTCCCCACATTTTTGGTGATATGAAGAAGCAAGAGACCAAGGCAACAGACAATTTAGAATTACCAAAGATAGGCAGACAAAGGATAGACAAGTATGCTCTGTGCAGTGATAATGGTCTGATTCAAAACCCATTGACTTTAATGGGCTTTGGATCAGGCTCTAAATTAAAAGTGAAGCCAATTTTTTATGACCTAGTTCACTCTTGAACTCGGGTCCCTGGAGATAAAAGGTCAGTTTATAAAACCACATTACCAATCACCTATTTTTTATGATTGCTGTATCTGTTTAGTGGAATGATTGGTTGTTTTAAAGATAAACATATTGGGGGTCTATAGGCATGCAAGGACTTTAGGTATATATTCCTATTAATGCTAGAGGCAATGAAATCTCATAAATCCTTTTCAGTAGTGGGAGAATGGAGCCCTTTGAGTGTGTCTCCTACATAGGTTAGAACTATCCTGTCACACAATAACATGTTTATAGATGTTTTTATATTTTAGAGGCAGAGACAAGTTTTACATGAGATTTTTTACCTCTAAGTGTAGATGCAGTTAGTTTATGTTGGCTCGCAGCACACACAGCTTTATGACAAAACAATAAATTAGAGTAGTCAGGTTTCCTTCAGGCACTCAGACTTCTTTTTAATCAGAAGAAAGTTGTAACAATTGGAGAATATTAAATAAAAGTAAGCTAACGTGGGTGTATATGATTACTTATGTAAGCGCTTAGACATACAAATGCCTAAATACTAATGTCATTATTAAGAGTTACGGAGGTGATTCCAGCCAAATTAGTGAAAGATCATTGCAGTAACTATCTACGCAGGACTGAACATGATGGGGAATCTTGGATATTTCCCTGACAATACAAAGTACATTGAAATTTTATTTTTGGTATGTCTGTGCAGACATAATTATTCTAACATCATATGAGATATCAGTTCAATAGACACCATATTTATGAAGACATTTGTGGCTAAACTTAGGAGAAAAACTTGTTTGTATTCTCCTCATTTTCTTTTTTCACTTTTTTATTGAAGCTAAACACAGTTTAATCAAGTATGATTTGATTGCAGTTTTATATGCACATGGATCTGAATGTAAAGATTTAAATAGTATTGCATTTTAACTCTGCAGATATTATAGTCACCCATAAATAATCCCAACAGATAGTGTGTGTGGTGGTAATAAACCCACTCTTGTACTGGCCAGATCCCAGATAAATGCTATTTTTGAATGCTTATTTATTTAAATTGACTTAAGGTAGAGACAATCAATTTTTTCAGCATTTTTTTTCTTGAAAAATGCCAGTTCGTGAAATTGTAACTGTTCGTGAAGCAGGGTCAAGTTCAACAAGTTTCCTGACTTGACAAGAAAAGTTTAGAAAATGAAATCTTCAAAATGAAAAATTCTGCATTTGTTGTTGCTTGATGACTGTTTCAAAGTATAAGGTAATTAGACTGAAAAAAGGTCAAAAATCAAAACAAAATGTTTCAGTCAACCTAAAATGAAAAAAATCATTTTTCAGATCAGATATTTGCAGGATTGATTTTATTATTTTGTTCTGATTTGAGATGAGAAATATTTTCAAACTCTCAAAATAGTTGCTGGATGGGAAAACTGTTGCCTACCCAGCTCTTGTTTAAAGTCATACCCCCTCCCACCCGACTCAGAGTGTCATCATACACTACCATCTATTCAGTCCTTCCCTCAGGAAAAGCCTTGCAGTATGACCAAAGGATCAACAGATTTGGACACTGGCAGTTAACAGAGAAGCAGATATCAATGCTGAGGACTTCTCACTGAAAATGCTTGCCTCAAACTACCAAACATTTATTCAAAGGTTTATTGGTTTAGTTACCTCATGCTCTTATCTGGTATTGCACAAGGAGAGCAGCTATCTCTGAGATAATCAGAAACCACCCCATTTAACACATCAGTTAAAATTAGCACCTTAAAACCAGAAACTAACCCAGATCAAGGCGCACAAGCAATCACTGTGAGATGCACCACTAACAAATGGACAGCCTGGCCATATTCTTCACTGGCTTAAGTTTCTGATCAATCTTAAATTTAGCCCCATGTGAAGCACACTGTAAGTGGATGAACACAACGTTGTCTATACATTTCTTCAAAAAGGAAGATTAGAGAAGCTAATCAACACTAAAGGCTTGGCTACACTTGTGAGTTATCGCACATTAAAGCAGCCCCGGGCACCCTAACTCATGACACGTCCACACTGGCAAGGCATGTAGAGTTGGTAATCCACCTCCATGAGAAGCATAATGCTTCCTGCGTCCCGGCTGGAGCGCCTGGCGCCAGTGCAGATGCCCTGGTCTATTAATGCATTTTGATCCGCCTCCAGAAGTGTCTCACAATGCCTGTTCTAGCCACTCTGGTCATCACTTTGAACGCTACTGCCCTGCTCTCAGGTGACCAACCATCAGACCCACCCTTTACATTCTCTGGGAATTTTGAAAATCCGCGTCCTGTTTGCTCAGCAAGGAGCAGAGTGCTCTCAGCGAATCTTTCCAGGTGACCATGCCTCCATGCCCCAGGCGATCCCCAGTATGGAGCAATAGTGAGGTGCTGGACCTCATCAGTGTTTGTGGGGAGGAAACTGTCCAGTCCCAGCTGTGCTACAGCCATAGGAATTACGTTACCTTCAGGCAGATATCAAGGGACATAATGGAAAGGGGCCATGACAGGTCGCACTGCAGTGCAGGGTTAAAGTGAAGGAGCTGCAGCCACTGCTCATCATCCCAGACTTGCATGATGATATGATCCCACCACTCAGTGCTTGTTTCCTGAGCCCAAAAGTGATGTTCCACTGCAGTGAGCATGTCGTGATTGCCGCAAGCAATCTCGTGTCGTATGCATTATGCGAGTCGCCATCATCATCGGACTCTTCACTGTCAGTTTGTAGCTTAAGGACTAACTCGACTGCAATTCATGATGTGTTGTCGAGACCCATCAGCATATTCGTCAGCAGTTCGGGATCCATACCCGCAGACCGAAAGGGAAGACAGAGCACGCAGTACAAAAAAACATTGAAAGATGGTGCCAAATGTGAACGGAAGCACAGGCATTGCTGGGATGCGAAGCGATGCATCACGGGGCATTGGGACAGGACCCAGAATGCCCCGCATCCCCCACTCCCTTCCCACAAGCCGCAGCACCAGAATGGGAAGAGGTGCTCTGTGGGATAGCTGCCCATAATGCACCGCTCCCAATGCCACTGCAAGTGCTGCAAATGTGACTGTGCCCAGTGATGAGCTGCCAAAATCTTAACAACCGGTTCCCTATAAAAAGTTATGATTTAAGGGGGGGAGTGGGGGAGGGGCCGGGGAGACATACCCGTGGGGCCGGGGGCTCCTGCAGGGCCTGGTGCAAATTGCCCCACTTTGCCCCCTCGGCAACCCTAGAGCTTGCAGCCCCCTCCCCTCTTACCTTGCCGGCAGCTCAAAGCAGCAGGACGACTCAGGAGCTCAGCTGAGCTGCTCAGCTGGTGCCGGCAGCTGGCTCCGCTGCAGCTGGGGGGAAGCGGGGGAAGGGCCAGGGGAGCCTCAGCCTCCCCAGCTGGGAATCCTGGGAGCAACAGGATGGTCCAGCCTGCAGACCGGAGTTCTTTGCCCACCCCCTGGCCCTTTAACAACTGGTTCTCCACAGAGGTCTAATTTTAGCAACCGGTTCTTGGGAACCTGTGGGAACCGGCTCCAGCTCACCACTGGCCGTGTCAGTGTGAACACACTGCAGTGCTTTCCTTGCTGCGATCTCCGAGGGCTGGTTTAACTCATAGCACTCTACATCTGCAAGTGTAAACATGTGCTAAGACATTTTCTTGAGCAAAGGTCTAACCATTGTTTCTTTAAGGGAGGCTGGCCTCCTCTGTAAGAGAGCTAGGCAAGCATCACACAATGGGGGATGTCTCAACAAAGCCCACCAGGACATGTCTGGGCTAGTGTTTTCCAGGCCATGGACTGAGAATATAAAATAAGGGACAGTGGCATAATGCTTTTACCTTTCTCCTCCCCCACCTATGCTGGAAGCAACAAGAATGCTGGGAAGACAAGACTTGAACTAAGGAGACTGGTCCCAGACTTAAAGGGGAAGCCTGTGTATTAAGAATTGTAACATCCAGTGGGGTGTTTAATAGAATTTAATATTTAGACTGTGTGCTCACCTTTTATTTGATAATTATCTTGGACCTTTTAGGCCTACCCCTTATAATCACTTAAAATCTACCTTTCTGTAGTTAATAAAAATCTGTTTTATATTTTACCTAAAACTGTGTTTTGGTTAAAGTGCTTGGGAAATCTCATCTTGGTTTACAAAGATGAGTGTGTGTCCTCTCCACATTGATGGGGAGCAGAGTGAGTAATAAACTTATACTGGTCAGACTTCTGACCAGGGCAAGAGGGTATAGTCTGAGGGTGCAAGGCTGGGGGCTTGGGAGATTTGCTGGTGCCTTTTTCTGTGTGATTCATGAGTGTCTCAGGGAGCACTCATGCAATTTAGCTGGGTGTGGGACTCCACATGCTGTTGTGCTGAGTGGTAACAGCATCTGGAAGGGTTTGCAGCTTGGCACTAGCAAAGCATTGTGTGAGAGCCCAGGATGAAGTTGATGGGGCATAGCAGTAACCCAGTTACAGGTTGTGCCTGGGGGATCCCGTCACACCAATGCACCTTCCAGGGTGCCTTGTTGCATGGAATGTCCTTTAAAGGGACAATGACTGTTCAAATATTAGGAAATGAACCACTGACAATATCCTACCAGTCCCAGAAAAGATTTCACCTGTTGCTTTGTAGTGGGACTAGGGATTCCACAAGGGCCTTTACTTTGTCTATCAGAGGTTCAGTTTTTCCCATTTCCCAGAGTATATCCCAGATATTTTATCTCTGTGCAGCCACTCTGACAATTAGAAAAGCCCAGGAGACCTGCTGCCCTGAGGAATTGGAGCACTCTCTAGAGATGCTCTGACCAGGCAGCAGTGTAAACCACTACATCATCAAGGTAGGCAGCTACATATGCCTTGGTAGGTAGAAGTGTCTTGTCCATTAGTCATTGAAAGATCGCTGTACCTGATGGAGGCTGAACAGAAGGGTATGAAATTTGTAGAGACCATAAGTTCTGGCAAATGCAGTTATCTCCCTGGATTCTGCGGCCAAGGTGATCTGCCTTGGTAAGGTCTCTTATAGTTATGTATATGTAAGCAGAGTCAGGATGAGCTCTACCCTGACATCTGGTGGTAGATTATGGGGAGTGCAGAAAGAAGTTTCAAGTATTCGCATTAGCATTTCAGTTATTTGCATTGGCACTCCCACCCCACTTAGCCTACTGAACAGCAGCCTGGGATGGTTATTTTCACAGCTATGGGAGCCCCAATTTCATTGTTATTGGGGCAGGAGCAATAAAATGTTGTCATCCCGATTAAGTAAATGAGGAACTACAAAACTGTCTTATGATAGAGGGTTTCATTATCAACTAAATAGCACTTGCTAGACAAGGGACATGGGTTCCAAAACCCAGTCAAGGGAGAGAGGCTGGGGACAGATAGCTGTACTTGGTGGTGCAGGCCTCTTGTGTGAGCCAGAAGCACCAATTCCACCTATGCCTCTCTCCACTGTGGAATGTCAGAGTTAATTTTTTGATTCCCTTAAGAGTCTAGATACATGTTACTGAGCTGAACTCACTGGCACTGGGGCTCCCCTACTATGAGCTGGAGTCACTAAGAGCTGAAATCACTGAAAAGCTGGACTTGCTGAGCTGAGAGCACTGAGTACTGTGCTAATGAGTGGGGGAGCCTGAAGCAATACCGTTCAGCAGAGCAGCTGGCAGAGCGGAGTGGAGCAGTTTGTGCAGCCACTGGGTGAGTGGAGCCAAGCAGCTCGTGAGGACGGCCGGCGCAGATCACAGGACAGCTGGTGGACCAGAGCAGCTGGCAGAGTGGAGCAGCCCACAGAGCCAGCGGAGCTGAGCGTTTGCAGGGATGGCTGGTGGAAGCAGAACCCCATGAAGAGGCAGGGCAGTTGGCCCCGAACTACGTAAGGTGCCCCTTTTTTGCCCAGGCTGGGGAGGGGGACCTCTGCAGAGAGACTCTTGAGCTCTGGGGCTGCACTGCCCCGGGACAGAGACTTTTGGATTGTGGGACTTTTGGGACTGTGGGTGATTTGGGGGTTGCTGGACTCAAGGGCCCCGAGAGAAGGACACGGCCCAATTTGCTGGGGTGGATCTTTGCTCACGGTTTGACCTATGAACTCTAGCTGAGGTATTTTCCCAATTTAATGCTTGTTGTTTATCATGTAATTAAACCTTTTCTGCTACACCAAGACTCTGTGCTTGCGAGAAGGGAAGTATTGCCTCCTCGAGGCGCCCAGGGGTGTGTGTAAGATTTTCCCAGGTCACTGGGTGGGGGCTCGAGCTGGTTTTGCATTATGTTGTGGGGAAGGGACCCTATGTATTGAACTCAGCCCTTGCTGCTATCGTTTCGGCCCGGCAGAAGGGTTACATATAAGTCCATCTCCAGCAATTCCACCATCTCATCTATTTGCACATAGGATATGCATCTAATTTAGACACCACATTTACTTTACAGAAGTCAGTGCAAAACTGGACACTTCCATCTGGCTTTGGGACCTGCCCAGTCAGACAACACCACTTGCTATGAAATTCCTCAATTACTCCCAGTTGGAGCATGCTTTGCAGTTCTTTCTTAGCGGTGTCCTTTAACCATTCAGGCATCTTGAAGTGGCCCTCCTGGACTGAGCTCCCTAGCTTTAAGATGCATGTGGTGTCCTGTCAAATAGTTTATCTCAGGGCACCTTTGTGCATGGCTCTGGGTCTGATATTTTAAGTCCTAAATCCTATTTCTGCATCCTGAGGTGGACAAAATGAGCCTACAGGGTCTTCCAGGATTTTATAGTAAATTGACATAGTATATTTTTGACCCCATTAATGAATGCTTCTTGGAGCAACTAGTCCTGGAATCCACAGCTGTAGAGGTAATTCTTAATTTAGTCCTAAGTGGAGCACAGGATCTGGTCCCAGAGGTGACTATAACTGAACTGCTTAGTTATAGCAACCATAAATTTAATTACATTAACATCCTTGTAAGGAGGAAAATACCAAAGACACCCACCATAGAAGCATTTATCTTCAAAAAGGAGAATGGCACAAAAGTGAGAAAGCTAGTTAAATAGATATGAAAAGGAACAGTCACAAGCGTGAAATGCCTGCAAGCTGCATGGAAACTATTTAAATGGAAACTATTTAAAAACACCATAATAGACACTCAAACTAAATGTATACCCCAAATAAAATAAAAAAGAAACAAACTGTAAAACAGTAAGAGAACCTCACCCACGCCACGTCCCGCCGCCCCTATTGGCCTGGGACGGCGAACCACAGCCAGTGGGAGCTGTAACCCAGCATCTATCCTACCTGATGGAACTGTGCCAAGTTTGGGGCCCTTTTCCCCCGAATAGAGGGGAATAATCACTTCTCTCAATCTGCTGACAATGCTCCTACTAATGCAGCCCAATATGCCGTTAGCCTTCTTGACAAAAAAGGCACTCTGTTGACTCACATCCAGCTTCTCATCCACTGTAACCCCCAGGTCCTTTTCTGAAGAACTGCTGCTTAGCCAGTCAGTCCCCAGCCTGTAGCAGCAGATGGGATTCTTCCGTCCTAAGTGCAGGACTCTGCACTTGTCCTCGTTGAACCTCATCAGATTTATTTTGGCCCAATCCTACAATTTGTCTAAGTCACTCTGGACCCTATCCCTACCCTCTAGCATATCTACTGCTCCCCCCAGCTTAGTGGCATCTGCAAACTTGCTGAAGGTGCAATCCATCCCATCATCCAGATCATTAATAAAGATGTTGAACAAAACCGGCCTCGGTACTGACCCCTGCGGCACTCCACTTGATACTGGCTGCCAACTAGGCATTGATCCATTGATCATGAGCCATTGAGCCTGACAATCTAGCCAGCTTTCTATCCACCTTATAGTCCATTCATCCAAGAATACTGTGGGAGACCGTATAAAAAGCTTTGCTAAAGTGAAGATATATCATGTCCACCGCTTTCCCCATATCCACAGAGCCAGTTATCTCATCATCGAAGGCAATCAGGTTGGTCAGGCATGACCTGCCCATGATGAACCCATGTTGACTGTTCCTAACCATCTTCCTCTCCTCCAAGTGTTTCAAAATGGATTCCTGGGACCTGCCCCATGATTTTTCCAGGGACTGAAGTGAAGCTGACTGGTCTATAGCTCCCCAGATTCTCCTTCTTCCCTTTTTAAAAGATGGGCACTGTATTTGCCTTTTTCCAATCGTCTGGGGCCTCCCCTGATTGCCACGAGTTTTCAAAGATAATGGTCAATGGTCAATGGCCATTGAAGCTGCTGCTGCAACTTTTGCTGTGATAGGATCTGCTGCAGCTGCTGGTATTAGTGTTGCTGTTGCTCTCCCATCCATTTAAATAGTATTTCAGGACCCAGAAACCAGCTCAGGGCTCCTTCTTGCTCTCCCCGGCTTCTGTCAGCACTGCCCTGTCCAGGGTTCTGTAGCTCCATCAGCCAGCCACATACCATCCACACTCCTACAGCTCCAGCAAGGAACTGAACTCCCTCTGGCCCTGCAGCTCTTCTTATACTAGGCTGCTGGGCTCCGATTGGCTGTGTCTCACACAGCCACTCTAGGCAGCTTGGAGGACCCTCGCCACTGCCCTTTTTTGGGGTGTGTCAGGGCCACGAGGCCTCCAGCAGGGGGCCTCAGAGGGTCTGGTATAGCCCATCACAGGAGTTTTTCTTTTAGGCCTGGTCTACACTAAGGGGGGGGGGGGTGTCAAACCAGGGTACGCAAGTTCCCTGCGGGTACAGGGTACAGCTACGCGAATAGCGTAGCTGAACTCGAAGTACCCTAGTTCGACTGACTAACCCGTCGAGATGCGGCGGGGTCGAACTCCGCGGCTCCAAGGTCGACTCCGCCACCGCCGTTCGCGGTGGTGGAGTTCCGGCGTCGACCGGAGCGCGCAGGGAGTTCGAACTATCGCGTCTTGATTAGACGCAATAGTTCGAACTCCGAGAAGTCCAACTCTCCGCGTCGACCCAGACGGTGAGTATAGACCTACCCTTAGATTCCCTATATGCCTGCCCTGGCTCTAACTACATTTCACTCACACATCCAGCACAGTGCACGGAGCAAGAAAAGTTCCCCCTGCAGTAAGTCCTGGCTCTTGGCCACCCAAGGTTGCTGTGACCCTGACACTAAGTGCAAAGATACTGTCTCTCCTCCTCTCCATGGTCCCCTTGTGCCAGACAGCCAGCCAGTGCCGGTGTGGAGCTCCAGGGCTTTTCCAGTTGGTAGGTGTGAGGCACAGGGGCTCCAGGGACAGAGCTTGGGGGGACACACAAGAGGAGATGGGCCTCAGGGTAAGAATGGGTGAGGGTGCTTTCGGATCATCCCCCAAACAATCCTCCCATGCTCCAGTGGTCCCCAACACCCCTGCCCAGTGGGCTTATTCCACTACCTTTCTCCCCCTGGCATCTCTGTTACCCCAGGCTCCTCAAAATCCTGAACTGCTGCAGGCACCCCCAGCCCTATTCCGCACCTTTTCAGAGCTGGACAAGTAATATGCAAAGATACAAACTGCTCTGAAATCTGTCAGGGTAAAGCTATTATACCTATATATATATATACTATAGGATCCAGTATTTCGTTAACAGCTGGTATATATGAATACTGGGCCAGAGCCCCAGCTGGATGGCATAGTTCTGTAGTCGCCGATGGCACTACCCTGATTTATACTAGTTGAGGTTCTGGCCCATTGTTTCTAGCATGAGTGAAAGTGGGAGCCTGAGCTCCTCTGCCTTGGTTAAAGTGCAGCACAGTGCTAAACTGTTTGAGAACCACTGCTCTATAGGCTGCACTATAATCTTCCTCAGTGACGCCTGAAACTGAACAGGTTCCATTAGCCTTCAAGGACAGACCAATCAAATAGGTTCTCCACCCCAACAGAAGCAGTGTGCCCAAACAGCAGGGCCGGCTCCAGGTTTCTTGCCGCCCCAAGCAAAAAACAAACAAAAAAGCCGGTGTGCCGCCCCTTGAAAAGTGCTGCCCCAAAGAGCTGGAATGCTGCCCCTTTAGAAGTGCCGCCCCAAGCACATGCTTGGAACACTGGTGCCTAGAGACGGCCCTGCCAAATAGCAAACCAACTAGGTCATAAGAGGTATTTGTGTGCATGCAAAATGCACTTGGATCCTGAATTTGACTCTTAAAAATAAAATAAAAAAATATGGAAGCTACTTCACTGAGCATGAATCCTTACTATCTTTCCTATCTGGCTGGGTTGGCTTCTTTAGGTGTGACTGGGTGCATTGTCCCAACTTTTTGTTCTTGCACAGGTGAAGGAGAAGTGAAGGGGAGACACTCCAAGGACTTTTTTATGGATGATCTCCAAAACTCTAAGGCCATTCCTGTTAGCAAACCTTACTCTTTATTTATATTTAATATTTGTAGTTCTTCAAACTGGTTGCCATACATCATGTCAATTATGTAAAAATACTAGTTCTGCATCTTTTGCTCTTGACATTCTCATTTATCTTTCACCTCCCAGGCCAAATTCTGCACTTACATTCCAAGCATCCCCATTGACTTGAAATCAATGGAGTTGCACAAGATGTAAGTCAGGGCAGAATTTAACTCCCTGTGTTCAATATTCATTTCTCCCCCCTCTCTCCCCACACACATAGAAAAAGAAAAAGGGCTACGGGTAGTGGGGGAGGGAAAGAACCACTATAAACCTGATCCTTTGTCACATATATTCCATTCAAAATTAGCACTTGCTAATATTTACTTTTTTGATATAGTCTCTTTCTTAAAATTAAATAATAATGATAAATAATAATTCAAGGTTTTCAATTTGACCAAGGCTATCTAGGTCTGTCTATGGATTCTTACGCTATTCATAAGCCAGTTTAGCTCTGCACTTGTGTTGTAGAAGGATTGAATTATAGCTTTGCAGTAGATTAGGTTTCTTTGTATTATTCTATTTATATATCTAGTTGCTCTATTATGCATTTTCTTCATACTATTTTATAAACTGATTGGAACATATCTCCTTTTCTATTGTCTGCATAAGTGCCCACCACAGTATGGATTTAAAAGCAAAATTAAATACCCAGTATCCCAGGCTTAGAAAATCATTGGTGCTCTCAGTTGCTGCATTGTAATGCGGCCTACAGTTCTACATACCTACATTCTTCTTATAAAGGAAATGCAATTAAAGACATGGATTTCTGAGAAATGGGAATTATATTCCACACATAGTAATGAGTAAACTTTGCCCATTTCTGGCCCCATATGCCATCCCTAAGCTTTACAGAAGAAAGATCTCAGTACAATACACTATGTAATATCTAAGTATGTTCCCAGCTCAGTTGGCACCTTTGTTTGCTTTTTGGCTCTGTGTCTTTGTGTCCTAAAATTATAGATACATAATCCTTGAATCTGCTATGTGACTTGAAACAACTAACATGCTATTATTTCCTGTGAGAGACCTAATAGTGAGGGAAAATATTGAGTATTTTACTAAGCAATAAAATGTTATTCAAGTGATAATGCATCTTAGCATAAAGCAGATTCTAATACTATTCTTTTCTTATACTGTATTTGTTGAATTTGGTATTCATGGAAGTAGAGACTCATAAAACCAACTAAATCCAAGCATAATGTGGGCAGGTGCTATGCAAGTTTTCCCTCCCAGCTTTATCAGTCCGCTTTCCTCTCATGTTGCTGCTGTTTCAGTATTGGATATCTGCAGCGGGGCAGAAATGTGGTTCTTTTTGTTATGTAGACAAACATACTAAGGTCGAGGATGAAACTGCTCTAGCTATTTCACTTGACCTAAGCAGGATTTAAAAGGTGAAAGGTTAGTTCATTAATGCACCATATCACCTAATCACCACACATCCAATCCAATAAAGGGCTAGTGGAGATCAGATGTAGTACAGAGATGTAACACTTGGTCAGGTTTTAGGATTGAAGAGGGTGCAAGTTCCCTCTCCCAATATAACTTTTGGTTTATGGAACAATGTTGACTATAGAGGATGCTGTAGGCCCCCCTTTATGAATGGATGACTGCTGCAAGGAGGGTCGGAAATCCAAAGCTTTAGGGGGGAAATGTATACCAGAAAGGGGGGTCCCAGCTAGGATGCTGGAAGAGGTGGTTGCCACCAAATTATATATATATATATATAAACACAATTATACAATGAGACCTGTGTCTCAAGAAGCTGACAAAAAGCAGTTGCTTACCAATGGTGGTCATCAAACAAAAGTTCAACAGAACTGTGCTCAAGTGTGTTTGGTAGGGTCGCCACCTTTCTAATTCCTGGTAACTGGACTCCTGAGACTCTTCCCCCTGCCCTGACTCTTCTCCCCAAGGCCTAATCCTGTCCCGCCTCTTCCCCCAGGCCCTGCCCTGCTCCACGTCTTCCCCTGAGGCCCTGCCCCTGCTTCCCCTCTTCCCCCCAAGGCCCAGGTCCCCTCACTTGCTCCTCTCCTGCCCCTGCTCTGCCCCCATCACTCGCTGGATCGTCTCAAGGCACCTACCTGGAGGTAGGAGGCGCCCTGGCTGAGCAGGGGCTGGTGCATATTAATGACCCAGCACCTTCCCTTGCCCCACGGTAATTGGGCTTTTAGTGTGGGTGCCATTTAGGGTTGCCAGGCCCCCGAAACCTGAGCACTTGGCAACCTTAAATGACACCCAGACACAGAAGCCAAAAACCAGTCTGACTAGGTGAAAAACAGATGGGTGGCAACCCTATTTGTTTGGGATATTTTGGGGTAGCCAGTATAAATAAGGTAATGTCTTGTATAAATCTAAATAAAAATTCAATGATCTCTATCTCCTTTATCCCTGCTATGGTCCTCCATATGCTCTTTCAGACCAATTTTGTGTGTTTTGTATGCATTTATATACTTATAATAAAAATGTAAATGAAAGAATCAAAAACTGATGGCATTACTTCATAATACTTCCCTGGACGCATACATGCACAGAGAAAACATTTGAAAAAAATATTAGAAGCTCTAGGAAGCATGGAGTGTTTAATATCCAGATTAAATATTGGTAGAGCTTGAGTTCTTTTTCTGTCAGTCTATCTCCTGCTGTTGTAAAAGACTCCTGTCACATATCTCCTGACCAATTATGTCTGCTGTAGCTTGGGAAGAATCCTCTGTATGGCTGCTCACTGTGCAATGGGTGATGAACAGTAGACTGCTCTGAATTATTGTCATGGTAAACCCTTTATGGGTTTTAGAAACAATTAACTTATCTATTTTCTACTAGTCCTAAAGCTTTCTGGGTAGCACAAATGTAAATGTATTTTAACCTCAAATCCAATGTATAATTTTTGTGAAACTGGAAGTAGGGAACCAGCGTGATTGGAAGATACATTTCAATTAATTCTTCCACCAACGCTTTATCTGTTCAGCATCAGAACCTTTTATAGTGTTAAAATTAACAATTATGCAGCTGATGGCTGGCTGAATCCACAAGGGGACCTGGAAAGGGCCTCAGATAACACAACATGTATAAATCATTCAGGAGAACAATTCATGAAAGAAAAGTTATCTGTGTTTTGGATGACATTGGAAGAGCTAAATAGGAGTCAATTTGAAGAAGGGACATTTCGCTCCATTGTCCAGCATGGCTTTTGTGTGTGTGTGTGTGTGTGTGTTGTAATATACATTTTCAAAATTAATTAACCATTAACAGCAAGATAAATGTCTCTTCTTGTGCTAAGGAAATATTGGACTCAGTGGTGAAAGATTATTTCACATGAGTAGCACTCTTAAAGAAAGCTGTTGCCAGATAAGGTGGCAACAGTACTTTGAAGAGGAACAATGAGAAGTGACAGACAAGCCCATGTTTACCAAACTGAATAGAGGACTTGCAGGTTTCCACTCACTGATCAGTTACATAAGCATAGTGAATCCAGTCTGGAGTGATGTTTCACCAACCCATATCAGTGACAAAGTGGTAACTACTTCAGAATATAATAACATGCCATGAAATCTTACTCCAGGCAGTAATGAATAACATTTTATATTTCAGTTTTATGAAACACTTTAAAATACATCATTGGAACTGGTCTTATGTTTAAACATTTGGCAACTGCAAAATATTTTTGTTCAGTGCTGTCTTCCAATGTTCAGGCTTTTGATTGCAGTGGCTGGGATGGGGTGTGAATCTGCATGGCCCAAGCTTAAAATATTACTCCATTAAGAGTAACAACTAGCCTGGGGCTTAATCTGACATCTGCTCCCTGGGCGGAACTACATGGAGTTTTTTGTGTTGATTGGCCTCAGAACTGAGCCCCAAAAGAGATTAACATATTAATATAGGGAATATCATACCGGTCTATTTAGTTTAGTATTCACCACTGTAAATCAGATCAGAATATTGCCAAGAATGTCCAAATACCTTTTCCTGAAATGTTGCCTTATGAAAGACAATCAACTAGGAGAGAGAATATTTATACTGTAAGAAGGACGAGAATGGCCTCACCATATGAGTTGTGCAAATAATTTTTTTTTTTTGTTTTCTGGCTGTACTGAAACACTGAAAATGTTTTGGGTCTATCTGAGACAAAAAAAATCATATTTTTCAGCAAACCAGAAAAAAATTTAAAAAATATTTCAGGTCGAACAGAATGTTTTGTTTAGCTTTTGAAGGTTTTTTTTTAATCTTTTAAAAAAATAAATTGAAGTAAAAATAAAAATGTAATTTCAGATCACAAATCAAAATGTTTTATTTAAAAAATGTCAAAACAAAACATTTAAAGAAATCAGGAAAAAATTACCACACTAATTTGGTGAATTAAACACAAGTATATATATACTTACAAGTAAATAGTCAACTAACTGTAGGTAGATTAAGAATAGGGGAGCAGAGCTGATGTGTATTCTTGGATTATTTATATTTTTAAAATTGTATATATTATTAAATATATATTTGTTTTAAAATATATTTATATTAAAATATAAATAAACCAAGAATGTTCTTATTCTACCCATAATTAGTTGACTTTTTAGTTGTATTTTTCAAATGTATTATAATTCTTTGTCTTTCATTTATTTTCCTGTATGGCTATTTAAATGTACTCTTCTCGGTGGCTCTCGCTGACTGTACAACATGTAAGATTTTTTTATGTGACTTATTATTATCTTTGATATACATTAGCAGTAATATTAATTGGTCAAGGAGCCGCCATCTCCTCTAGTTTGCAGTACAAGAATGTTCGCGTTCATGAATAAATTTAACGAGGACATATGAGCATCTTGCATATTTTTCCATTCAAAAACAAACACTTCTAATTACAAACCCGATGGAACACTGGTGCAGAAAATACCTCGTTCAAATGATAAGTTTTCTTTAACTGTCAGAAAAATGTTTGCTAATGTACAGAAAAAATGCTTTGTATTAACTTTGACACACTTTGCAGTACACTTCTTCCTAATGACACTCAACAGACTTTGCTTTTTGTTGCATCTGCCAAGTAGTGGCGAGACACTAGAGAAGCAATACAGTCCCCCAACCAATACCTTCTATGCACTCTGTTGGTCCTCCAAAAAAACCAAACCTAGCCAAGACCTGATCTATACCTTCATGGTGTATATTTAACAGGGATAAAATAATGCCATTCATTGGAAACTATTCACACAAAAACCACACATACCACAAAAAAGCCTCTTTCTTTTGGTGGCTTGTAATAGTTGAAGGCCCATATTCTGTTGTACCAGGACAGGGGACTGTCTGGGCAGTGGGATGTCTGGATCTCTGATTCACAGGGCAGAGCTGTACTCTGCTAACATCCACCATGGGTTAGAGCAGCTTGGAAGCTGCTCTAATTTTACACCAGTGTCTACAGTCCTTAAGGGACAGCACGCCGGCTGAACAGAGTGTCCCACCCTGTGCCAGAGATAACAGGAGTGGCTCAGAGGCCAGGTAAGTTGGCTTGCGCTAAGAGCTCTTCCATGTCTGGGAAATTTTCAGCTGGCTAGGTCCAATTGCTTTCCAGTTCCTTTGCAACACTCATGTACAAGGGTCACTTTCACAGAGGAGACAAGTCAGTGGTCTAGACCAGTGGTTCTCAAAGCCGGTCCACCGCTTGTGCAGGGAAAGCCCCTGGCGGGTCGGGCCAGTTTGTTTACCTGCCGTGTCCACAGGTTCAGCCAATCGCGGCTTCCACAGGCCGCGGTTTGCCATCCCAGGCCAATGGGGGTGGCGGGAAGCAGCGCGGGCCGATGGATGTGCTGGCCACCCTTCCCGCAGCCCCCATTGGCCGGGAGCGGCAAACTGTGGCCAGTGGGAACCGTGATCAGCCGAACCTGTGGACGCAGCCAGTAAACAAACCATCCTGGCCTGCCAGGGGCTTTCCTCAACAAGCAGTGAACCGGCTTTGAGAACCACTGGTCTAGGGTCAGGTCTACATTATAAACATACGTTGCTCAGGAGTGTGAAAAATCCACACCCCTCAGCTGTGCAGTTATAGTGACCTAACCCCTGGTGTAGACAGAGCTCTGTTGATGGGAGACCTAGATTACGCCTCTCATGGAGGTGGATTAACTATGCCGATGGGAAAAGCTTTCCCATAAGTGTAGAAGATCTGCCCTAAGAATCAGATTTGCAATTTCTAGGCTTACTGAAACCACAGGCTTGAATGCTGGCAGTTGACTCAGCCATTGATCATTCAGAGACGGAGAGATATGGTTTGAGAACTAAGATTTCCTGAATTTTAATCCTGGCTCTGACACTGCTCCCTCTTTGGCCAGGGGAGAGTTGCTTATGCCTTTCTGCTGTAGTTTCCCATCAGTATGACTGAGACAATAACACTTATTTAGCTACCTCACATGGGTGTCATAAGGATGAATTAGTTAATATTTGTAAAGCACTTTGAAAACATTAAGTGCTATGTATTACTCTTATAGATAATTATATTTCTACGGAACAACTGTGTAGGGCTTTTTTGGATCCGAGTTTACAAAGAGAGAACCTGTCTACTCTGCATGGATATTAAAAATCCTAGGGCACTTTTCATAAGAGTGAACGTTTGCCTTAATGTCTTTGGCCATAACTTTGCCTCCTAGCTCTTAGCATTGCACGTTGTACTGGGTGCTTACCTTTTGTCTTGCAACCCATAGTTGCCTATATTTCAGTAATGGGGTAAATGATTCCTTAGATAGTACGAGAGCTAAAAATGTGTATTAATTAATATATGTGTTGATTTCTCCTTTTTTCTGTTTGGAAAATTTCCACAAACAGATTGGAAAATTCTCAGATTTATTCATCATTCAAAATTAATGATTTTCCCATTTTTTTCTGTATTAATATCTCACACACAGTTGATTGTGAATATTTAACATTTGGTCTTCAAAATTCCTATTGTTAATTACCTAAGTCAGGTGATATTGTTTCTGTTCCCTGGGTGGATGACTTGCCAACACAGTACAGATTTCAGGTTTCAAATATAACAAGCGATTGTACAGTTCAGAATTTGCTTCCAGTGAATATAAGAACATTTGAGCTTAACATTCACATTTCATGAGTATTTTTCTCAGTAAAACTTGAGAGGTTGATGCTTGTGGAAGGCAGACATGAAAGGGTTGAGGATATATTCAGACAGAAATTCTTTGTCAATATCAGGTACTTTTTTCTATTCTTACTTCAGCTGTAATGTGTATATAGTTAGTAAAACTCTTTAGGATAAAAGGCACTATATCAATGTAAGGTCTTATTTTTAATAGGAGCTATAAATGTGCTTTGTGGGGAAAACAGACCCCCTACACTAATTTCCTAAATGGTTAACAGTTATAAAGCCTTATTATTTAGTTATCTTCAGAGAATACCAAGACCCACACTTATCACCACTGGTCTGTTTCAATTTATTGTTGATGTCTTCTAGTCCATAAATAAATTGGTTCATTCTCAAGCCTCACGCTTATGAAAATTTTTTGTTTAGATTTAGGTTTTGCATTTTTATATTGTTGTGAACCAAACAGTGGTTTTATGGATAGGATATTCTTTTCTTGCAATATTTCATTCTTCAGTGCACTTCTGCCAAACAGGATTATTTCCGCCTACCAATATATAGGTGGCCTGTCTGGCTGGATCAGCTCAGATGCTGCCTGTCTCTAAGAGGTATAAGTAAACTCTGTTCCAGATGATAGTTTTTGAATTATTGTGTTACTGAAGATTAGGCCTAAGGAGCGAAATTTAATTTAATTTTCTAAACTCTTTTTATGATCTTCGGAGAGGAAGGATGGTCTTGTAGTTAAAGGTACTGGACTGAGACTCTGAGGCTCTCGGATTAATTCCCAGCTCTGCCACAGACTTCCATGTAACCTTGGGCAAGTCACTTCAATACTCTGCACCTTAGTCACTAAGGCTGGGAATTATTTTGAGAAGTTCTATGGTCTGTGCTATACAGGAGGTCAGACTAGATGATCAGAATGGTTCCTTTTGGCCTTTCCTATTATATTGATTTCCTATCCAGTGAGTTTTCCAGATTTCAAACTTTTTTTCTCATCCCAAATTCTGACAAAAATGCAAAATCTCAAAAATGTTCACCAACCGATAACCTGAAAGAACTTCACATTGAGTCAAATCAAAATGTTTTGGTTCAATAATTTTAAAATGTTTCATTTTTATTTTGGCCTTTAAAAAATTAACCCTGTTTAGTGTAAATAAACTAGCATTTCAATTTCAAACTGGAAAATGAAACTTTTTCATTTTGAAAATGCCAGAAAGGGATGTTGCATCATTTTTTGAACTGGGACATTTGTCAAAACCAACCATTTCAGCATTTTTTGACAAAAAACAATTTTGTTGGAAAATTCCCAACCAGGTCTATCAGTTACTCATCTGTAAAATGGGGTCATAATACTTCCTTTTGGTTCCACTTTGAGGATCTATTTAGATTGTAAGTTCTTCAGGGTACAGGCTGTATCTTACTATACATAGTCACAGAGTCCATGTCACATATGTGTTGTGGTCATAAACCCAATGAAGGAAGAAGAGCAGAAAAATCAGAAGTCTATTAAAATATTAATAATACACTAGTTCAATTTTAAGATCCCATAAGAAGTGATAGTTAAAATTATAACCACTTTATAAATTCACATATAAAGGACTGAAAAAGTTCTAACTGCAACCCTTATCTTCATAAATGATGCATTTCAGTATGGGTATCTGACCTCTGCATATGGTGGCATGTATCATGACTGTATTTTAGTGCTAAGAGACTTTTGTTAACATATATCCTGCATTCTATTATTTCTTTTTGGCACATCACACATTTCGCTCCTCTTTCATCTCTGAAGAGCAGAAACATTCTGAGATCAATGCTGGTGTCAGTTAAGGATAGAAGCCATCACTAAACTGATATATATATATATTGCAATTGGCAGAGATATAAATAAAAGTGGTATTTGTGTGTCAGGATGCTGGTGGGTGATCTGTGAGAAAAAACATTCTACTGGATGCTGACCACATCTTTCAGATATGCCATTTAGTCCTGTGGCTCCTCCTTACTCATTGTTTTCATGCTAGTCTTCTTCATGATATTAAGAATATATGTGGTTGCTTGTGCAGCTATTGTATATACAAATATTTATGGTTAGAAAGAGGGATTCTTGCTATGTTCTTATTTAAAATCAGGGTTACAGTTTATGATTTTTTAAATGATCCTTTGCACTCACTATTGACAATCCATTTGTGCAAGAGGTTTCTTCTCTGCAGATCCTGCTGTCTGAAACAGCCTTCCAGTAGCTCTGTGCTCTGCAAACCCCATACAGATCCCTCTAGAGGAGTTCTTTACAGTCTCAGTTCCACAGATTTGGAATGTGATCCAATGCTCATTGAAATCAACAGAAAGGCTCCCTTTTACTTCAGGGGTCATTGCACCAGGCCCTTGGAAAGGGCACAATAGGAAGGAGAAGAGGGGATGGCCAAACTATGCTAGTTTTTATCCCCATAGCCAATGTGCAGTCAAATCAGTTCACTTTACTGCCAATGGAGACTGCAGTGAGGTAGGCTGCTCCCCCTCAGTGAGCTGAAGGGTTCCCTGGAGTGGATTCTGGAGGTGAGGGAGCCCCTGTCAGCACATCTCCTATAGTTGTTAGTGGGAGCTGGTAAGTGGGTCAAAATATGGAGGCAAGGGATCTCACATGGATGCCCTTTGTCTCAGGAGGATCCTACAAGGGGTGGGCAAGCTTTGTCAGCCTGATGGGAGAATTTAGAAGAAACGTCATAGTTTGACCCTTTAAGAGTTTCCCTACATATTTATTCTTGTGTGGAGAAGACTGGGGCATATAGGGGTTTTTAAAATGTATTAATTTATTTTATTACTTATAGTAACTCTATAAAACAGTTTAAGATACAATCAGAATGAAAAATGCTACACTAAACAACATTGTATTATATATGTGCAGTATCTAATTCTCAGAAATTTAAAGGGGAAATTTGTTGACTTCAGTTGAAAGGTAACCGTAACATTTTGCCTGTTGCCATTTCCTGCTCTATTCTTATTCTACCTGTACATCTAGAAACTGTATAATCCAAGATGTAAAGGAGAAAAATGAAAACCTGAAATGTTGTTCCATGTCAAAATTGACCTCCTCCAACCCTTAGGATACCTGCATTAGATTGTAATTTTATTTAAGATGAAGAAAAGTGTGAAAGCATCAAATGTGGAAACAATATGACACATAAAAATGATATGGACCTGAAAAATTATCACATTAAAAATGCCAGGTCAAACTTTGGTCTACCAACCTTTATGGAATTCTTTAAATTTTATGGGAAAAGCTCTGCTCACCAGAAATTCTCTTGGTCTCTTTTTGTGGTTCCTTTTATGTATTGCCTCCATCCTTCAGTTCTTGTGTCTGTGAAACACCCTTTATCTTAATTGAGAATCACATACATAAGAGATGAGGATTGGACCCTACAATATATTATGCAACCCTGAGGTAAGTCGGAAATTTTAACTAGCGCCAGTCCAATTCAATAATTAGATAACACTACAGCAATTTATTCTGCAAAATGCATTATAATTTTAAATAATTTTACTTCAATTAAAATGAGACTTCTGCTTACACTTTGGCCATTATGCTGCGTGTATGGAGGTCAGTATTCTACTGAACAGAAATCATCTGTTGCAGTTGAACACAATTTCAGAGGGGATTTTGATAGGTTGTGCAAATGTATTTATAATACCGTTAAAATCTAAGTTTAAGTTTTTACAAAAACTTAAAACCATCCGTAATAGATGAGTAATTACTGTTGAACATCTCTCTAGCAGCTTCTTTTGTTGCCAAAATCTTCTTATTGTTAACTCTCCCCTAATATTTAACCTAGCTGTTCCTTGCTGCAGATTACTTTTTGTTCTGCCCTGTCCTGGAGGGGGAAAGTTAAAAACAAATCAATTAATGAAAAACCCAGAATCTTAAACTGACTGATCACACCAGGTTCTGCAGTAATTTTAAAAGAATATCCTTTTCCTGGAGCAGGGTATTACAGCATCACGCAGTGCTGTAACACGATACAGTGAAGAAAATCAGTGCCAAATCCTTCATCAGTGCCAAATCCTAAACTTGGAACATCTGCCATCTTTCTGTGTGGCATGCTGTCTTCACCACCTCTGCAAATCCCTCCGTAAAGCTCACATCTTTCACGTAACCCTCCGTTGCTGAGATTTACACTGCTTTCGTTTGGTCCTTCTGGCGTCCTTGAGCCTTAGCTTCTTGCATTGCTTAGATTTGATGCTAAGAGTTCGGTAACAGGGATATTGAGTCAGATTTACAACTTGCTTGACCCAGAGGCTTCAATCTGTAGCATGGAATGTAAGTTGAGGCAGAATCTAGCCCCTCGTTTTCCTAGTTGTTTAAATATCTAGCTGCACTTATCAGAAAGACAAGGTGGGTGTCTCTTATTGGACCAACTTCTGTTGGTGAGAGGGGCTATGTCTACACTACAAATGTATATAGATCTAAGTAATGTTGGCATACAGCTGTTGCAGTTATTACATCGCTTATGTGGTTACACTTGGCTTCTTGTGTCGATGGCACACGTCCTCACTAGTAGTGCTTGTACTGATGCGGACTGCAGAGCATCATGGGTAGGTATCACACTGTGCATCTGTCCACCATCCAGCGCAGGGTCTTTTGGGAAGTTTTTTGCAATGCCTGATGGGGCTGAAATGAGTCGCACAGGAGTGATTGGGAGCATGGGGTCAACTTCCCATAATGCAGTGTTCTCCATCCCATAATTTCATATGCACCCCATAATTTTCACACCGTTTTTTTCCAAAATCCCACAAACCTGTGCATGGAGAGCCTGGATAGCTCTGTCCTATCATCATGAGCATTGCAAGCACAGGGACACAATCCTGCAGTACTTGCAGAGACAGAAAAGGAGCCATGGGGACATGATGATTCCTTGGAGACTAAATTGTTGTGCATGATTCTAAATGTATAGAGCAATGGAACTGAATAGTGGCACTATTCTCCACAGGTGGTGGTGATTTTAGCTGACAACTCACTCCTGACAAAGGCCGAGGGAGCACAGCTGCTACTGGCGACACAATGCCATCTGGGCCTGTATGCTGCTAGCCTGTGTACTGCAATGGTGACTGCTGAAGTAATCATTGAATGGCGTTGGAAAATGTCCTCCTATGGCAGAAGAAATAAGGCAGCCCTCCACAGAAACCTTCGGCAGAGGATTGCAGAGTACTTCCATGAAAGTTTCATTGAGATCTCTATGGAGGATTAATCGGGCACGTAAACGTGCAGTGCACGTAAATGAATTGCTCCGTGTGGCCCCCACTGCCTAACTCTTGAGGGGAATAAAAAGCAGATAGCAACTCTGCTTCTCTTGGGGCAGGTCTACACTAAGAGCGGGGGTCGAACTAGGGTATGCAAGTTCAGCTACGTGAATAGCATAGCTGAATTCGAAGTACCCTAGTTCGAACTACTCACCCGTCCAGACGCCGCGGAATCGAAGTCCGCGGCTCCAAGGTCGACTCCGCCACCACCTTTTGCAGTGGTGGAGTACCGAAGTCGACCCCGGCGCTTCCGGAGTTCGAACTATCGCGTCCAGATTAGACGCGATAGTTCGAACTCCGAGAAGTTGAACTCACCGCGTCGACCCGGCTGGTAAGTGTAGACTAGCCCTTGGTTGTTCCACTACCTCTCTAGCACAAGCAAAAATGAGTAAATTAAAAGAGGTATCCTGCTACTTTGGGGGTGCCATTTCAAAGTAAACTGCGTACTTACCAGAGTTTCCTTCCCCTGCATCAGGCTCGCCTGTGCTCAACTGACGGGATGGGCTGGACTGCCGTGGAGTCAAAAACAGATCCTGGCTCGCTGCTCAGCTGGATCCCCCAGTCACCTGTTCCCCATACTCCATCTCCTCTCCCTCTTCCACCTCCTCCTCTTCACTGTTCACAGCAGGGGCCTGTGAGTTGGGTTCCTCAGAAGTAGCCATGGTCCTAGTAGGAAGGGGGGTCTCCGCCAAGGATGGCATGCAGCAATTTGGAAAAACTCGGCATTGGATTGATTGTTGGCCTCCTTGGCCTTCTGGTATGCTTGCTGCAGCTCCATGGCTTTCATGTGGCACTGCTGCTGGTCCATGTCATAGTCCAGGGGTAGGAAAACTATGGCCCGCGGGCCGCATTTGGCCCCTCAACCATTTTAATCCAGTCCTAAAGCTCCGGCTGGGGAGCAGGGTTTGGGGTTTGCCCTGCTCCGGTGCTCCAGCCAGGAAGTAGGGTTGGGGGCCGCTCTATGCGGCTCCCAGAAGCAGCAGGTCCCCCCCATCCAGCTCCTTTTCATAGGGACAGCCAGAGGGCTCCGCACACTGCCCCGAGCCAAGTGCCACCCCCGTAGCATAGGAGCTGTAAGGGGGACATGCTGCTGCTTCCGGAAACTGCTTGAGATAAGTGTTGCCTGGAGCCTGCACCCCTGAGCCGCCCCCCCCACCCCGTGCCCAGCCCCTCTGTACCAGTCCGGAGCCCCCTCCCGTATCCCAAACCCCTGATCCGCAGCCCCACCTCAGAGCCCTGACCCCCCCCCACACCCTCTCCCGGCCCAGCCCCAAAGCCCCTCCCACACCCTGAACTCCTCATTTCTGACCCCACCCCAGAGCCCGCACCCCCAGCTGGACCCCTCAACCCCCCGTGCCCCAATCCCCTGCCCCAGCCTGTAGCACCCTCCTACACCCCAAACCCCTCATCTCCAGCCCTACCCCAGAGCTTGCACCCCCAAGCCCTGACCCCCTCCCCGCATCCCCTCCTGCACCCTGAACTCCTCATTTCTGGCCCCACCCTGGACCCTGCACCCCCAGCCAGAGCCCTCACCCCCTCCTGCATCCTAACCCCAATTTCATGAGCATTCATGGCCCACCATACAATTTATACACCCAGATGTGGCCCTTGAGCCAAAAAGTTTGCCCACCCTGTCATAGCCCTTCTCCTGCATCCCCCAAACAGCCTGCTCATAGATGTCCACATTTCTATGGTTGGATCAGAGCTGTGCCTGCACAGTCTCTTCTCCCCACAGGCACAGGAGATCCAATGTCTCCTGTTTACTTCAGGCAGGAGTGCGTCTAGAGTATGCAGATGGCACGGTCAGCTGGGCAGTTACACTCACCAGTGGAAAGCCGATAGGTGTGCTCACCAGCTGGACAACCAGGAAAAGGAATTTCAAAAATTTGGGGGCTTTAAAGGGGAGTGGAGGCTTCCTGTCCACCTGGGCAGCGAAGCTCACGACAGCAACCTAAGTGATCAGAGTGGGGCATTGCGGGACAGCTGCTGGAGGCCAGTAATGGTCAACATAAGAAACACAGTATCTACACTCACTGCATTGACCTAGCTATGTTGACCGTGTCTTTACACCACTCAGGAAGGTGATGTTATTAAGTCGGTGTAGCAGGGAACTTATGATGGCGGGAGCCAAATTTAAGTGAAGACAGCCACAGCTGGGTCAACGTAAGGTGCCTTGCATCAGCCTAACCCTGTAGTGTAGACCAGGCCAGAGACAAGCTTTCAAGCAACACAGAAGTTGGTCCAGTAAAATATATTACCTCACCCACGTTGTTTTGCTAATATCCTGGGACCAAAATGGCTACAACACCTCTGCATCTCTACACTTATGACATGTAAATTATAGCAACATTCCAACTAGTTTTTAGTAATCTAAGGTGAATTTCACTGAGCTTTGTTTATCTGAATACATTCAAGTTATTGGGGCTGTATTCTTTAGTCTGTTCTTTCCTGATTCTGCCTGTTCACCTTGCCCTTACCTCATTAATTATTATTGTATTGCGACCCATTGTCATTTTCCTTTTCAGTGAAAGGAGAAGCAAAATAGCCGTTTGTCAGCTTCCTTCTTTTGCCCGTTATTTGCTCTCTCACTCTCTCTGTGAGAAGTAACAGGCTTACACATTCCTTTGTCATTCTCTTGCTTCTTAAGTAGTGAATAAAACATCCTTTGCTAACAGTCCTTCATTTTGTGCCTTTGTCTTCCAACTTTGCCCTTGTGTGTATGTATTACAAAGAACTCTCTCATTTCCTGTAATTTCTCCTGTTTTGTGTGATTCTCTTTGCATTTGCGGGTCCTTAAAAAGTCCTCTGTGCATCTATATCAGTCTTTTCCCTCCTTGCATTATTTTCTGTTGCATGAAAATTGAGAATTGTTTTGAGCTGTGCCTTCAGTACCATCCCTTTAGAAAGTTCCAGCCATCTTTCAGTTTCCTGACAAAGGTCTTCATCTTTTTATACTGCTTCTCGAACTGACGCCCGTACTCCACCTCGGCAGGAGGAGTAAGCGGAGTCGACGGAGGAGCTGCGGCAGTTGACTTGCCACCGTGAGGATGGCCAGATAAGTTGAATTAAGATACTTTGACTTCAGCTACACAAATAGCGTAGCTGAAGTTGCGTATCTTAGTTCGAACCCCCCCCCCGCTAGTGTAGCCCATTTCTTGGGGACCAAATCCGGCTCACCTTACTCATGCAGGGAGTCATGATGACTTGAATTAGGTAGTTAAATGACATGGACTGTGCCTGCAAATGATCAGAAACACTAAGTAGGATGGTGGGCTAAGGCCAGACTCCCAATAACATCCCACAAACATATTTTTAATGTCATCAGTGTGTGGCATGATTACATATTATTTTTCAGATTTGAGACATCATTTTTCTTTTTTTGTAACAAAGTGCTGCTGGACTAGATCGCTGTTACATGTCAAATGCAATGGGTCAGATTTTCGACCCTGATTATGGTGCCTTTGGACCAATTGAGTGGCAGGAATCTGGCTGCAGCTGGCCAGCTGAGACCTTCCCTAGGCTGGGGAATGTTTCAGCTGGCATAAAGCGGGTGGAGCCAGTACCTTTATCATTTGTCCCCCTTGCCCCCAATGTAGGGGTGTGCTGGGGAAAGAAAGAGGCCTGGAGAGGGCAGGATGGAATTCTGCCAGTTCATAGCTTGAGTTTGGTCCCTTGAGGGATCATAGCCAGCTGCTGTATGTTAGAGCAGCTCCTAGACTTCTCTAACTAAGGTCTTGTCTATATTACAGATACTACAACAGCACAGCTGCAGATCTGCTGCTGTAGTGTAAACACTTGCTACAGTGACAAAAGGGGCTTTTCTATTGTTGTAGTTAAACCACCTTTCCAAGAGGCAGTAGCTAGGTTAACAGAAGAAATCTTCTGTCAGCCTAGCAGTGTCTACAATGGGGCTTAACTATGTCTCTCAGGGGTGTGTGAATTTTTCACACCCCTGAGCAGCATAGTTAGGTCAACTTAAGTTTTAGGTGTAGACCAGACCTTACATTAGGTCAAGGGCCACTTGAGAGTCAGGGAGCCATAGTGAATATTGGTGCAGAGTATCTGGCCATATATTTAAAATAGTCCAGCCAAATGCTAACGCATAAAGATTACAAGATGATGTAACATACTTTACCATCAAACAAATTAACTGAGATCAAATTTGTGAAAAGTGTGTGTCATTTGGGAGCTAAAATATTTTGTGGGCCTACTATAATGAAATCTTGAGTGAAGTCTCCACCATCACCACTTCTTTGTATTTTAATGGTTTGAATTAATTTAGGACTTGTGGAAGTGCCAAACTGACTTCCTTAGAGACCAAAGTCTTCTATTTATCTCTAGAATATTTGCAGTAAAGACAGCAGTAGTACAAGCTTCTTGGTGCTACCACCCCAATGTTCCCCAATAGTGACCTGCAGGCTTCTCTTCTGAGACCAAGTACTGCAAATTTGGATGATCATTTTTGTGGAACTGGACTGAGACCAATTCATTTCTTGTAGTTTTTCAATGGTCTATCAGATGAATTCTTGTCACTAGTTAGTTGAGCTGGATTTGAACTAGTGACATAGAGGTGAAAGGCCATGTCTGCCATTACTGACACACCTCCCCCACTTTTACATGAGCAGGTAGTGACTGCCTCATATGGATAACTATAGCCAGCAGGAATATGAGAAACTGCTACTGTATTGCATGGTGCATGTAATGTATGCTCAGACTAAAGAACTGACTAGTGCTGCGTGAATTATTTGCAGTGAACAATTATTCATCAGATGTATGCTTTTTTTCTATTCATGATTTGTCAAACAGAAGATATTTCCAATATTACTTTGTTTTTCCAAATTATTTTACAAATATTGTATATTATCAGAGAGTCAAAGGAAGGTAGTATGTAGCTGAGCTAAGAAGTTATGAAAAGAGAACATATTTGGTTTTGACTACTATCCATTCAGCAAAATTGAAGAAACCACTGTCTTAATATATGCAATATAATACATTAAGAAACCATTGATATAGATTAAAAAATAATATATGGGTGAATAAGTATTGAAAACACAATGCCATTTTATATGTTCATTTTTTAGATCAATCGTAATTTATCAGGAAAGAATTTGCAAATTTTAAATGATTAGCCTCAGTGCAGCAAAGCACATAAGTATGTACTTAACTTTAAACACATGGTTGAGTTGCTTTGACCATAACTCCTGCTTCATTGACTGCTGCATGTTTTGCATTGTTTTTTGAGGGAAAATTTGTGTTTCCTATCTGGTACTATATAAAGTCGGATGAAATCATAACCCGTTTCTGCTCTTTGGATAGGATTTGATTAAATAAAAGATATACTTGTCTTTCATGTATTAATAAACTGAGAATCATTTCACTTTTCTTTTTGTTGAACAGGAAAAACTAGTAACTCATAAATTATGTAATGCTAATTACAAATAATATCTATTTAGTTAAGTGACTGAGTTACACCTATATATCTATTCATTCCTTACCCTAAAAATGCATGCATCCAACGAAGTGGGTATTCACCCATGAAAGCTCATGCTCCAATACGTCTGTTAGTCTATAAGGTGTCACAGGACTCTTTGCTGCTTTTACAGATCCAGACTAACATGGCTACCCCTCTGATACCTAAAAAGGTTGCACTCTGACAGACATACATGTAGGACAATGTGTATACTGGACAATTTGAAGTTGGGGGATGCACTAGGAAACCTAGACTGATTTATTAGTCACGATACTGTTTGTATTTTTGCTTTTGCCATTTCTTGGTTTTGCTTTTATTGATAACTTCAATGATTGTGTGCTTGGCAGGCCACTTGTCATGATATTTAAATAAGGAGAATGTGCAGATTTTTGTTACAAAGAGGCTGTTTGAAACAACATAATTTTTGTGTATTTTAATTATTAATACTGTTTATTATTGATAGGGTACAATTGGAGTGCATAGTGCTTTACAGCTAGATAGGTACCCTGCCTCCAAATCACTAACAATCTCCATTAGATAAGAAGAATGGACAGGAGTGCCCTATAAAAGATCAGTAGGTTCCTTGCTTCCTTATTGTCCACATTATGTTAATACCAATGATTACAATGGTGAAGAAAGGTGTTTCCACACCAGAAAGACAGTTAAAAGAAGTGTCATTTAAAGAATGAAAAAAGTAAAAATGTTCATATAGGGATTAATGCTCCTCTGTGGTAGAAAAACCCATGGAAGACGAAAGATGCTGAGAAAACTCAGTTATGTTTACTCCAGGGAGTTACTGATGAAGTCTCCTTTTCGGGGGAGCAGTTTGTGGATGTGACCTTCGATCCACACAAAGACTAAGGCTTTGTGAGAAAATCGGATGGTTTGCCATTCTGTGTCGCTCTAAGCCTCCATAGCTCCCTCTCTGTGGCTGTGCACCAACCCTCCCTATGCTTAGAAAGGGAGTTAATAGAACAATTAGCAGCACTAACTTCTCAGTGGAATTCTACCTGGAAATCCACTAGGTAGACCAGGAAGTACGGCATAGAGTGCACCTGCTCTCTGGCTTCTTGCCTCTTTCCCATTCCAAAGACCCCCCACCTCAAAACCTTCAGAGCCTCCTCAAGCAGTTGGGCTTCTGGAATATTGGGAGAATGGAGGCTGTCATGTGGCCACTGGGGGACAGGAAGCCTGACTTTGAGCATTTTGATCCCATTTCCCCTACCTTGCACTGGGCTGCAAATGGATGTACACAGGCCATACAATTTTTCTTGGTTCTCAAACATATCACAGTTAAACTTCAAGTGTTGTGTTTATCTCAACAGGCAGGAAATCTTAAGTAATGTTGAATAGTCATAATCACAAAGAAGGTTCATGTTTCCCATTAGTTTTAACTTTTTCCAACTTGACAAATAGGAGACCCAAAGAGAAAGGAAGGAAAGCAATGTACATTAATAGTTTCCCTTTGAGCTGCCCTTTGTAGCATTGGAAATTGGACATTTTCTGCTTTTGTAGGATGCTAAGAACTAATTCTTGACAAAGGTGTAGAGCAGAACCTGGAGAATTTGGAGGATGATCCTGCAAGAAATTAGAGTTAAAACAGCACACTGAAATAAAGTGACTAACTTAAATGCAGCAGGAGAAGGAAGTAGATGGTAAACATGTCTGTTGAGCTAAAATTGAAATGTCACCAAGATACATTGCAAGAGAAGGAAGCAGCCATTAAAGAAGTCTTGGAGAAACATGAAAAAGAAATGGGATGAAATTCCATGAGCATAGAGCCAGCCAGAGAAGCACCTGTGGCAAAGTTGCATGCCTGCAGGAAATAACAAATCTCACAGCATTCAAAACTAACCTAAAAGCAGTATGAGAGAAGTGCAAAACAGATAGAGCTGGTATTTACTGCTGCTCAAAAAAAAAAAGAAAAAAAAAGGAAAGAAAAATCACTTGAAAGGACATGTGAATGCTGAAAAAGCAGCAATAAATGCTGAACAGAAAGAGCTGGAAGAGGTGCATCTCACAAAAGAAATGGAACAAAAGGCAAAAGAATTAGCTATCTTTGTTAGAACTAAATTGACCAAAGCTCATTTGTGTGCCATGCAGCAAGCCCTAGGAAGGGGCAAGGAGCCCGAGTTTTGGCAGCTAATGCAAATCATGTTAAAGGGAGAAAATATTTTAAATCAGCATACTCATGATTTACTTTACTGCAGGAGAAATGCATGTGGAACATATCACCCATTCTGAGACCTTACATAACTGTTTGCAGCAAATCTCAAACAGAAGGTGGTCCAAGGTAAGGCCTGCAGATGCTAAACATGTATGCTCTCTTCAAACTCCCAAACATCTTATGCCATACTGTAAGAGTCCCATATTTCTCTCTCAGTTACATTGCATAGGCAATCAAACTTATTGGTAAGAATGAAAATTCTTTCATTCGGTGAGGAAAATAGTAGAGTTCCTGATTTCTCTGCATCTATTTCCCAGACAAAAGTTATTTCCCAGCTCAATGTCTGTGTAACGTCCAAACAGACAAATGCCATGAAGTTGAGTGTAAAGCCTTGCAAATTAGCCAATAATTAAAATTTATCCCATAGTATCTGTTAGTGTATGATGGATAATTAATAAAAACAACACACAAACCTAAAGTTGTGATGTGTAATATTTTGGGGGATACTCTTACACACACACATGCACATCCACATAAATATTCAGTGACATTTAGATAAATCAAGGAAGTTTTTGTTTCTCATACAATCTAGGGACCTATCTTCTCCAGTTTTGCTGTAGTTGAGCAATGTATTCTTTGTACATCTTCCTCATACTAATCATTTCAACCATTGTCAGCACATTCCAGCTCTTTATTTAGCAATATACTTGATGCTTTTCAAGGGTGTGGCAAATTGCCGGCACTATTATGATGGGTCCCACGCTTCCTCTTGTGGGGGTTCAGGGCACCATTTCTCACCCTTGAACTTGGGTATCAACTGTCCCACTAGTGTCCCCACCCCTTGTGTCTGTAGAGTCCTTCTGCTCTGCACAAGCCAGGTTTCCCTTTACCGAGGGTCTTTGGTCTTCTGGCCTGTCACAGCACTTTTCCAAACTGCAATCTGCTTCAGCTCCTCCAACTGTCTGATTGAAGCAGGGTTTTTAATCAGGTGACTGGCTTCAAGTGCTCTAATTGGTTTAATTGGTTTCAGGTGCTATAATTAATCTGTAGCAGCCTCTCTTCCCTCTGCAAGGAATAAGGCTCTCATCATCCTGGGGCTTACATATCTCCCATCTATCACTCTCCTGCTGTCCTCTGGCTGTGCTATATCACAAGTGTTAGATCCAAAATGCAACACTTCACATTCATTCATGTTGAAATGAACAAACTATTTCATAGACCACTCCCTAATGTACTTCAAACTTTTAAAATATGGTTCATGTCACTTGAGATATTACCAATATTTCCAGTTTTGGTGTCATCAATAGATGTTGCCACTCCACAAGTCAGTTGTGGATTAGGTCATTTATCCCATTAGTGACTTCTCATCACTGGAACCCATTGTCATTTATAATGATTTTGGCTTCCTCCCATTAAGCTAATTTGCTATCCAGTTTGCATATCTGCATTCCTTGCTTAAGTTGGCCAGTGTAGAATCAAACATTTTTGTGGTTCTTTGTTTAAAGTTTTACTAAGTAGACGATAAAATGCTTACACTGTTGTCTTCTTCTTAATAGTCTCACTGACTTCTTCAGAAAAAGAAATTAGGTTGTCAGGCATAACCTATTTTTGTTAAGACCATCTTTATTCCATTAAATTAGATGGATAACTGACTCCAGAAATGTACTTGGGACTGATATTAGATTGGCTGGCATACAGTTATCTAGTTTACACCATTTTTTTCTTTAAAAAAATGCTGTGACAGGAGTACTACTTTCTGTTTATCTAGTACTGTGCCTGATACTAAGGGCAAATTGAACATATGAGCCTTTACAGAGTTGCCAGGTGGTCATAGTGTTCTCCGAATTTTCTGAGATGCAAACCATCTTTGCCCATTGATTTACTTGGGTTTGTTTTGTGAGAACAATACTAGTGGTTATACTGTCAGCATTGTTCCCAGCCACTGTTTATTTGGTTGCATAATTTATCAGTCTTTTAATGTAAATTTATTCTTCACTTTAGCACCTCTCACATCTTCAGTCAAGGTCTTCCTATTTCAGTTTTCATTGGTCCTATAGTAACCTATCCCCTGGTTCCTTACATATATTGTTTGTCAATATATTTTCTGTATTCTGGAAAGAAGTGACTACAAAAAGGATTTAGGAGTCATAGTGGACCAGCAGCTCAACATGAGCTCCCAGTGTGACACCAGACAAAAAGCTATTGTGATCACAGGATGTATGAACAGGAAAGAAATGAGTGGGAGTAGACAGGTGATTTTACCTGTTAGCAGCATTGATGAGATTGATACTGGGATACAGCCTACAGGTTGTGTGTCCATGTTTTTAAAAGATGTTGAAACACTGGGAAGGGTGTAACAAAGAGCCACAAATGATTTGAGGGATTGAGAAAATGCCTTGAAGTGAGAGATTTAAACAGCTCAATCTGTTTAGTTTATCAAAAAGAGGATTGAGAGATGACTTGATTACAGTGATTGAGTATGTAGGCAAGTGGACTCACCCCTGCGGTGCATCCTGCTGGTCTCTTCCAGGAATTAGCTCATCCAGCCTCCAAAGTACCATCTGTAGGCCAGTGTCCCACTGCCACTGGGTCCCCATGTCCCTCCCAGTCCTGGTGCCCCATTATCTGGAGTGCTGCCCCCTGGCAGTAACCCCTTCCTCTCAGGGTCTCCCTTCCCCAGGAAACCCCCACCCACTATCCCCACCTCAGTATAAGGCTACTGCCAGTCATTGTCTAGCCCCACGCCCTGGGGCAGACTGCAGTATCAGCCACTCATCACCGGCAAAGTTGGGTTTGGACCTGCTACCTTTGCCTACCCTGGGCTGCCCTCTGCAACCCCCCAGTACCCATTGGCCTTCTGCTAGGCCACAGCCTAGGGCTTTCCAGGATGGAGGCCCTCCGCTCCTTTGCCTTTCCCCAGCCCTACTCTGCTCAGGCCCCTCCCTCTCAGAAGCTAGAGGGGGTCTGCTGAGCTCCTGGCTCCCAGCCTCTAATATAGGGCCAGCTGAGACCTGTTTGGGGTATGGCCCAGCTGTAGATGCTTTCCCCTGCAACAGCCCTCTCTCAGGGCCGTTTTTAAACCCCTCAGGGCAGAAGCAGGTGACCACCCCGCTACAGAGTACCTTCATGGGGAGAAAATACCAGGTACTAATGGGCTCCATAATCAACCAGAGAAAGGCATAACAAGAACCAATATCTGGAAATTAAAACCAGACAAATTCAAATGAGAAATTAGGCACACAACCTCCAGTGAGGTTGATTAGCCACTGGAACAAACTACCAAGGGAAATGATAGATTCCCCATCTCTTGGTGTCTTCAGATCAAGACTGGATGCCATTCTGGAAGATATGCTTTAGCCCATCACAAGTTATTGGGTTCTACACTGGAGCAACTGTGTGAAATTGAATGGCCTGTGAGATAAGGTAGCCAGATTAGATGATGTAGTGATCTCTTCTGGCCTTTAACTCTATGAGTCCATGAATCTAGGTGCCTAAATGTGGATTTAAATGCTTAACTTTAGGAACATATGTTAGACAGGTTTTGTCCAAAGTTTACAATTTCCTTTGAATTAACATTTATTTAGGAACATAGAATTTGCTATGCTAGATCATAGTGTTGGCCCATCAAATCCTTTATCTTGCCTCCAGCAGTGACCTATACCTAAGGGATTGCTCCTCACACCATACTTCTACTCACATTCACAATATTTAGAATGTTATGCCTTCAGATCACTACAAAAACAGTTACCAAGTACTCCACACAACACCCCTATGAGGTAGATAAGGATTATCACCATTTTATAGATAAAGAAAGAAACTGAGGCACAGAGATGGTCAGATTTTGAACTACATCAATGTTCAGGTGTGTTTGGATGCAGGGTTTTGAATAAGGCCTATATCTAGCTTCTGTTAGTAGTTTAGATTCTTATTGCCAGTATGAATTAACTTATATTTACCAAAGCTGAATTTCATCTGTTTAGCTTTCCCTCTCTTGCCCTCCTTATTAAAGACAGACAGCTTTAAATTATACAATCTAAAATCTGGCAGTTACATATAACCAAAATGCTATACAGTTACATCATTAACTGGGAACTGTTTACACCTTATATGGGAAAATGTTTAGCTATTGATTAATAAGCCATATGACAATCTGCAACAAATGCTGGTTCCCAACCAAATTTTCCAATTCAGAAGTACTGATCCACCAGACACTAACTGGGAATCACTTCAAAAGAGGTTTCCTGAATCAGAGAAGTCCAACATTTTATTTTTGCCAGTTGATGAAAGTTTGAAAAGAGACAAGGGGGGTCCCAAACTTATCCATTGAACATGTTCCTGTTGCAGGGGTACTTAAAGTGGCCTCCAGACAGGCTGCAACCTCCAGCTTCCAGCTGAAAAAGTGGGCTATGCTCTCAGTCATCCTGAGCAGGGAGGTGATGATTAGGGAGCAAATTAAACAAGAGGAAAAAGGAAGTCTTAAGCTGAAGAATTGGCCAACATCCATAGATGTGCAAGTAGCTTGCCACTGATTTAAAAATATAACTGTACTTTTTTCAAGTTTATTTCAATACAGGAATATGTGACCCTGGTACAGAATTTCAGACTGGTCTTGATATACGGAGGAGAAAGGCCTTATATCATTGGTAAAGTAGAGCTATTATACACAAATGACTAGACATATAACTAATGTACTAGTGAACAATAAATAAATGTTGTGTCGGGCCTCCCCGTGTACGTGGTACTGTGTAAATACATAACAAGAGACAGTCCTTGCCCCAAAGAGTTTACAGTCTGAACAGACAAGACACCAGAGTGTAGGAATTGCCCTACTAGATCACACAGATGGTCCATCTAATCCACTATCTTGTCTGTGACAGCAGCCAGCTGCAGATGTTTCAGAGGAAGGTGCAAGACCCCTGAAATTGGCAGATAAGGGATAATTCCCCTGATGAAATTCCCTCAGGGATGTTCTAGGTTTACTCAGTCCTGCCTCAGCAAAGAGGGCTGAACTAAATGACCTGTCAAGGTTCCTTCCAGTCCTACATTTCTATTTATCCTTATTTTACAGATGGGAAACTGAGGCACATAATTATTAAGTGACTTGTTCAAAGTCACACAGAAAGTCTATGTCAGGAGTGGGTATTTGTACCCAGATGTCTTGAGTCCCAGTCCAGGGCCTTAACTATGAGACTAGGAAATAATTGGAGATATACCAATCTCCTAGAACTGGAAGGGACCCTGAAAGGTCATTGAGTCCAGCCCCCTGCCTTCACTAGCAGGACCAATTTTTGCCCTAGACCCCTAAGTGGCCTCCTCAAGGATTGAACTCACAACCCTGGGTTTAGCAGGCCAATGCTCAAACCACTGAGCTATCCCTCCTCCCAAGACTAAGGTCTTGTCTACACTGCCACTTACAGTGCTGAAACTTTCTTCGCTCAGGGGTGTGAAAAAACACTCCCCAGAGTGATACAAGTTTCAGCACTGTAAAGTGCTAGTGTAGCCAGTGCACCAGCACTGAGAGCCACACTCCCAGTGCTGGTAGCTATTCCCTTCGCGGAAGTGGTTTTATTACAGTGCTGGGATAGCCACGGCAGCACTTTAATGTCAGCTGTATAGACATACCCTTACTTTCCATTGTGCACATTACAATCAACCTTTTAATACGATAAACATTATGAAAACCTCTAAGTGTTGCTCTCCAGCATTGGGCAAGTTTTTTGTAAAGCACTCAAGGTGTCATAAATGCTGTTGTGGTTAAGTGAATCCATTTCTAGCCATTCACTGATACACCTCTCTGGCTTGTGTTCATGCTGAACTATTTGAACCTTGTATATTACAGATTCTAAGTGTTCATTGTGGAACTATAGTCATGTTGATTTCAGTTGAAGATATCAACTTTTGAAAAAACACTAACATTATAGTAATTATTAAAACCAACTAATTTTCTTGTCAAAATGCCCTCTCTATTTGAGAATTTCCTTCATAGGGGAATTCATGGCAGGATCTCTTCAGCCATCAAACACCAGTCCTAAATTGTTCCTCTACTAGCCCATGCTTACTACTATCCATTAGATGGCTTGTGCCTTTCTGACATTGTCTTCAGCTTAATTGGAAATTTGATTAAGTGAACTAATCACAGGTTGTGCAACTAGAATGAGAATTTTTGTGCGAGAGCTCTTTTTTGTCATTAATCTCTGTCATGCCATTCTGTTTTGATGCACATATGAATTAATGTCCTTACTGACAATGTCGTCTCTGACCATCCTTAGTTATTGTTAAGACTTCCACTGAAATCGCTGAGAAAATAATAAGGATCTTAAAGTTTCTTAAGGACAAGATCCACAGACCCAGTATCAGCTCTGGGTGATCTCTAACCACATATCACTAGTAAGGATTTAGCCAACTGAATTGTTGTAGCTTAACTAAAATAGCTTCAGTGGAGTTGGAGGGTATATCAGCTTTCAAACAAGATATGAGATATCATTCAGAGATGTGGAGAGCAGCTCTTCTCATTGAGTCCTATCCTATCACTGTAGTGTAGAATCACCAGAAGGTTTTCACTCACATAGAAGAAACCTTTGAATGTAGCCAGTTATCAAAGCCAATTAGAACAACAGGACAGTAGCTTTTGGTCAACACCCTTCTCTTAATGCAGTGCTGGACAGAAGCTCTTTGGGTTCACATAGTTACATTACTCCAGTTGTTGGCTGTTTTCTCACTGTGTGGTTCTGAAACCAGATGCAGCTCTTCAGACCCCCATAGGTTATTGTGCAGTTCATTTGTATGTGAGTTCATACCTGTCAGATAATGCTGAACAAACAGACAAGAGACATCAGGACCGCTCCTTGTCTCCTCATGAACCCAGAAAGTGTGGGAAAAGAGTGAGAGATGAGGGAAATATTCTCTTCCCTATCAGCAGCCAGAAAATAATGAGAAGAGAGTGATCACAGTACAACATCAGGGCCCAAAAGTGAGTATTGTGTGGCTGGCTGTAATGCCATTCGGTGAGGAAGTGGCTCTTCAATTTGGCAAAGTTCTAGGCAAAGTCATTGAAAAAGATTGTCTGCATTGTAATATGAGTACCTCTTCCTTGAGTGTGCAGCCTATCAGATCTCCAAATATATATAAGTATTTAATGGGAAAATGTTTTGCTACTTCACTTCCATCAACTTTAGAGTGATCGTTTTATTAGTAAAGGGGAGAAACTAATCAGATTAAGTCTACTCACTACCAATTTGCATAAAATGTATGAAGAAATGAAACATTTGGTGGTCTTAATGAGCTAGTTATTCTACATTTTGCTATCAGTAGTTTTTCACCACTACTGTTGCTTGAAATACAGCCAAAACATTGAAATACTGTATCTCACATTACAAAAACTAGTTACTTTTTAAAATGAGTATCCAGAATTTGATTAGATACGATTTATTGTAACTCTGCTGAGTCAATATATAGAATTGTACTGTTGTCTTCAAACTGCAATTGGTAAATGGGAAATCATACCAATAAACAGACTTGTGGTCTCATATGATTATGAACTTGTGTCAAAAGCCTGTTTCTGTCTAAAACCCTGTACTATAAATACAGAGATTTACTGATAGAGATAAGTGGTAGGCAAACTATTCGAGCAAGGGAATGAATGAATGTGAAAATTATACATATTTCTTCCTGCATTTTCCTGGTATATGCCTAGCAATCTGAGGAGTAAAAAGGAGATTGGTAAGGGGAAAAAAAAAATTGGAAAGTGATGGAGGTCTGTGGTCCAAGGACTCAGTTTCAATAAGTTGCTCTAAGGAGGTACACAAGGAGATATGCATTTTAGGGTTGAGACACCAGATAATCAAAGAGTAGGAGTAGAAAAAGGGCCCAGACCTATTAATCAAGTCAAAATTCCCATTGAGTTAGGTGGCAAGTATATCAGGTTCACACTGATGAAAAATTCACTGGTGTGTGCATTTTGGCCATCTGAATTAGAAGATGGCTTTGGATTTTAATGTAGTTGTAGAAACCATGGTGGGTTTCAAACTTCAAGTATTTCATATTTAAAAAAAGATAGAAATGGGATTGGTTTCAGTGGCAGGAGATAATTTATTGGTCCAAGAAAAACATGTTGAAGAAGAAAAAGGTATTCAGAATACTGAAGAAAATGTGATCGATGATAACAGACATGTCATTAATTACACAGTTGTGTTTTCACTTTTAAGTGAAATAAAATAAATTCTCTTCCCTCAGTCCTCTGTCCAGAATTCAGCTCTCTCATCTTTCTCTTACACCAATTCCCAGCTTTAGTTGCAGTGTCTATATACTCCCCTGCCTCTACATACAATAAATAAGTAGTTCATTCATGAATGCTGATCAATGATAATAAAGAGGTAGATGAATTAGACAGCTATTTTCTTGTAGGCATTCCAGAAGAAGTGGATCTCCAAGAGAGAGCTTTAAATGAGGATAATGTTGAAGCTTTGCAGACCGGCTCAGGTTAATGTTCCAAGCATAGGGAGAAGCATGGGAATGAGTGCAGATACGTCTGTTAGTCAATAAGGTGCCACAGGACTCTTTGTCGCTTTTTACAGATCCAGATTAACATGGCCACTCCTCTGATACTTGACAGTGTCCAGTGTAGACCAGGCCTAAGTGCTGTGTATTAAGGTGATCTGAGGTAGAACTAGCAAGCTGTGGGGTAGTGCTTCTTTTGAAGCAGTAAATCTGTGACTACTGCAAGTGCCCAGTGGACCACACACTGGACACTCCACTGAGATGCTTGGAGAGCTCGAGGGCTGGAGTGTGTCAATTGCTAACCTGCAGAGTGGCACCAGGGTCTGCGTAGGCCCAGAGGGGAGTGCTTGTGTTGCTCGTGGCCAGTGGAGTTCGGGAGCTGATCCATGACAGGCACAGAAAAGGCTTCCTCATGAGAAGGGCAGGAGGTAGTGAGGTGCATCTCAACCCTGGGTACCCCCAGTAAACATCACACCATAATACAAACAATTTCAAATAGGGCTGTAATCGTAGTTAACTCATGCGATTAACTCAAAAAAATTAACTGCGATTAAAAAAATTAATCGCGATTAATCGCACTGTTAAATAATAGAATACCAATTGAAACTTATTAAATATTTTTGGATTTTTTTCTAAATTTTCAAATATATTCATTTCTATTACAACTCAAAATACAAAGTGTACAGTGCTCATTTTATATTATTTTTATTACAAATATTTGCACTATAAAAATGATAAAGAAAAAAAATAGTATTTTTCAATTCACCTCATACAAGTACAGTAGTGCAATCTCTATTGTGAAAGTGTAACTTACAAATGTAGGGTTTTTTTGTTACATAACTGCACTCAAAACCAAAATAGTATAAAACTTTAGAGCCTACAAGTCCACTCAGGCCTACTTCTTGTTCAGCCAATCGCTAAGACAAACAAGTTTGTTTACATTTACGGGACATATTTACTTGCCAGGGATGCTAAAAATTTGTATGCCTCTTCATGCTTCAGCCACCATTCCAGAGGACATGATTCCATGCTGATGACGTTCATTGAAAAAATAGTGCGTTAATTAAATTTGTGACTGAACTCTTTGGAGGAGAATTGTATGTCCCCTGCTCTGTTTTACCTGCATTCTGCCATATATTTAATGTTATAGCAGTCTCGGATGATGACCCAGCACATGTTTGTTTGATTTATGAACACTGAGGATTTGACAAAATGCAAACAAGGTACCAATGTGAGATTTCTAAAAATAGCTACAGCACTCAACCCCAGGTTTAAGAATCTGAAGTACTGTCCAAAATCTGAGAGGGACAAGGTGTGGAGAATGCTTTTAGAAATCTTAAAAAAGCAGCACTCAGATGCGAAAACTACAGAACCCGAACCACCAAAAAAGAAAAGAAAATCAACCTTCTGCTGGTAGCATCTGACTCCGATGATGAAAATGAACATGCATCGGTCTGCTCTGCTTTGGATCGTTATTGAGCAGAACCCATCATCAGCATGGATGCATGTCCTCTGGAATGGTGGTTGAAGCATGAAGGGACATATGAATCTTTAGCGCATCCGGCACGTAAATATGTTGTGATGCCGACTACAACAGTGCCATGTGAATGTCTGTTCTCACTTTCAGGTGACATTGTAAACATTATCTCCCGCAAATTGTAACCAACCTTGTTTGTCTGAGCGATGGGCTGAAGTAGGACTGCATGGACTTGTAGGCTCTAAAGTTTTACATTGTTTTATTTTTGAATGCAGTTATTTTTTTGTACATAATTCAACATTTGTAAGTTCAATTTTCATGATGAGGAGATTGCACTATAGTACTTGTATGAGGTGAATTGAAAATACTATTTCTTTTGTTTTTTACAGTGTAAATATTTGTAATAAAAATAAATATAGTGAGCACAGTACACTTTGTATTCTGTGTTGTAATTGAAATCAATATATTTGAAAATGTAGAAAATACCCAAAAATATTTAAATAAATGGTATTCTGTTATTGTTTAACAGTACAATTAAATGCACGATTAATAGCAATTAATTTTTTTAATCACTTGAAAGCCCTAATTTCAAACCAAGAACTGCATCTCTTATTACTATAATCTACTCTGTATTTTCCCTTTTTCTTGGGAGTTTTAATAAATAATTTTTATTTATCTTTTGAAAAAATATTTTTCTGAACACAGGCTAGAAAATGACATCAATCTGAGAGCAAAATAACCAATTTAAAACATCAAGGGATCAGTCAAAAGGGTCAGAGCCGATGCTGAGCATTTTTATATTCATATGTTTAATATAGCGTACTCATGTTTTCCCATTCATCTTGTACATTCATCAGCAGGGGAATTATTTCCCAAATGTGTATCTTGATTGTCTGGTATTTTGATACACTGGGCCTGAAAGTCATTGCACAGCACATGGAAGTTTATGTCAGAAAAACATGGAATGCCTAAATTGAATGATCCACATGTTAGCATCACAGAGCAATATAAGAAAGAGTGTCACAAAAATGCAAGTCCCTCACTTCAGGCTTCTAGTGAATGTGTATATGTGGTTTTATCAAAGGTGTCTTTTGGCAGTCTTGTTTCTGGACATTTTGAAATGTTTCTGTTTCATCTCAGTGCCCAGCAGTGACCTCAGTGTTTTCAAGAACAGAACAAATAGCTGCTAGAAAAGGGAGTTAAAGTAGCCTTACTGAACACATAAATTGGCAAGTGTATCTAATAATTGCATGGGTTCAGCATTTTTCTGCGATAAATGAGTAAACTTTAAATGTATCTCTGAGATGTACTATCACAGGCATTGCCATGGGCAAGTTTTATCCAATGATGAAACAGCAAAGCCTAGTGAGATAAAGATGATAGAAGGGGTACTATCAGGTGGCAGCTGGGTAATTACAACTCTCTATTTGGGCTCTGTAGTGATGCTGCATGTGATAAGTGGAGAATAATGAAGAAAAAGGAGTAGTGATAATGCAGGAGCTAAATGGTAGAAAATAGCCTATCAGCCCACAGTCCTCAGAGTGCCTATGGGGACTTTGAACTATCTTCTTCAGTTTTCAACCACAGAAAAAATACTCTCTCTCTTTCTTCTTCCTTTGCTAAATTTATGTCTGGTGGGACAAAAGGAAAAACTGAAAGGAAATCAAGGGTATGTGAAGAGAATATGACCTTTTCAAATAACTCTGAAGGTCACTGTGTAATTATTCTAAAATAAAAGTATCCTGTAATCTTTTTTGTACCCACAAAAGATGCACATACATTTTTTAATACAATTCTGCACAATGTTGTTGGGGATCATATTTTATGAAAGGTCAACTAAAGTATTTGTAATTATATCTTGTTGAGTTCTTCCTCAGAAGAACACAAATGTCATTTGTTACTACACAGTCAGACTGTGATCAAAGCAAAAGACAGGCCAAAGACAAATTCATTGCATGTAAACCAAAATTCTGTTTTCTCACCAAGGATTTCATTTTGCAGCTTCTGAGCAAAACACAGGAGGGGAAAAAACAAGAACTTGTTATTGCAACTTTAACCCTGGTTCTTTTTCTACAAATAGTGGTACACTTTACAGCTTTCAGTTAGTGTGGGGCCAAGTAGCGTTTGCGTATTTCCTTAGAGCTCAACTGCCCCACTCCAATTAATAACACAAATAAAAGGATAATGGCAATATACTCCTTCCACTTAGGAGTTCTGACTTGTGAGTGTCAGTGACACTGTGTGTGTGTGTGTGTGTGTGTGTGTGTGTGTGTGTGTGTGTGTGTGTGTGTGTGTGTGTGTGTGTGTAAGAGAGAGCACTACAACCATCACTTACAGATGAGTTGAAAAGAATTTTGACAATTTCCTCCCATATTTAGCTGAATAGTGAGCCACACACTATTCCTTTAAAGTTCATTTTTATTTTTCTCCTTAGGACCTTTAACATCCAGCCTTGCTCAGATTGCTGTGCATCAACCTAATGGTGGGGAGGGAGCGCTCAGTGTTTTGAACATTAGCCCCCTAAACCCAGGGTTGTGAGCTCAGTCCTTGAGGGGACCATTTAGGGATCTGGGGCAAAAATCTGTCAAGGATGGTACTTGGTCCTGCTAGTGAAGGCAGGGGACTGGGCTCAATGACCTTTCAAGGTCCCTTCCAGCTCTATGAGATAGGTATATCTCCATATTTGAAAAAAAAAAAAACCTTTGCTCATGGTATGTGTGTGATGTTGCATCAATGGCAGTACCTTGCTGGGGCATGGAGCCAGTCTATGGGAAAGACAAAGAGTCCATAAGGGATCATTGCTGATATATTTACATTGGGGTAGACATCACTGGTCCAAGGATGAGAGAAGGGAATTTTATATAATGCCTGGGTTTTGGAGACTTAAATGCTCAAGTTATGTTGAGGGAAAACTGACAAAAACATTTCCTAGCCAATTGTACAGAGAGAATCTTTAGCAGATCTGCTTCAGAGCCCAAAGTGACCATGACCTGAAGGAAAATTTGGCTAAAGCACTCTCATACTACAGTGATGAGGGCAGTATATGAAATAGATTTTAAATAGAATCAAATAGTTGTTTATAGGCTGAAAAATCTCATCACTAAAAAATGTAAGGAAATTCCCAGGAAAGGTAGTTTGCATTCAAAGCATCTACTTGCTTTTTGCCATTACTATTCAGTATATATTCTGACGAAGTGGGTATTCACCAACGAAAGCTTATGCTCCAATACTTCTGTTAGTTTATAAGGTGCCACAGGACACACCATTCCTCAAATACAGTAGCACGTAGAGGTCTCTACTATGCTAAATTCTGTACAAACGCTTATTCTGCCCCAAGGAATTTACAATTGAAGTGGGAAATTTTTAGATACACTCAACTCTGACTGAAAGTCAAAGCCCTACCTGCCCTTCGTAACTCCCCGTCCCCCATCATAGGTGAGACACAAATTTTATCCAGATTCTTATGCCATTTCCAAACCTGTGGTATCTGAACAACAAATGATGGGAGAAAGGAAGATACTTAGGCTAGTTTGATAGGTTGGGATCTGAGGCACAGTGAGATAAAGTGACTTGCCAAAAGTCACACAGGTAGTCTATGGCAGAGCCAGAGATTTCAACAGATCTCCTGAGTTCCAGCTCAGTGCCTTAGCCACAAGACCACATCTTTCCTTGCCAAAGCTATAAATGCATGGTTGAAAAGATTACATTCTTTGCTAATACATGTTAGCATAATTTATCATGACTGATGTTCTTTATAAGTTTGTCTGAGTGCATATGAGGCAGTAGTACTTCATTGCTAATTCAGGAGTCAGCAGTGAAAGGAAAGCTGACAGAAGCAATGGGATCCTGATAGCGTGGGCCATGTATAGCTTCCTAATTGTCTGCTGAATTAGTTAATGTTTATAAAGTGCTTTGGAGACTAAATGTTTCAAGTATCATTATTACTACTATTGTAGAGAGACAGGTCAGAGCTGCCTGCTCACCCCGTTATCCATAGCAGGCATTCTATGGGGGGAAATATGTTTGCATACTCCCCATAGCTGCTCTCTGTTGAACTGCTTTTGTTGCTTTACCTGAGAAAGAGGTATTGATTAGGGGAGAAGCCAGGCAGGCCTTGCATTTAAAACTGCTCCAGTAAAGGTGCTATCATTTTAAAAATCTTTAATACATTCTCCCCATATTCATTTCCTGGGCTCTGAGTCAGAATACGTGGGCTCACTTCTCAGCTATGCCAGAGATTTGCGGTGCAACCTTGGGTAAGTCACTTAGGGTAATATTTGTAAGTGTTGCTGCCTAAATTAGTCATCTAAATCTATGCTTAAGCACCAGAATAAAAGTATCCTGGTTTTCAGAATTACCCACAATCACTGGCAGAAGCCAATGGAAGCTGCAGGTACTTGGCATGTCTGATAATCAGCCCACTTATTTGGGGGCCTGAATAAACATTTGGTACCTAACTTTAAGAACCCATGTTTGAAATGTTTAGGTTTGACTTTATGCAACTTAGTTTCCCCATTTGTAAACTGCAAGATTGTAACCCTTTCTCGCTTTTGTAAAGTGCTGAAAGATCTATGGATGCAAAGAGCTACCTGGTAGAAGTGTTAATTGCTTGTTATTATCGTGAACATTTATGTTAGCTTTGGCAACAAATGAGGTTTGAGAAGATTGTCTTGAGGTGATTGCCTGAGATCTCCTTTGTGAGACAAATGTGAGAATCCCACTGGGCCTGTTATTCGGTTTCCAAACATTTCATGTTTACCACACCCTTAGGAGAAATTCAGATAGCTTGAACCGTAGAGTGTTCACCAGTTCAGGAGCAGCATGAAAAGGTTTCACAGACCTCCCACCCACTTGAAAAAAGAAAAAGAGTGCCAGATAATTAGTTTGAATTGGCATGGAATATTGGCTCAAAAAGTGCAGTGGGTTTTTTTCCCCCAAAAAAAGCTCTGAATGGTATTACTTGCATCCTGCCACAAAATGACATGCTGTGTCACGCATTTTTAACTAATATTTTACTGAGTCTGAATGGGTGTCATAAATTTTTACTACCTCTTAGCACTTCATATTGAAGTGTAGAGATTATTATGGCAGTTACTAAAACTGAACCTACTGCTCTTTTAAAAGGAGTGCTTTTAATTAAGAAGTCAAAGCATGGTTGAAATAGTATGCCATACAGTAAATGGCTGGGTGCAACGTAGGGTAAATGCCGATGGCAAAGCTGAGCGGTTTGCCAGCACTGAACAGTCATTTACTGCAGGTATAGCACTCTCCTCACCACATGTTATTGCTAATATGCTGGATATAAATTATGTATTATATTAGAGCAACGTCCACTTCGAAGAACAACTGATCCAGTTACTGGTTTTCTGAAATGAGCCAAAACCAGCCCCAGAACTTTCCAATCTGGTTAACCACCCCATATTCCCCGCCCCGAGGAAGAAGAGGCCAGGTGATAGCGCTTTCTTCTTCCTTCTCCTATGAGGCAGAACTTTTAGGGGTTTGGGCAGCTGCACATTCTTCTTTTTCTGCTGGTGAGTACAGGCAAGTCGCATCTTAGGCGCATTTAACATGCGTGAATTCAGCTCTGCACGGTCGGCAAAAACAGGGAAAAAAAAGAAAAAGAACAATATAAAAACTGCATCTGTAGTGCAGGCAATTCTGCCCGCCATTCAGCTCAATGAATGTTTCACTATATGCGGTTTTCGCTTTACGTGCTAACCGTGGAATCGAACCCCCGCGTAAGATGAGACTTGCCTGTACTGCAAAGGAAAAACTGGGATGTTGTTAAGGGTGGCCCTGCTGCTACTGCACATTTATTGGTGTAAAGAAATCACAGGAGATAAACTGTCATTGCCCCTTGTTCTCCTTTCAGTGAGTCAGGGCTGTTTCTCCAATGGAAGGAGATGCATACCCAATACTCCCTCTTGCATGCAAGGCGGGGGGGAGGGGGTAGAGAGATATAGGAGAGTGGAAGGAGCTGTGGCTCCATCCTCTACACACCAACCACATGTCTCAGTGCATGGGGAAGAGCAAACTGGTGCATGAAAAGAGATGAAGAAGTTTACAGCCCTGCCCCATCCAGAGCAGGGGAGGAATTATCTCTCTCTGAGCCACAATTTGTTCTCTGCTCCTGGGATGGTGCAGCTATGCCCCAATCTTTACTCACAGCGCATTGTGAAGTTACAAACCAACCCAAAACATACATCATTTTCAATTATAGAACTGCATGGCAAAAATATGACTGCTGTGAATTCTGGCCCTTTGCCACTCATTACAAAGGTCTCCATGTAGAGGAGATTAATATGCTGTGAACTTTTGAACAGCTGCCCATTTCTACCCCAGCTGTGGTAACACCTCTGAGGAGTGAGTCCTGTTTGTATAGAGCCCTGTGCTCCCTTCCATTTATGCAATCAGAGTGCAGCATGAAACTGCAGATCCCAGCTGCTGGGTGTCGAAGTTGGGAGCACACTGCCCCTCCCTGCTGTGGATGCCCCACAGGGAGGAGCACTTGGGGCCTGCTGGGAGTTAGCCATAATCCATCCTATGCTGTGTTTGAAACCCAGGGGGCAAACCAGCACAGCTAATGCTGACTGAGCCAGCATTAATATGCATGGGGGTTCCCATTATGCAGTGTAAATTTCCAGCATACTTCAAGGGTAGTTGAACCATAGGAGCTGGGGGAGCCAGCTATGCTGCCAAGGAGCTAATGAGGGTGTAAGGGCAGGGTCTCAGCCCAGATGATACAAGTCTTCAGTGGCTCCCCAAAAATCTACACAGATCTCATAGGAAGAGCCAGTTTTGGAGGTTCAACCTCCTGTTATTTCTTATCAGGAGAATAATGAAAAGCAAATAATAGCAAAGTATTATTTATTATTTTTATGTCAGTAACACCACAGGGCCCCAATCAGGGAACATGGCCTCATTAGGCTAGGCACCATAAACATAAATAGTAATTAAAAGAGAGTGCCTGCCCTGAAGACTTTTTGCAATCTAAACGTTCAGCAAATAACTAAAGCCTGATCTACACTATGGGGTTAGGTCAAATTTAGCTGTTATGTCGATTTAAAAATGTCTGCGTCCACACAACCAACCTCGGTCTGTCGACCTAAAGGGCTCTTAAAATCGATTTCTATACTCCTCCCTGACGAGGGGAATAGTGCTAAAATTGACATTGCTGGGTCGAATTTGGAGTAGTACGGACGCAAATCGACGGTATTGGCCTCTGGGAGCTATCCCAGAGTGCTCCATTGTGACCGCTCTGGACAGCACTTTGAACTCCAATGCACTAGCCAGGTACACAGGAAAAACCCCAGGAACTTTTGAATTTCATTTCCTGTTTGGTCAGCATGGCAAACTCAGCAGCACAGGTGACCATGCAGTTCCCCCAGAATCGTACGGCATAGAATGTTTCTATGCTCCCCCTATCATCTCCATCCCTGAGGTTATCGCAGATTAGAAGGTGAAAAAAACACACGTGCAATGACATGTTTTCTGAGCTCATGCAGTCCTCCCACACTGATAGGGCACAGCTTAAAGCATGGAGGTATTCAGTGGCAGAGGTCAGGAAAGAATTAAGTGCGGTGAAGAGCGGAGGCAGGACGCGATGCTGAGGCTAATGGGGGAGCAAACGGACATGGTGAAGCATCTGTTGGGGAAGCAAACAGACATGATGAAGCATCTGTTGGAGCTGTAGGAAAGCCAACAAGAGCACAGACCCCCGCTGCATCCACTGTATAACCACCTACCCTCCTCCCCATGTTCCGTAGCCTCCTCACCCAGACGCCCAAGAATGTGGTGGTGAGGCTTCAGGCACCCAGCCACTCCACTCCAGAGGATGGCCCAAGAAGCAGAAGGCTGTCATTCAATGGTTTGATTTTTAGTGTGGCTACAATAAGCAATGTGGCCTTGTCCTTCCCTCCTCCCCCATCCCACCCAGGCTACCCTGTCCGTTATCTCATTTTTAAAAATTAATAAAGAAAGAATGCATGGTTTCAAAACAACCGATACTTTGTTTCAAATGGGGGAGGGTGGTTGGCTTACAGGGAATTAAAATCAACAAAGGGGGCGGGTTTGCATCAAGCAGAAACACACACAACTGTCACACCGATGCCTGGCCAGTTATGAAACTGGTTTTCAAAGCCTCTCTGATGCGCAGCGTGCCTTGCTGCGCTCTTCTAATTGCCCTGGTGTCTGGCTGCTCAAAATCGGATGCCAGGCGATTTGCCTCAATCTCCCACCCCACCATAAATGTCTCCACCTTACGCTCACAGATATTATGGAGCACACAGCAAGCAGCAATAACAATGGGAATGTTGGTTGCACTGAAGTCTGATCAACAGCACCAGCGAGCTTTTAAACATCCAAAGGCACATTCTACCACCACTTGCTCAGCCTATCGTTGAACTGCTCCTTACTACTGACTAGGCTTCATGAACGGATTCCCTGAGCAGGAGAGCAGAGTTGCAGCGGAAGCGGTGGATGAGGACAGTTATCAGTCCTACTGCACTGTCTGCTGCCCGCAGCACCCAGGAGGACCAGAATGAATCCCCTGAGCTCATCGCTGGGGAGCAAGAGAGCAGAGTTGCAGGGGAAGTGGTGGAGCCATACACCATGCCCTGGAGGTTGCTAGGAGCCGGGCAGGGAAGACATTCCCAGAACCCCCGGCCAAGCTACATGTCCTACTGCACCGTCTGCTGTAAAGGCAAGGAACTGCTGCTGTGTAGCAATGCCAACTGCTGCAGGTGCTTCTGTGTCATATGCTTGGAGGTCCAAGTGGGGCAAAGTACCTCAGCCAAGGCAAAAGAGAAAGAGCCCTGGAGCTGTTACCTGTGTCAACCATAGAAGTGCTATGGGGTGTTACAATGCCAACCAGACTGGAAGGTACGGCTGCAAGACTTCTTCACCAGCTGCAAAGGACAGGAATATGATGCACCTAAAATCTAAAAAGGCCCACACATTTCCCAGAGTCACTATCCTTGATAACAGAATGTCAATGATTGTATTGGCTACTTGGATCACAGCAGCCCCCAAAGTAGATTTGCCCACAACAGCAGCAGTGACGGTGAGCTGAGTGGGCTCCACACTTGCAGTGGTATGGCGTCTGCACGGGTAACCCAGGAAAAAAAGCACGAAATGACATGTACCCAAAACCACCTGCGACAATGTTTTTGCCCCATCAGGCATTGGGAGCTTAACCCAGAATTCCAATGGGCAGTGGAGACTGCAGGAACTGTGGGATAGCTACCCACAGTGCACCGCTCCATAAGTCGATGCTAGCCATGGTAGTGAGGACGCACTTCGCCGACTTAATGCGCTTAGTGTGGACATACACAATCAACTGTATAAAATTGATTTCTAAAAATCGACTTCTATAAAATTGACCTAATTTCATAGTGCAGACATACCCTAAGAAAAAAATAAAATGTTTATGATGAAGATTTTTGAAACTCTTGGGACTTTCAAGTATTTCCATGAACATGACCCCATAAATAACAGCAAATTGAGTGCGAATGATTTAGTTCGAAATATATTGGTTCATCCTTGTTCCTTATTTGACCAACTTTGCATATTAGAGTTTAATCCTGCAAGGTGCTGAGCACTCACACCCCACTTCCACAGAACACTTAAGCATGCACAGCAGAACCTGCTGGACTGAGCCCTTGCTCACTATTCACAACACTGAAATAAATGTAGATTTTGTGTTTGGTGGAGAAACCCTCATTCATAACCATGTATTAATAAGTTTTTAACTGGGAATGGAATCTATAGGGCCATTAAATTATTATATATGGAATATTAAGATCTTTATTCAGAAAAACACTTAAGTATGTGTTTAAGTCCATCCCTATTCAATAAAGCACTTAAGCTCATGCTTAAATTTAAGCACTGCTACTAATTGTATTTACAGACCTACCTTTTCATGTGACACTGGGACAACATATATCTGCATCTATATCCATGTGTAAATATTCACAAACAAGGTACATATTGATACACGGGAGAGTCGGTGGCCTACTTTTAAGTAAGATTATAGGCACACAAAGCAACTGACAACAAAAGAAGAAAATCATAGAATCATAGAATCTCAGGGTTGGAAGGGACCTCAGGAGGTCATCTAGTCCAACCCCCTGCTCAAAGCAGGACCAAACCCAACTAAATCATCCCAGCCAGGGCTTTGTCAAGCCTGACCTTAAAAACCTCTAAGGAAGGAGATTCCACTACCTCCCTAGGTAACCCATTCCAGTTCTTCACCACCCTACTAGTGAAAAAGTTTTTCCTAATATCCAACCTAAACCTCCCCCTCTGCAACTTGAGACCATTACTCCTTGTTCTGTCATCTTCTACCACTGAGAACAGTCTAGATCCATCCTCTTTGGAACCCCCTTTCAGGTAGTTGAAAGCAGCTATCAAATCCCCCCTCATTCTTCTCTTCTGCAGACTAAACAATCCCAGTTCCCTCAGCCTCTCCTCATAAGTCATGTGCTCCAGCCCCCTAATCATTTTTGTTGCCCTCCGCTGGACTCTCTCCAATTTATCCACATCCTTCTTGTAGTGTGGGGCCCAAAACTGGACACAGTACTCCAAATGAGGCCTCACCAGTGCTGAGTAGAGGGGAATGATCACATCCCTTGATCTGCTGGAAATGCCCCTACTTATACAACCCAAAATGCCATTAGCCTTCTTGGCAACAAGGGCACACTGTTGACTCATATTCAGCTTTTCATCCACCGTAACCCCTAGGTCCCTTTCTGCAGAACTGCTACCCAGCCATTCGGTCCCTAGTCTGTAGCAGTGCATGGGATTCTTCTGTCCTAAGTGCAGGACTCTGCACTTGTCCTTGTTGAACCTCATCATATTTCTTTTGGCCCAATCCTCTAATTTGTCTAGGTCCCTCTGTATCCTATCCCTACCTCCAGCGTATCAACCACTCCTCCCAGTTTAGTGTCATCTGCAAACTTGCTAAGGGTGCAGTCCACACCATCCTCCAGATCGTTAATGAAGATATTGAACAAAACCAGCCCCAGCACCGACCCTTGGGGCACTCCACTTGATACCGGCTGCCAACTAGACATGGAACCATTGATCACTACCCGTTGAGCCCGACCATCTAGCCAGTTTTCTATCCACCTTACCGTCCATTCATCCAGCCCAGACTTCTTTAACTTGCTGGCAAGAATACTAGTAATAATTGGAGATATACCAATCTCCTAGAACTGGAAGGGACCTTGAAAGGTCATTGAGTCCAGCCCCCGCCTTCACTAGCAGGACCAATTTTTGCCCCAGATCCCTAAGCGGCCTTCTCAAGGATTGAACTCACAACCCTGGGTTTAGCAGGCCAATGCTCAAACCACTGAGCTATCCCTCCCCCCAGAAATAGTACATCCACTGCTTTCCCCTCATCCACAGAGCCGGTTATCTCGTCATAGAAGGATGGTTAGTCAGGCATGACTTGCCCTTGGTGAATCCATGCTGACTGTTCCTGATCACTTTCCCCTCCTTTAAGTGGTTCAGGATTGATTCCTTGAGGACCTGTTCCATGATTTTTCCAGGGACTGAGGTGAGACTGACTGGCCTGTAGTTCCCTGGATCTTCCTTCTTCCCTTTTTTAAAGATGGGAACTACATTAGCTTTTTTCCAGTCATCCGGGACCTCCCCCGATCGCCATGATTTTTCAAAGATAATGGCCAATGGCTCTGCAATCTCATCGGCCAACTCCTTTAGCACCCTTGGATGCAGCGCATCCGGCCCCATGGACTTGTGCTCGTCCAGCTTTCCTAAATAGCCCTGAACTACTTCTTTCTCCACAGAGAGCTGGTCACCTCTTAAACATACCATGCTGCAGAGTGCAGCTGTCTGGGAGCTGACCTTGTCTGTGAAGACAGAGGCAAAAAAAGCATTGAGTACACTAGCTTTCTCCACATCCTCTGTCACTAGGTTCCCTCCCTCATTCAGCAAGGGGCCCACACTTTCCTTGACTTTCTTCCTGTTACTAACATACCTAAAGAAAACCTTCTTGTTACTCCTAACATCTCCAGCTAGCTGCAACTCCAAGTGTGATTTGGCCTTCCTGATTTCATCCTATGAGAATAGTAGACATAACCAAAGTATAATTCAGTGAGTGCAAGGTCTCAGAAGAAATGGATTAGCATTAGTATGTTCAGGCTGGATCAGGTATAGGTATGAGATGGATCAATAATTTAAGTTTATTAGGAATCTTCATGCTTGTTTCTTTGTTTGGCAGGCTTCAGCTACTGCTCCTAAATATGGTAAGGAAAGGAATTCAGATTGCCTTGAAGTTGCTTCAGAAAGAATAAATCAATCTTTCCATTTCCATCCTGTTCCTTGCATTTTTTAACTTAATCACAGAAAGGTTTCTGTACACCTTTCCTGAAATACCTTTCCCAGCCAAAATAAAGAAGCTCCTAATCCAGTTACTTATCTTGCATTACTCTAATTTATTTATTTTTGTTATGACATTTTGGAACTGGAAGTACAGGTTTATCATTAATATGTAGAGATCTGCCTTGCTGTAAAGTTGTCTAATATTATGATATCCTCTTTGTAGGAAAAAATGCTTATAATACACTAAAATATGTATACTCAATTTAGTTTCCCAAAGCATCACATTTTCAAGGCAAAATTTTTTGGGACTTACCACTGGCGATATGAGAATTAAACAACATTTTTATGCCTAATTATATTGTATCATAGATGCAATTCAGCCATTAAAGATAGGTAGTTAAAAGATCAGTACTAAATATAGAGGAGTGAGCCACTGGTTACATCTTCTTTCATAATCGTGAAGCATAGTTATTATTATTACTATAATGTGTTGAAAGTGCAGTATTTGGGAACTATACAGGAGTCAAGAGCTTGTTACCTCTGATACTTTAAGGTTTTATAAAGAGTGTGACTGGGTTATTTTCAGAATATGTGTTTTCCCCCTGAAAAATCTCATGTCAGGTAAGTTGTTATTGTTGTTGTGACTGATTATTATTACTACTAGTATTACATGAGCAACTAGAGCAACCCACGTCAATGCCCCATTGTGTCAGGCACTGTTCAAACACATAGTAAGAGACAGTCTCTGCCCTGAAGAGCTTACATTCCAAATAGAGAAGAAGAAAGCCTAAATGGGGGAGAAAAGGATAGACCATACAAGTAGAATATTGGGAAGGAGACACAGAGAGATGAAGGGCAAGATTTTTAGTTACTTAGATGCATAACTCCCATTGAAATCAATGGGAGTTAGGCATGTAAATATCTTTTAAAATCTTCCCCAAAGTGACACAGGACTGACTGAGACCAATGCAGGTTCGAGTGAAATATTTGAGTGAGAGAGGAAAATCAAGACGTGACAAATTGAAATTTCAAACCACGTGGCCGTTTATTAACAAGGGTAAATTGCAACTTGGACTGGGGAGGAGCGATTTTACCAGCCAACAATATTATCAGAACAGGAATACACACACAACTCGAATCAAGAGAAAAACAAGTCACCAATCAAAAAATATCACCAGAGCAGCAATATACACAACTTGAAACAGTCTATTTACATCCAACAACAAGAAACTAAACAATCTGTGATTAACCGCTCACTAAAATCCGGAATGGACACGCAAACTGAAATACACCATCTAACTACAATGGCAATTAATACAGCAATATGGCTCTCATATACTATGTACACAACCTTGCATCAAATAAGGAAAGGGAAAAGGGAAAGAAGCTAAACCAACAGAATATTTACAGAAATTAAAATGCACATACCACACTCCAGGCGCAGCTGACCAGCAGTACAGACACCAAGTGCATGACGAATTGGGGTAGGGGGGAATCCAAAAACGAGACGACACGAGCTGGCAAAATCCGGAGGAGACTCTGGCTGAAAGGGTGATCAGGCCTTTCAGCTAATACGCGGATACTCCTGCCGTTTTTGGCGCGGGACATAGTTTTATTCGAAGACCCTTACTTGTGTCAGCATCTGATTGGTCCCCAGCTCCTACACCAACCGGGTTCCGAGCTGGTGCCCTCTACGTCAACAGGTACTGCGCCCGGCACACTAAGTTTATGCACACGACACGCTGGTATTGTAGCACACGGTACCAATGTGACCTACAATTGACCAGACAGAAGGTTCGAGAATAGGCACACGGCACTATAATGTTGCACACCGCACCTCAGGGTAGCACACGGCACCACGGTGTTGCACACGGTACCAATGTGACTTTTTGACCGACAATTGGCCGTACAGACGCCATGTTTGAGCATAGGGTTGCGACAAGGACATCTATCAGAGACTCAAAGATTGATCCCAGATTGTCTGAGTTCCAGTCCAGTCCTTTGTATATAAGACCTTCCTTTCTTTGTCTCTCCCAATCCCCCTGCTTTTTTCTTCTGAAACTCCTGCTCATAGTGTTACACTTGTTGGTGTAACAGTTGCAGTGATTGTTGTACAGATCCAGGCAGAAGTACTATAGCTGCTGTGACAGAATGATCAGGTGGGAGCATCCCTGGTGATGAAAAACCTTTCTTCCATGGGAAAAGGGTAGATAAGAAGACAGGACGGCCCGTAAAGTGGGAAGTGCCAACCAGGGAGTGAGTGCCTACAGGGAATGGAGGACCATGTACTTCAGTATATTATCATTGTAACTTCTGCAGGTATGACTCACATGGAGACCATCAGTGGATTTTAAAGCTGGCCTCCCCTGATGCAACTTCCAAAAGAGGACAACTGCAGAAGCATTGGCTGCCCTCCTCCAGGGTGAATTTCTTAAAGGCCTCAGGCCCTGCTGGTACAGGAAGGTCCAATGTGCACTCCCCTGCACTAAGGGAAGGCGAATTTGGCCCATGAGAAACTGTTTAAAATTGTATTTAGAACTGATTCAGGTATCATGGTTTAATATACAATGAAATGGGGCCTTAGGCTACCCAAGCAGTTCAGACAGACACTAACTTGGCAGCATAAATACCACCTACCACTATCCAGAAAATAAACCCTTCAGCCTTTCCCTGAAATGAGAGGCTGAAAATACAGCAGAAAATTAGGCTCAGAATTCCATGAGAAATAAGATTTCTTGGGAGATATCCAGCAACCCATGATTTTGGCAGGGTTGGAAATACTGTAGGAATGGCCATGCTCAGAGTTAGGGTGACCAGATGTCCCGATTTTTATAGGGACAGTCCCAATATTTGGGGCTTTTTCTTATATAGATGCCTATTACCTCCCACCCGGTCCCGATTTTTTACACTTGCTACCTGGTCACCCTGCTCAGAGTATGAAATCAATGAGGAATCCTTACAAGTGGAGAATCAGTGTTGACAAGAGTAAGGTAACTCTCTTCTCTTCATATGCCAGCATATCTATGCCTGTATCAGTAATTTTCACTCCATGCATCTGAAGAAGTGGGTTTTTTACCTATGAAAGCTTATGCCCAAATAAATCTGTTAGTCTTTAAGGTGCCACTGGACTCGTAGTTTTTGTGGATAGAGACTAACATGACTACCCCGCTGATATTTGGCTGAAATCAGAATGTACACAAGCACACGAGAGGTGGAAGAAAAAAAAAAGCTAGCCAAACTTTTTGGAACTTCATAAAAGACTCATTGCAGGAACTGGCAAGGTTTCTGGACAGTTAATAATCAGAGCATATTTGCAAGTCTCTTTTGATAAGCCTCTCACTTGATTCAGTAGAAAAAGTACAGGGCCAGAACCTCAGTTTATGTAAATCTGAATAACTAAATTGGTTCAAACAACACTGCACCTAGTTTGCGTCCTTAATGTTCTCCACAACTAATAATCTTCCCTGCTGAAAATGGCCATTAAGCCCTATTCTTTGTTTTCTACCTTGAATTCAAAACACACCTTTACTTCTTACGCCATGACTATTTATTTCCTTAATTCCCTCTTGGGAGGGATTCTTTCAAAGACTTTTAGAACTCGCAAAGAATTTATATCAACCAGTTGTCTTTGTCCCCTCTTGTTTGACTCCCTCCAAGAGTAATATTAGTTTGGGAAGGCACAATTTTCCTTTACCGATTCAGTGCTGATTTATCCCTGCCATAGCATACTAAGCAATATGTTTCATAATTCTGTCATTTCAACTAATTTACTTGGTAGTAATGTTCACTGCTCTGTAAATCCCAGGATCATCCACAGAACCTTTATTAAAGATACTTATAACATTGGATACCTTCCAGCCCTCTGGTATGGTAGCTGATTTTAATGCTAAGTTACATATTTTAGTAAGCAGCTCAGTCACTCCATTCTTATGCTTCTTCAGAAACATTGGATGAACACCATTTAGTCCTGCTTTTAGACAGTAAAAACCATTCTGTCAGGCTATGCCTTCACTAGAGTTTTAGCTGGGTTAGCCAGAATCATATATTGGGGTAAGGAAAGAATGCTAGACAGAACCAACTGTATTATACAGACTATTTCTTGCTAGTTGAGTTTACCAGAACTATGAATGGGTCTAGTATGGGCCTATTTTATTTATTTTCCCAATTCACACCTATATATTTTAGCCAGGGACTATCACTTTTCAGCACGAACTGTTCCAGCTAGCGTGGTTGAACCTATAACATAGATAGCTGTAGTGACCTTATTCCTTCTCCTCTTCACAAGTCAGACTCTTATGATGGACATAAGGCTAAGCTTATGAAATCCCAGTCTCAAGTCCTCCTCCTCATCTGCACATCTCTTAGCTGTTCCAAATGCAACATTTTGAGGATTTTGTCCCCAAAGCAGAACTTTCAGAATTATTTCTGAAAACATTTTTGTTTGCCACAGGCCTAAAGATGCCTTCAGTAATCTGGCAAATGGCAAACAGAACTCTTGGGCATACTCCCTTGATATTTCCACTGCTTTGAAAGACAAAGGCAAATTGACTGCCAGATGAGAGTTCTCCAGTACATAAAACCTTGTCGGCAAAGCCACAGAAACTTTACACAATGCCTTTATCTTTCCTTTCTTTGACTGTGGTGATATAATGGGGACATTGCGTTCAAAGAGTGTTTTGCTGGAAAAACTGCAAACACTCCAAAAAAATTAAACCTAGAACAATTGCATTCAAGCTAATGAAAGCCGGGAATGTTAGAGGTGACGCTCTCCATCTTCGAGATGAGAGTGTATTATAGAACCTGTCATTCTTCAGTACTCCTTGCTGCCAATCTACTGTATGGAGTAGCACTAACAATACCCACTGCCTTGCAAACCGCAGGGTTTGTGTCACAAAAGGGCAGCAGGCTGACAAATAGGGTGAGGGTGTGTGTGGAGAGAGTGAAAGCACATGATGCCACTTGAACAGGGTCTCTCTGTCTTGGGGAGTTGATAACCACTTTAACAGCATCAGAGGGGTCCCGTGTTAGTCTGTATCCACAAAAACAATGAGGAGTCTGGTGGCACCTTAAAGACTAACAGATTTATTTGGGCATAAGCTTTCGTGGGTAAAAAAACCTATCTGAAGAAGTGGGTTTTTTGGGTAAAAAACCCATCTGACAAAGTGGTTTTTTTTACCCACGAAAACTTATGCCCAAATAAATCTGTTAGTCTTTAAGGTGCCACCAGACTCCTCATCACTTTAACAGCACGTCCTTAGACAGGACAGTTGACACTTTGATGACTGTAGCCCTGGCTAAAAGATAAACTGGCACTGCTGCCTTTGTCTATATATTCTCAATCTATTTTGCAACACTTATACAAACCATTTAACCATCTGGCTCTCTTCATATCACTAACAAAGATTATCCAGACACATAGATTGTCTCTTTCCAAAATTCCTTCTGTAAGAACTGCATAATTGTATAAGTTGTTGTTTCACTTGTATTTATGCGGAAAAGTGAAGAAAACAAATCCACTTATAAAAGGAACTGTTCTATATAACAGAACTGTAATATTTACAGATATTCTGGGGGCTTCAGCATCTATAAAAAATTCACTTACTTGCTTAATGCTTGATTTTACAGTGTAAAGGTGTCCAGTGTCGGGTGTCAGAGTTCAGGAGGGTATCAACTACAGCACACTGTTCAACACATCATTAATCTCCCAGAGAAACTCCATCTGCAAAGCACACCCCACGCAGAGCACGCTCACAGAACAAACAATGGCAGAGCTGTTCTGATATTTGGTGATGTTATATTAGAAAACTCTAGGACCAGATCATGTAAAATTGAGCAGTCTCACGTTTGTTTAGATAACGATGGTTTAAACAATACTATGTGGTAAGATGCAGCATAATTCAGTTCATATTCAGAAGAATGCTGTAAGTACCTCTGAACTTAGGGAGATACATGAAACAAAAATAAATGTATCAGTGTGGTTACTAAGACTTTCACTGATTTCAAGGGGCATTGGATTTGGTCCTAAGTTAGTTATTTGGGGCAACATTTTCAAAAGTGCTAAAGTGACTTAGGATCCAAAGTTCCATTTTCAAAAGCAATTCAGGCACTCTGCTCCAGATTTTTAAAGGTATTTAAGCATTGCTGTGTTCAGCGTTGCAACTGATTTAGGAGCTGACATCTCATTTTTCAAAGGGCTTTAGACACTTGAGTCTAACTCTAAATGCTATTAGCAGTCAATGGGCTCTAGACTGCTGGGTGCCTAAATCACATTTGAAAAGGATATTTAGACTCCTAAATCAGTTAGGTGTTGGAACACTGAGCTCAGTGACACCCAGATATCTTGAAAAATCTGGACCTTTGGCCCAAAAACTTTCAATGGAAGTTAGGAGCCTAAATACCGTCAAGGATCTCGGCATAAGCGCCAGGTAACTTTTGGAAATAGGACTTGGGTGCTTTTGAAAATTTTACTGTTCATCTAAAATTAAGACAGATTTAGAAATTAGATGGCTGGTAATGCTTGTATGGTGTCTGGCAGGCAGCAACAGTTAGCACCATGTTAGCTTCCCAAAATGATAGTTTCTAAAGATATACTGAAGTATGCTATAGCAGAGTTCCCATTTGCTGGGCACCCGCAGAAGCAAGACGTCTTTTTGCAGAGTCCTCCAATCTGCTTCCTCTCTTCAGGGACCCTGGGGAGCCTTGCATAGTCTCTCTCAGGTCTGTCACCAGCCCTGCCTTGAAACTGGTTCAGCAGCCCAAAGTAATTCAAAATAGTCCTGTGTCACAAACACAAGGTCCACCACAGTAACCCCAAAGGTCAGAACAGCTCCAAAGTTCTTGTCCTCCATGAAAACCTCATTCTGCTCAGCAGAAACCTAGCCTTCTGGCTCAGGCTTCTGTCCTCAATCCACATGCTCTCTGTTCTGAGAGGGAAGGTGGCATATATGCTACCTTACTTCTGAAAGCTTTCCCAGATTGATGGTCAGAAAGGGAAGCCCACCATACACTACAGGGCTCCTGATACCAGCATCCCCCCATCCCACTGCTAATTCCTGGGACTAGATAATTATAATTATCTCTTCGCTTCTGGCTTTGGCTGGTTTGTAAGCCTGTGCTCACACCAACATCCCTGGAAAGAGGTCTTCTAGCCCTTAGGCTTAAAGGGCCAGTACACTCCATTACTTATACCAATGATTTTAGAATGCCCTTCACAGAAACTCAACAGAAAATATAGCCACTATTAGTGCAGATAAAGCACAATAGGTATTTTTTGTTTTTTAAACTGAAAAGGCACTTTAAGCTCCAAGGGAAATACCACAGCGTACTGCTTTGTTTGCTCTTACCACAGACACTGAAAACAGTGGCACCCTGAATGCATAAGTTGGCTAAGGGTACATCTACACTGCAATAAAACACCTGTGGTTGGCCTGGGTTAGCTGACTTGGTCTCACAGGGCTCAGGCTGCGGGGCTGTAACATTGCAGTGGAGGTGTTCAGGCTCAGACTGCAGCCCAGGCTCTGGGATCCTGCAAGCAGGGATGGTCCTAGAGCCCAGGCTCCAGCCTGTGCTCATATGATCACACTGCAGTTTTACAGCCCTTCAGTCCAAGCTCCACAAGCCCAAGTCAGCTGACCCGCGCCAGCGGCAGGTGTTTTATTGCAGTGTAGACATACCCTAAGGGTCAGAGTTCCAGTTATACATGTGCAAATATTTTATTAAAGCAGAGAGCTTTTATTAAAGGCTCTCACAGAAGGGCCAGCTAGCTCAGCATCATGGTGGATTAATGACGCAAGGAATACTTTTCATCTTGCTAGGCCAACAGCAGCCAACACTTGAGCTCCTGTATTTAATAAGGAGGGATCTTGATATCTGAATCAGTTTGCTGTACAAAAAAGTCAGGGCCATCTAAAGGTGATGCATCTGCATGACAGTTCAAGCACATGCACTTAATAAAGGGTTTGAAGGAGTTAAGGTACAGCCGGCCTAGTGTTCAGTAATGAGCCTGTGCACATCTGTGTATTCTGCATGAGCAAAATATCACAGATTTGCATGTGCACATGACTAGACAGGCTTCTCTTTAGCCATGTGCATGTGCAAAATAGGATTTTGTACATGCAGATGCAGTAGTGAGCACATAAAGTAGGTGCACAATTGTATGCCCACAGATGCATTTGCACCGTACCTACCGAAAATCAATCACCCAGAGTCGCAGAGCAATTGGAATAGTCTCTCAGAGGAATCAGCATATACAAAGTGGGTTATTTCCTTGTTGGAAGAGAAGGAGTACACACAGACTCAGGATTACTCTTTCCTACCTCCCTCATCAGCTCATAAGATCATCAGAATGGCCATACTGGGTGAGACCAAATGTCCATCTAGCCCAGTATCCCGTCTTCTGACAGTGGCCTTGCCAGGTGCCCCAGAGGGAATGAACAGAACAGGTAATCATCAAGTGATCCATCCCCTGTCACCCACTCCCAGTTTCTGGCAGAGGCTAGGGACACCATCCCTGCCCATCCTGGCTAATAGCCATTGATGGACCTATCCTCCATGAACTTATCTAGTTCTTTTTTGAACCCTGTTATAGTCTTGGCATTCACAACATCCTCTGGCAAGGAGTTCCACAGGTTGGCTGTGTTGTGTGACAAAATACTTCCTTTTGTTTTTTTTAAACCTGCTGCCTATTAATTTCTTTTGGTGACCCCCTAGTTCTTGTGTTATGAGAAGGAGTAAATAACACTTCCTTATTTACTTTCTGCACACCAGTCATGATTTTATAGACCTCTATCATATCCCCCCACAGTCATCTCTTTTCCAAGATGAAAAGTCTCAGCCTTATTAATCTCTCCTCATATGAAAGCTGTTCCATACCCCTAATCATTTTTGTTTCCCTTTTCTGAACCTTTTCCAATTCCAATATATCTTTTTTGAGATGGGGCAACCACATCTGCACACAGTATTCAAGATGTGGGCATACCATGGATTTATATAGAGGCAATATGATATATTCTGTCTAATTATCTATCCCTTTCTTAATGGTTCCCAACATTCTGTTCGCTTTTTTGACTGCCACTGCACATTGAGTAGATGTTTTCAGAGAACTATCCATAACGACTCCAAGATATCTTTCCTGAGTGGAAACAGCTAATGTAGACCCCATGATTTTATATGTACAGTTGGGATTATGTTTTCCAGTGGGCATTACTTTGCATTCATCCCTTCATCTGCCATTTTGTTGCCCAGTCACTCAGTTTTGTGAGATCCTTTTGTAGCTCTTCGCAGTCTGCCTGGGACTTAACTATCTTGAGTAGTTTTGTATCATCTGCAAGTTTTGCCACCTCACCATTTACCCCCTTTTCCAGATCATTTATGAATATGTTGAATAGGACTTGGCCCAGTACAGACCCCTGGGGGGACCCCACTATTTACCGCTCTTCATTTTGAAAACTGACCATTTATTCCTATCCTTTGTTTCCTATCTTTAACCAGTTACCAATCCATGAGAGGACCTTCCCTCTTATCCCATGACAGCTCCTCAGATAGAAGGAGGAGTGGGTAGCCAGCTGCCTGGGAGAAGTCGCTGAAGACATCTGGAGAAGTCTGAGATGGAGGTTACTATGATAGGGAGTGAGATTGAGGGCTTTTGGGGAGTAGGGGAAAACTCATCAGTTTTACTATAAAACAAGGATCGTTTTCAGGGTTTCACTGAATTGTTTGGCATTTCAGTTTTTGGAAGACCCTGAAAATCTGAGAGAAAATCTGATCAGAAAAGATAACCCCTGGTTTGGTTTGGTTGAAATCCAGAGCGCCGAAACTGAGGGAAAGGAGTAAAATGGGTTTCACACACAGCTGTACTTGAATGATCCTTTCGAGGCCTCCAGCCTTTGCTAACAAACCTTCCAAGCTTTCATCAGCCTAATTACATCAGCCTAATTCAGGAAACGAAAAGAACAGCAAGAAGTCTGCCACTTAGCCCAAATAAATAAATAACAAAACCTATATTCACCACTCATTTCCATAGATACCACAAATATGCCAACAATATCCCGAAACAGTGCTGATCCTCAGATAAAGAGAGTCACCGGGTACAGGTAATGGGCAAGAGTGTCTTCTGTGCCAGAACTCTGCTGGGGACAGGAGAGAGGGAAGGGCAGCAGGGACCTGATTATGGTTCCTTGATTGTCAGGGCCAGCAGTGACCCCAATGAAATGTAAAGCTGCTGACAGTCAGTTCTAAGATCTGCCAATGATACAGGGTCCTTAATGGACCCTATGCCAGCAAAGGATAGGTGTGGTGGAACAGGGCTTTTCTACATCCCCTTCCCACGTTTGACATGTCCCCTCCCTCCACCGACACATCCCCTGCACTGGGGTTGGAGGCAAGCAGAAGTGAACTGGAGCTGGCACACTTGCACCTAGCAGTGAGTGCCCTTACACTAGGCACATCTGCAGCCAGATTTATGCTATCTCCCTTTCTTAAAGGGAAAGATTATGGGGCACTGCCGTCTATCCACCTTTAAACACTTTCCTTTCCCAAAGCCAAATAGACAAAGCCTGCCACAGCCTAAAATACCATCATTTGGTCTGGACAAAGCCATAAATTGCTATCTTCTCCCCAAACTTCCCCCAGCTTCCATGACTACACAAGTAGCCAAGCTGAAAAGCAATGACTAGCCTCCCAAAGGCCTATAATGAATCGCTAAACATAACACTTAGGTAGAGGAAATCAGTGGAGGTGCCAACACCTCATGCATATGGTAAACAGTTTGGACACTTTTGAATGCAAGATTATGAACTAATGCTAATCAGCAGGTGGAGTATGCCAATTACTGCCCATTCTACTTATTCTTAATAGGCTCCGGACAGTAAATATTCTAGCTACACTGTGGCTACCAGTTCAGTTTCTATGCATTTATTTTGATAGGTGTTCAAAATATTCATAACAAAATGCAAAACCATTTGACTATTATTGGGTTTTGTGGTGTTGTGTCTTTTTTGGTTGGTTTGGGGTTTTTGTTTGTTTATTTGTGTTTTCGTTTTGTTACAAATGCAAATGTGAGCCCATTTTGGCAAATAAATTTGCTTTGACAAATGAATTTTTTAAGCAGCGCAAAGGTAGTTTTGCATTGGACACATGGACATTTGCATAGTTTTTCTTTTTATTAATGTGAAAATAGTCATTTCATTGAAATTTTACAGGAAGCAAAACTTGTGTAATGAAATGGTAATGTGTTCATGAAAAATTCTTCAGAACAGAAGTATTGACTTTCTCACTGCTCTATTTTATGGATATACAGCCGTGCAATTTAAAGAAATAAATGAAAGAAAAGATGCATAGTTCCTATCAGATAGTAATATCAAATATGGGGGGAATCGTCCCTTGGGATAGAGAACATACTGGAAAGGGCCTATGATCATCCTTTCCTTATTGCCTAAAACAAGAGGTTCTTATTAGGAGCTCCCTTCACCCACAAGTGTTTTTTGAGCTTCCTGGTGATCCTCTCACAATGGAATATGTAGGTTAACAAGGGCAGAATTTGGCTCAAGGACTGTTCAGTCCCTCATTTATTGCAGCAATGGTTGGCCTGTAACTAAAACAGTTACATGTTCCTCCGGGTTCCTGAAACTGTTGCTCCACAAATATCGAATATGATGTTAGCCTGTCTGACGAGGTAAATGCCTTGCACATATTTCACAACGCCCTCTTCATTCTGAGACAGAGGTTTCAAATTTGCTTTTATTTGTCTGATAACTGAGAAGCTTTTCAGCTCTTGTAACTGGATAGAACTTTATGCTAACTGGATAGAACTTTATGCTAACTGGATAGAACTTTATGCAGAAGAGTGGGTTGTTTGCATACCCTTTTCACTATCCATGTGTAGTATTCTGAAAGCTTATCACTCACCTTGCTGGCTCGAGCAAGTTATGGCTCCACTGCCAGAGCAAAAAGAAGAGTGAATAGAAGTCAACCTCCATTTGAACGCAAAAGAAACTAGGGCCAGATTCTCAGATGGTGTAGATCAGCCTGGCTGCATTAATATGGTGCTACACCATTTATACCAGCTGAGGAGCCAGCCCACTATATTATTTACTTTCCATGTTATGTCTCAGAATAAAGTAAATACATTAAATGATCTATCTTTCTATCTACTGAGAGATTCCCCAAACTATTAAGTATCTATTTAGGTCACATTGACTCCCCAGTAGGAGAAAAATATTATAAACACAAATGTGTTACTTAAAGTAGCAAATGGTGCAGGATAGAAGCTATTCCAAAGGAACAATGATTGTCAGGTCCCCTATGGGGTAATGTCAGATCCACCTATGGGACAGTACATAAATCACTAAAAGAGCTTCAGCATTTCGCCTAAGTGTGCAGCTACCGCTTTGTCAGAATTATTTTCTACAGTTCTCTCCTGCATTCTTGAGACATAAGCCATTATCCAGAGAAGACGAAAGCACCTGTGCAATTGCTTCTGTGATTTGTGAACAAAAGCGGCCATTTAGATAAGTGAAATTCCTGCTCTCTTTCTGCTAGCTGAGACGCATCCTTATCCTCCTAGACCTCTTGGGTCTCCTGCCCCTCATCTAGATCTCTCCTACAGCAGACACACAGGCAAGGGTTGGAGTTCATCATTTCCGCCTCTCCTGAGCTCATTAGCATGAGACACAGCTAGAGCTGCTCCACTCACTGTGACTGGCCTCAGCTTGATTTGATGTCTCTAATTCCTGCGCTGGGATACTTTGCAACCAAACCAAAAGCAAGGAATGGTGTTGTGCAACATTGCTTTCTTCTGATGAGAAATTATGGCTATTAGTAGCCATGTGAAAACCTCCAGCTGATGAAACTCACCCCAGTCTGGCTTTAGCTGATGGGTAAAGGTACACATATGTTTGGTGCTGCTGGTAAATCTGGACATTCATAGGTTATTAGCTCTCCTCCCCCATCAAATTAAACAGGGATTGGTAGAGCTATGATGTAAACTGCAAACCTCTCTGAGTTATTTCCTTATCTTCCAGACAAGTTCAGGATAAGTAGATGTGGAGTGAAGGTCACAAGAAAGTTAAAATTGGGACTCTTTAAAAACCCTTCTTTCTATAGTAGAGTGATTCTGGCTTTACTTCAGTGTAAACTAAATTGGAAGCCAGCCCAGTAGATTTATTAGAAGATTAAATAATAATAAAGTTTAACAGTTACATACATTTAGTCTTCATAGAGATTTACAAATATTATCTAGTGATATCTGTTTAAGGTCAGTAAGTAGCTGTATATTCACTGAACAAATGGAGATACAGCAGCATTACAATGGATTGACACTGGCTTTATCCCAGTGCAAATGAGATCAGAATCTGGCTACATATACCTAAGTTCTTTCTATATTTTTAAGATAATAAAACTGATAATCAAATGGCATTTTCAGACTGGCTGTTAATGTTGTGAAAGATATGTCTAGTTAATGCAGTGTGGTCCAACAGACAGGGAGACCTGGGTTTTACATCTGGCTCAGATGCTGGCTGTGACGTAGCTTTGGGAAAGTCACTAAACTGCTTTTGCTTTTCTTTCCCTTCCCATTCATTGTCTATTTATATTGTAAGTTCCTTGGGGCACAGATCATCTCTTACTATGTGTTCAGTGTCTAGCACAATGGGGCACTCATTCTGATTGGGACCACTAGATGTTACTGCAATACAAATAACTAATAAAGAATTCTTTATTGCATTACATTTTTCCTATTTTTTAAAAAGGAAATGTCATTTAATAAGAGCAAGGACACAGTGCATTTCACTACAACTATTGTACATCTCAGGTGGTTAAAACCGCTCAAGCATATGGCCTCATTTCTTGCAATACTACATGAGATTAACCCAGAAACCCCGTCTGTCATGTTTTATTGCCTAATTATAATATGGTGCTGGACACCGATTGCCCAAAGTCATATTCAGACTCATCAGTTGGGCATTTTAAATGATGTCATAGGCATACATATGGAAATCAGCTTCTGTACCAGATGACTGGAGGAAAGCTAATGTAACACCGATTTTTTAAAAAAGCTCCAGAGCTGATCCTGGCAATTACCGGTAAGCCTAAATTCAGTACTGGGCAAACTAGTTGAAACTATAATAAAAAACAGAATTATCAGGCACATAGATGAACATGATATGTTGGGGAAGAGTCAACATGGCTTTTGTAAAAGGAAAAAGAAATCATGCCCTACCAATCTTTTAGAATTCTTTGAAGATTTCAGCAAATGTGCACAAGGGTGATCTATAAAAAGCAACAAAGAGTCCAGTGGCACCTTATAGACTAACAGATGTATTGGAGCATAAGCTTTCGTGGGTGAATACCCACTTCATCAGACACATGTAATGGAAATTTCCAGAGGCAGGTATAAATATGCAGGCCAGAATCAATCTGGAGATAACGAGGTTAATTCAGTCAAGGAGGATGAGGCCCTCTTCTAGAAACTGAGGTGTGAACACCAAGGGAGGAGAAACTGCTTTTGTAGTTGGCTAGCCAGTCAGTGTCTTTGTTTAATCCTGAGCTGATGGTGTCAAATTTACAAAAGAACTGAAGCTCAGCAGTTTCTCTTTGAAGTCTGGTCCTGAAGTTTTTTTGCTGCAGGATGGCTACCTTAAAATCTCCTATTGTGTGGCCAGGAAGGTTGAAATGTTCTCCTACAGGTTTTTGTATATTGCCATTCCCAATATCTGGCTTGTGTCCATTTATCCTTTTATGTAGGGACTGTCCAGTTTGGCCGATGTATGTAGCAGAGGGCATTGCGGGCACATGATGGCATACATAACATTGGTGGACGTGCAGGTGAATGAACCGGTGATGTTGTAGCTGATCTGGTTAGGTTCTGTGATGGTGTTGCTGGTGTAGATATGTGGACAGAGTTGGCATCGAGGTTTGTTGCATGGATTGGTTCCTGAGTTAGAGTTGCTATGGTGCAGTGTGTGGTTGCTGGTGAGAATATGCTTAAGGTTGGCAGGTTGTCTGTGGGTGAGGACTGGCCTGCCTCCCAAGGTCTGTGAAAGCGAGGACTCATTGTCCAGGATGGGTTGTAGATCACTGATGATGCATTGGAGAGGTTTAAGCTGAGGACTGTAGGTGATGGCCAGTAGAGTTCTGTTGGTTTCTTTCTTGGGCTTGTCTTGCAGCAGGAGGCTTCTGGGTACATGTCTGGCTCCGTTGATTTGTTTCCTTATTTCCTCATGCAGGTATCGTAGTTTTGAGAATGCTTGGTGAAGATCTTGTAGGTGTTGGTCTCTGTCTGAGGGGTTGGAGATTTAGTGGATATAGTGTACTTGGATTTTCAGAAAGCCTTCACAAGGTTCCTCTCCAAAAACTCTGAAGCAAAGTAAGCTGTCATGGGATAAGAGGGAAGGTCCTCTCATGGATCAGTAACTGGTTAAAAGATAGGAAACAATGGGTAGGAACAAATGTTTAGTTTTCACAATGGAGGGATCTTTACTGGGACCAGTATTGTTCAACATATTCATAAATTACGTGGAAAAAGAGGTAAACAGTGAGGTGGCAAAATTTGCAGACAGTACTTTACATTTATTTTACACAAATTACTCAAGGAAGTAAAGTCCACAGACTCTCAAGAGTTACAAAGGGATCTCACAAAACTGGGTGACTGGACAACAAAATGGCAGATGAAATTCAATGTTGATAAATGCAAAGTAATGCACATTGGAAAACATAATCCCAACTATACATATAAATTGATGGGGTCTAAATTTAGCTGAAGAAAGAGATCTTGGAGTCATTGTGGATAGTTCTCTGAAAACATCCACTCAATGTGCAGCAGCAGTCAAAAAAGCAAACAGAATGTTGGGAATCATTAAGAAAGGGATAGATAAGACAGAAAATACCATATCGCCTCTATATAAATCCATGGTACGCCCACATCTTGAATGCTGCATGCAGTTCTAGTCACCCCATCTCAGAAAAAGATATATTCAATTAGGAAAAAGTACATAGTAGGACTACAAAAATGATTAGGCATACAGAACAGCTTCCATATGAGGAGACTAAAAAGACTAGGACTGTTCATCTTAGAAAAGAGACAACTGATGGGGAATATGAAAGAGGTCTATAAAATCATGACTGGTGTGTAAAGCATGAATAGGGAAGTGTTATTTACCCATTAACATAACACACAAACCAGAACTCACCTAATGACATTAATAGGCAACAGGTTTTAAACCAACAAAAGATTGTACTTCTTCACACAATGCACAGTCAACCTGCGGAATTTGTTGGCAGGTGATGTTGTGAAGGCCAAAAGCATAACTGGGTTCAAAAAAGAATTAGATAAGTGCATGGAGGATAGGCCCATCAATGGCTATTGGCCAAGATGATCAGGGATGCAACCCTGTGCTCTGGGTGTCCCTAAACATCTGACTGCCAGAAGCTGGGACTGATGGCAAAGAATGGATCACTGAATAACTGCCTTGTTCTGTTCATTCCCTCGGAAGCATCGGTCACTGGCCACTATCAGAAGCCAGGATGCTGGGCTAGATACACCATTGGGCTGACCCAGTATGGCCATTCTTATGTGCTTATGAAATGATTTCATTTACCATCGCATCATTTAATTTACACAATGCTGAGCGCTATACGCACATATGAAATGGAAGAATAAAAATCTTTTCACTTAATCAAATATGTTCACATACATTGCAAGCTTTGGTAATATTTGCAGCTAAATGCTGTAAATTCTTTCCTCTTCCCCGGTTGCTGTCACCTTTGAAATATTAGGGTTTATTCGGAAAAAGCACAACAGCTCCCAGTTCAGCTTTTTATAACAGAAAGTCACTCATGAAAGTTACCCAGACACCAAAAAGTGCAGCAGCCAAGGGAGAGTTTCAAAAGGGAATGTTAGTTTGCAGTCTTTTGACGTCACATCCCACTGCTATCCTTGTAAGCCAAGGCTATATTTTAACTTTTCCTTTCTCTTAGAATAGCTGCTTAGAAGCCATTTTAAAAGACTCCCAGGAAGTCCTATTGTAGAAGTGGGCAGGAAGAAGTAGCCATTCAAAGGGCCCACTCCTCAGATAGTGTAAACTGGCATAGCTCCATAGACTTTGATGGAGCAACCCCAATTTACATCAGCTATGGATCTGGCTGTTAATCTCCCCTCCACAGATCGGTTTCCTTTTCTGCCATATCCTTTATTCCCCCAAGGCAACTGGGTTGCTTTCATGAGTATTTTGGTGTTAAAAGGGCTAAATCAAGAATACAATAGCTTCTGATTCAACCTTTTAAACAGAAAAGCAATTTTCAAAGCAGCTGTCTGTGAGAATCTTCAGTACAATGGGAAGAATCGAATTACAAAGGGGCTGGAGAGAAAATTACTGTTTTGAAAACAGGTAAATTCTAATTTTACTGACACCTCTGGGAGACCTATCACCTTTGTGCAGCCAGGGTTTTGTAAAAACACTGTTCAGTTGTGGTACACAATTTGTACATGGAACCAGATACAAATTCTCAGATAAAATGGAGATTTGGGTATTCTGGGACCACAAAAGTACCAACATGAAAATGCAGATCACCTACATTAAAGTAGTCATACTCATATTTGATACCCTGCTGTCCATCACCATCGAGTTTTCCATTTTTTTTGTCTTTCCCACAACCCTGTCAGCTTTCTACTTGCCTCTATATTTGCTAATAGAAAATATGGAAGCTAAATTATATTGTAATATAATGCAAGATGCCAGCTTGTGCTTCTAGGGTGAAATTTAGCCTGGTGCAAAGGACCAGCAGAAGAATGATGCACAATTAAAGTCCCATTGGCTTAAGTGAAATATAAATGGTTCATAAGCCTTGTGCTGGTCCTCTGCACAGGGGTGACTTTCACCCTAAATACACGAGTACGGTGTAAAGTCTTTGCTGGAAGGCACCTTTTGTTTGTATGACACACTTTACATGTCATATAAGGCTGAACACAGTTACATCACTATGTAAATAAAATGAAAGAATAAAAGCAAATTAAAGCCTTTAAATGACTAAAATGATCCCCATGCACCAGTCAGGTTTTATGAAGTCCAAGATTTTAAAACTCTATCTGTTTAATTGCAATTTAGCGGGATCATGACAGAGATAGAAAAGATGTATTAGATCATCCAGAGTATTCCACAGCAAGAGCAGTAGCTCAGTAGGCCATGTAAGATATTACATTGATCCTATCGCAGATCTCAGCCAAAATGCAAATAGATAAGATACAGTATTGCTGTTTGCCTTGATAAGAAAATTGTTGGTTTCTGCTTTATTCAGGCATTCAGTGTCACTGTGGTCATGGTAAAAAAGTTCTTTGGCTTTATTTTACCTGTCATCTGAATCTTGCAAGATTTATCAGAACACAGCATGACCATATTGTTATGGATGTAATTAACTGCAGCACAGATCCTGGATTCCTGATGCAAATGATCTATGGAAAGTTACTATGGATCAATCAGAAATTTCCCATAGTACATGCAATGATATTTTGTTCTAAGTTACAGGTTGCAGCCGGTCTATCTCTTGCTGTGTGCTGCTAAGTGCTTAGCCTGGCACTTTATTATCAGAATAGAACAAATCTAGGCTAATGTGCGCAGTATAAAGAGTCCCAGGGAGCCAGAGCTCCTCATTCTCCAGCCATTCTTTCCAGTTTTTCTGCTGTTGCACTCCGGATAATTGCAGTTTAATTGGGTGACATGAAATGAAAACTGTGTCCACATTATCCAGGATTATCTCTTTTTCCTGAAGCCTGCCACCAATTGAAAGGAGCCCATTTATCAGTCCAAAGAGCTGTGCTCAGTTGCTTTTACGAGCTGGGAAGAGTGTGAGAACCGGCTAGAAATGGGAGAAAAGGACCTGACAGCTAAGAAAAATTATTTCAGTTGTTTATCAGGAGGAAAGTTTATCTGATCCTTTACTCTTGGCTCGACACGCTGAACCTCCATATCATTTTGTAATGAACATTGTCCAAGTTTCCTTCCTCAACTTGATGTGCTTCAGCTCTGCCTCCCTTTTGTGTGGGCACAGATCAACTTTAAAAGCTTCTTTCAGGCAGCATGAATGCACTTCATTTTACCAAAAAGAACTTTGTATTGATAGCTAGAAAAAAGGAAGGTTGTTTAAAAAGGAAGGGGAGACAATCAGGACAAAATGAAGAGCTTTCAGTTTCCATTATGAGCATGTCGCTCTATTCTTCTCAGCTGTTTATACATTCCCAGCACAATAATGCGTCTTTGCAGTAATATGTTTCCCCTTTTACACTATTCATATTGAAAAAAGCCCTCACATCATGACCACAATAATAAATACTATAGAAATGTGGGTATAATGTCAATTTGCATTCTGTGAGAAGATCAAGGTAAACCTAAAGGCCAAAAGAATATTCCACTAATGTTCATTCATCATTGTGTAGTTCCAGGTAAAAGAAGGACCTTGTCACTATACCACAAACCCTTTCAAATGCTAGCACGTTTGTGTGAATATTTTAGCCTAATGCACTGATTGTTAAATAGAAAGAGCAGCCTTTGAAATTGTCTATTGCACTCAAATCCCTGGCTGCACAAGGTCCCGGCAGCAGTGGTTTCTATTCAGAAAGAAATAGAAGGCTTTAGTTCAAGAAGCACAGTGTGTATGAAGGTTACTAAGGATATTGTGTATTAGTAAATGAAAGTTTTTCAAAGAAAAAAGCTTATAATCTATATATGGCTACTGTCAATACAGAGTATATGCCTTGCATCCATGCATGATACTGTATGCATTCTCCAGTCTCATTTGGTTATGCATTAAATTGAAGGAAGGATTTTGTAGATGTGCATGTTTGGGAATTTCCCCTTTTCTATCATGTATGCATCCTAAAAAAATGACATCAATTAAGAAATACATATTTTGCCCTCTCTCGCAGACACACATGCACACAGAGTGTATATGACAGTCAATCTCTCATTTCCATTCTGGACATATCCTTGGCTCGTTCTCTGTATGTACAATGACATATAGCCCGATCCAAAGCCCACTGAAGGCAACAGGGAGACTCTTCGATGGGCTTTAGTTGGACATTCATAAAAAGGATATCAAGAATATCCAGAATTATCATAATTATAACAAAAACCTGGAGACGGTATTAAACCGCATGCTTACAGACCAGAATGAGACTTAATGTGTGAGATAATCTCCTCCCTCCTCGCCAACTGTAGGGTTTTTTACACCTTCATCTGATGCTGCCACTATAAGAGACAGGATACTGACCTCCATAGCTTTTTGAGTCTGATCCAGCCTAGCAATTCCTATGTTTATCTAGGTTTCCTATGTTTCTGAAGGACTGAGGTTATAAGTAATGGTAATATTTAGGAAGAGGAGGTTAGTAATACTATTAAAAGGACAAAGTCAAGGTGTTCTTTATAAAAAAAATTAAAATAATTGCTCACTGTTTTTAGTGTTAAGCTTCCAGCAGGTTATTACAATCAGTTTCTTTGCCAATTTTTTATTCTTCATCAGAGGCACATGCAGTTCTGGGAAGTTAGTTTCCCCTCTGGGACTCACAGGCCCCGCTGTTATGCCACAAGTTAGTGATAGGCACATTCCAACCCTCGAACCCTCTGAGCATCATCCTGGAATGTCCAGCCCCAAGTCTATGGGGCACTGGCAGTATTCACAGATTTGTTGCTTCCAAAGAAGCAGTTCACTCTAGCTTACCAGTTCCATCTCAGATCGCCACTCCACTTAACACACAGCTTTTAGATATGTTTGCAGTGAAATCAAGTTTATTTAACAAAGCCTAGAGATTCAAGCAGTAGCAAGTAGAAGCACTGGAAACAAATGGTTATATAAAAAACAAAATGACACCACACATTCTAGAGCCTAGATTTAGTTAACAAGATACTCTCACGTCCTGTAGAATATTGCTCACCCAAAATTCCTGCAGCATTTTCCTCCTTCCATGAGACAGTGTCCACTTGCCTCCTAGGTGAAGAATTCCAGGTGTTTCTTGCCCCACTTTTCCCCTCCAAGATATACCAGTTCCAACCTTTGACTTTATTCATGAACAGGTCACCTGCTGCTGTTTGTGAAATCTACAAGATGAAATAATCTCTTCTGTTGCCTTTGGCTCAGTATGCAAAGAGGCATACAAACCAATACGCAAATGGTCAGACAGGGAGATAGGTGTCTGTTACCTCCTGCCTGAAAGGAGTATCTCTGAGGAACGTCACCTCCTGGTGATCTGCTTTAACTCCAAGGCCTTAAGAGCATAATTTTCAGTATAGATACTTAATTCCTCACATGCTATCGGCACACACATTTCACAATGATGATGTCAATGAATGGGCTACTGGCTCTTTGTAGGGAGCTTACATGTTACCCTTTGGTGAATTATCATATAGATATCTGATCCAGGGGATCCCTGTATAACCCTATACACCCCCTGTGCCCTCTGCCATTTGGCATGAAGGGGTTCTCACACATAACCCATCCAATCCTTTGTAAATTTTGAATGCTCAATGTCTATATGGTTTGTTTCTTATTAAGAGCCCTACTACAAAAACTAACCAAATACAAAAACTAACAAAAAAATGTTTTTAAAATGCTCATATGTTATGCCAACAGGGCAGAATTTGTGTGTGTGCCAGGAACCAATGTCTCCTTTTCTCCCTGCCGCTTCTGAAATTGTGGAATCTGATTACGACTATGCACACCCCAGCTGCAGTAGGATTGGAAGGAAGGCCACTAATTCTGTGTGTCCGTCCTATTTTCAATTCTCTATTCTTGTTGTTAGAACCTGAAAGTGTCTACTATGCCATCTCAAAAACAGCCCAATAGAGCTCGCTCTGACGTCAATGGCCTTATTTGCTTTAGGGAATATTGTGTTAGAACACACAGTGGAAATTTTGCCATTGACTTCAATAGGGCCAACCTCTGTTCCACATTCATAAAATGAGGGTAGTGACACTGACCTCTTTTGTAAAGTACTTTGAGATCTACTGATGAAAAGCCTGATATAGAGCTCCGTATTGTTAATGCTACAGGCTGCACATTTTTTCTGTTATGTCACATTTCCTTCTCCCACCTCTGTTGTGTCCAAGCTACTGACCATGACCCAGAGCTCTGGCCGAGCTATCTTATTAGTTAGGCCAAGAGTTGACAAGTCATTCAGTGAGTTTTTGTTGGAGTAATATTGGTTGCTTTGTTTTGCTCTTCAGATCTTTCCCCTGCTTTATAATGGCTGTTCAATCAGTGCAGGGTGTTGTAGGAACTTCTTTCTTCTGTTGTCTGTGACAGGGAGAAAAGTAGGCAGCTCAGGAGCTCTGGTGCCTCTGTGCTGTTACGTAGTATTAGGGGATGGAAGGCACTGGGCCACTCAAGAAGGCTCATCTCTGATGCTGAGGCCTCTTTGATATGTGAGGGCAAATGACTGAACAGTAGTCTGCTACTGGGAGGTATAATCAGTTAGCCTAAATATCCACACAAGAAATGTAGTAATTTCAATTACAACACAGAAAACAAAGTATACAGTGCTCACTTTATATTTATATTTTATTACAAATATTTGCACTGTAAAAAATATTTTTCAATTCACCTCTTACAAGTTCTGTACTGCAATCTCTTTATCATGAAAGTTGAATTTACAAATGTAGAACTATGCAAAAAAACTGCATTAAAAATAAAACAATGTAAAACTTTAGAGCTTTACAAGTCCACTCAGTCCTACTTCTTGGTCAGCCAATCACTCAGACCAACAAGGTTGGTTACAATTTGCAAGAGATAATGCTTCTTGTTTACAATGTCACCTTAAAGTGAGAACAGGAGTTCTCATGGCACTGTTGTAGCTGGCATTGCAAGATATTTACGTGCCAGATGCACTAAAGATTCATATGTCCCTTCATGCTTCAATCACCATTCCAGAGGACATGCTTCCATGCTGATGATGGGTTCTGCTCGATAATGATCCAAAGCAGTGCAGACTGACGAATGTTCATTTTCATCATCTGAGTCTGATGCCACAGCAAAAGGTTGATTTTCCTTTTTGGTGGTTTGGGTTGTGTAGTTTCCGCATTGGAGTGTTGCTCTTTTAAGACTTCTAAAAGCATGCTCCACACCTCATCCCTTTCAGATTTTGGACTGCACTTCAGATTCTTAAACCTTGAGTTGAGTGCTGTAGCTATTTTTAGAAATCTCACATCACTACTTTCTTTGCGTTTTGTCAAATCAGCTGCGAAAGTGTTCTTAAAACGAACATGTGCTGGGTCATCATCTGAGACTGCTATAACATGAAATTTAGGTAGAATGCGGGTAAAACAGAGCAGGAGACCTACAATTCTCCCCCCAGTGAGTACAGTCACAAGTTTAATTGATGCTTTTTTTAAAAAAAAACAAGCATCATCAGCATGGAAGCATGTCCTCTGGAATGGTGGCCAAAGCACAGAAAGGGCATACAAATGTTTAGCACATCTGGCACGTAAATACCTTGCAATGCCGGCTACAAAAGTGCCATGCGAACAGCTGTTCAAACTTTCAGGTGACATTGTAAATAAGAAGCAGGCAGCAGTATCTCCCATCAATGTAAACAAACTTGTTTGTCTTAGCGATTGGCTGAACAAGAAGTAGGCCTGAGTGGACTTGTAGGCTCTAAAGTATTACACTGTTTTGTTTTTGAGTGCAGTTATGTAACCAAAAAAATCTGCATTTGTAAGTTACACTTTCACGATAAAGAGATTCCACTTCAGTCCTTGTATGAGGTGAATTGAAAAATACTATTTCTTTTCTTTATCATTTTTACAGTGCAAATATTTGTAATAAAAATAATATAAAATGAGCACTGTACACTTTGTATTTTGAGTTGTAATAGAAATGAATATATTTGAAAATTTAGAAAAAAATCCAAAAATATTTAATAAGTTTCAATTGGTATTCTATTGTTATAAGTGCGATTAATCACGATTAATTTTTAAAATCACAATTAATTTTTTGGAGTTAACCACATGAGTTAACTGCAATTAATTGACAGCCCTACTTATAATTATATTAAACTCTGTTATGAATTTCAAAATTTGAAAGACATATAAATTACAATTAATTTTGTATAACAAACTCATATGAGTTAGAGATAGAAATGCACAACTCAGCCAAAAATCAGCCAGTCTCAATTTGGACTCTAATTTTTTCTGCAAAAATTTTGAATGTGCATTTCTTCCCTCATGCAGTTTACAAATACAATAACTGATCACCTAATTGTTGCATTTATGCATGTAATTGGTCTCTTCCTCTTCTCCTTACACCTTAGGCCAGAGATTCTCAACCCGGGGTCCGGGGCTCTCTAGGGGGCCAGGAGCAGGTTTCAGGGGGTCTGCCAAAATAAACTAGAGAGCAGAGCTGGCTTGAGACTCCCTGGGGCTCAGGGCAGAAAGCTGAAGCCCAAGTCAAGTGTGGCTGAAGCCGAAGCCAAAGCCCAAGCAACTCAGCTTTGCAGGGCCCTCTGTGGTGTGGGGCCAGAGACAATTGCCCTGCGTGCTATCCCTTAACGCTGTCCCCTGGCTTTTAATCTACTGGATATGCAGAAAAACAGTTATTGTGGCACAGGTGTGCTGTGCAGGTTTTTATAACATGGGGGTGGGGGGGCTCAGAAAGAGATCCCCTACCTTAGACACTACCTTCCCCCGCTTCTCCCCCTTCTCCACAGCACCTTCTGCATGCTGCTGAACAGTTGATCTCTGGTGGGCGGGAGACACTGGAAGTGAGGGAGAGGAGCTAATTGGGGGGGTCCACCAGTGGGTGGGAGGCACTGGGGGGGAGGAGCTGATCCCTGGGGCTGCCAGTGGGTGCGGAGCACCCCCTATTTTTTTTCTATAAGTGCTCCAACCCTGGAGCATCCACGGTGTCAGCGCCTATGCTCAGAAGCCATAACTTAGGCATATAGAGAACTTTTACAGTGACTCTTTAGGCACTGAGTGAGTTTAGGTGCATACAGGGATAGGCAGCAGCCAAGCAGGGGTTTTAGGGAACACACACAGTGTTTTCACAGCAAAGAACTATTAAAAAAAACCTACCACCCATTTTGACAACTGGCACCCTCCATTAAGAGAGGCCTTCCCATGATGTGAATCATAGGGAATCAATGTTGCTGATGAGAAGACAACTGAAGCTTTTGAGATGTGGTGTTGCTGAAGACTCTCATGTGTCTCCTGGATGGAAAAGAAGAATGATTATGTTTGAAATACTATTGGAGAGAAGCAGACCCAGCTGTCAGAAATTAACAGGCACAAATTATGTAATTTGGTCACAACAGGCACAGAGATGGAAATAACCTCAAAAAAGTTATCATGGAAGGTCTTCATAGCTGGAGATGATCATGAGGAGATAGAGAGATGGTGTATGGCAGACTGCTGGGAGGTGAGCTGAGGACGCAAAGCTGGCAAGGGTTCAAGAAGGCTTCCAAAAACTCTGCTATGGTGTCACCAATATTCCAACATGAATAAATGGGTTTTACTTATTTACCCAGGACTGAAATAGCATGGATTTTGTAGGCCAGGACTGACCAAGCTATATGTGTAAGCCTATAATTTTTTTGCCTGTATACTTCACAAAAGTCAGGGCTATCATTCCATTATGTCCATTAGTAGCAGGTTCAAAATGTAATTGAGAGAAAAAACAAAATAGTGTAATTCACCACCAGCAGAATCCTACACCAAGTTTTGCTATAATCTTGCTGCAAGTGACTAGTGATTTTGTGTGCGTCAACCTTTCAGGTGCCTGAGTTGAGATGCCTTAACCAGACCTGACTTTCAGAGGGTGGGAACTTAGTACTTTCTGAAAACCAGGCCTCTTTTAGGTGTCTCAGTTCATGCAAAAATCGAGGCAGCTGAAATTGCTAGTCACTTATGAAAACCTTGGCTTTGATATTTTTTGCTTCCAGTCATGGGTGGTGCGTGCACCCCCTGCTCGGGGAGGCTAGCTCCCTGCCCCTTCCTCCAATGGCCCCACCCTCACTCTTCCCCTCCCAACCCTCCCCCCCCACACACTCTGGCCAGCTGGCACCTGAGGCAGCCCTGAATCCCAGCTGGCCCACTGGTGACCACAGCAGTCTGGAGGAGCCCAGAGTCCTGGCCAGCCAGCTGAGGCCGAGCCCTGAACATTGGTGGAGGTTTGGGGAGGCTTAGCTTCCCCCAGCCTCCATTACCCACTGCCCATGCTTCCAGTAGTTAAATTTCATAGAATCATAAAAATGTAGAGCTGGAAGGGAACTCGAGAAGTCATCAAGTCCAGCCCTCTGCACTGTGGCAGCACCAAGTAAACCTAGACCATCCCTAACAGGTGTTTGTTCAACTTGTTTTGAAAAGCTTCCAGTGATGGGGGCCCCATAACCTTCCTTCCAAGCCTATTCCAGTGTTTAACTACTCTTATAGTTAGAAAGTTTTTCCTAATATCTAACCTAAGCCCATTATTTTTTGTCCTACTGTCAGTGGACATAAAGAACAATTGATCCCCATCCTCTTTATAACAGTCCCTAACATACTGGAAGACCTGTCAGGTCACCCCTCAGTCTTCCTTTCTCACGGAACATGCCTAGCCGAGTTTTTTTCAGCCTTTCCTCATAGGTCAGGTTTTCTAAAGCTTTTATCATGTTTGTTGTTCTCCTCTGGACTCTTTCCCATTTGTTCACATCCTTCCTAAATTGTGGGGCCCAGAACTGGACACAGTGCCTCTATAAGTATAAAGTAAACTTCAAATACTGTGGGTGAAGTAAATACAGTGATGCAGTAATATTTGCAATTTTAATGATGTTCACTGTACAAGTAAATATTCTATTAGAGATATGTTTACAGCGTATTACAAAATAGATAGTATTGTACTTGCTATCACTGCATTTTAAACCATTCATAGCTTGTTACGCTGTACGTTCATTTCTTAGTGCTGTTGGATGAAAAAGGGAAGAGGGGAATTCAGCAAGAGCGGGAGCACGGCACCAATTTGCGGTGGGGCAGACCATTACTTTTTAACTCGGATCTAGTTTTCACACCAAGACAGTAATGGAGGAGGATGTGTTCTGGGTAAAGCGGTACCCTCTGAAGGACACAATGTTCATACGGTTTGGAGATCCCAATTATATGTTTGGGGACAAAGTAGGGCCAGTCTTTTTCCTTAGTTAAGTCTCACTTCCAGAAAAATCCTTTCACCTGAAAGATCCTGTCTACACCATCTTCACAAGCCTAAGTTAAAAGAAAGATGGAGTATACCCACAGAATCCGCAACTGCAGAATACCAAGACACAACCCTGCCTCCAGAACAGAAAAAAAACAACCCTCATGTGGGAAAAACCATGGCAGTCAGACTTTCTAACCTACACCAGACAAAAGAAGATTTTGTTTAGAATAAATGTTTATTTAAAACACAGAAAAACGATTGTTCCCAAAACAGAGCCATCCAACCCAAATGGCCAAGTTTAATAACTTCCCAGAGTAAGGGTCTGATTCTGAAGTCCTTTTTCTGGGAAAGCTCCCATTGAAATTGGATTCCATTTTGCCTGAGTAAGGGCTTCAAGATCAGGTCCTTTGGCGATTTCTTACCTCCCCCTGCACAATTACATAATTCTCATAATTGACATTAGTACAAGTCATGCTCACAGATTGAAATGTTCAAAGCTGACCAAGAGATTTAGCCACACAGCACCTGTGGAATTAACTCAGTACTGCACATATATCATGGCGAAGAAATAACTATAGTAAAAAATAACAGCAATACAGGTAAGCCAATTTTACTAAACAAACAAAAGCAGGAAAAGAACTGCAATAAAGGAACCAGCAAAAAGCATGTCTAGGGGCCAACCAACCTAAAATTATCCTCAGGAGCCTGCTAGAACTATTTTTATTAAAATCTCCTTGAACTATGAGTACTTTTACTTCATGCAGACCCACATCGCTGTTCTGTGCACTGTAAGAGAAATATAATTGAGCACTGATATTGTTGTCTGGTACTGAGACAAAAGTGTAGGGTCATCTTTATATCCAAATACTGGTTTGGATATAGTGGCAACGAGTTCTGTGGCACCTTATAGACTAACAAACGTATTGGAGCATGAGCTTTCGTGGGTGAATACCCACTTCGTCGGATGCACCAATACGTCTGTTAGTCTATAAGGTGCCACAGGACTCTTCGCTGCTTTTAGATCCAGACTAACACGACAACCCTTCTGATACTTGGGCCTTGGCTACACTGGCGCTTTACAGCACTGCAACTTTCTCGCTCAGGGGTGTGAAAAAACACCCCCCTGAGCGCAGCAAGTTACAGCGCTGTAAAGCGCTACTGTAAACACTGCCCCAGCGCTGGGAACGTGGCTCCCAGTGCTGTACGCTAATCCCCACAGGGAGGTGGAGTACCTGCAGCGCTGGCGCCGCGACCACACTCGCACTTCATAGCGCTGCCGCGGGAGCGCTCCCTCGGCAGCGCTGTACAGCTGCAAGTGTAGCCATAGCCTTGGTTTTATTGTGTGACTCTACAGAGCAGCTCTATAAGCTCACCTTTTGCTTTTCAGATGCATTTCTTCTTGCCACTGGACTAGGTTCACAAAGCAATCTGGTACTCCAGTCCTAACTGCAGCACAGAATATATTGTTAAAGGAAACAAAAGAGGCCTTTGTTCACCCATTAGGTAGAAAGCTTTGGGAATCTAGGTGTAATTGTAACACAAATTTGCGGTCACAATCTTCCAGGTGATTTTCTTTTTGTAAAGATTCAAAAGCAAATATCACAGTTTTCTTTTGCAAACATGGCATAGGCAGAACTTGTTTCATTTATGAAGTGTTCGACTGCATATTTGTTTTCAACTGCCTCTCTCTCAGGCTTTATAATACGGAGCTACCTTTATGAACTAAATGCTCACTACTGGTTCTTTGTATGTCTGCCAGCAGCATCCTAGCTCTATCCACATGTAAATGAATTGTTGCCATAAAGCAAAACAATTAGGAGTTTTCTTAGAATGAATTTGTTGTGACATACTCTATAAGCCCTCCAACTGCTCTTGTGGAAAAGATGTGATTTTCCGCTTAAATGCTGTGCTACTTGGCTGTTCATTTAATCTGTTAATAAAACCTAAAAGACGCTCTCTTGGAAACAACAAAAGGAAGTGCAAGCCTTGTGATTGCAGCGATAAGGCCTGATCCAATGCTTCCTGAAGTCAATGGAAGGATTCCCCGACTGCAGTGGGATTTGGTTCGATCCCATACAGATAATAGACATGGCAGAACAAAATTTGCATCATTTACCCCCTGTTAACTGCCATCGGGTTGTAGGGATGTAAGTGAAGCCAGAATTCAGCCCACTGGGTGTCCATTCACTGAACAATCACTGCATTGCAAGTTCACAAAAACCAGGTTAAAGTTAAAGGAAATGGTTTTAATGCCCTGCTCTTTTACGACACTGACTAATTCCAATGCAACTGTCAGTATAACACAAACATCTGCAAATGGAATATGTCAGACAAATCTCCATGTGGACTTTTGGAGCCAAAACCTGCCGTCTGTGCTGCGGCAAAAATCTTCACTAACAACACACTAGGAGTTTTGCCTGAGTGATGAATCAGTTGATCACTGTAACTAACCATTTGGACACATGGCTCTTTTACAACAAAAGACTGTATGGAATAGCAATATGCAAGGTATTTTGGAAGATACCTTCAAAGGGCATTTGCACTATAATGAGTAGTACATATTTCAAACAGTTGGAGAAATCTGTTTGAAAGACTATTAACCCATGTAGCAGTAGCATTTTTCAGACTGTACAGATGCTTAGGAAAATGAGTATTTGAATGAGTGTGGGCGGGTGTGTGCACATGTGCACTCAGTCTTTAAAGGGTTACAACTAAAATGTCTGCAGAAAATCAGCTTAAAAATGTTATACAATAAAACATGTTATTGCGGGTATTTGAGTCAGGCTTGATAATGAAGTTCAGACTAAAATATTTCTTTGATTGTCACAGAAATATGTGGAGAGCCATGTGTTTGCTTTCAGTGTTCAGAATATATTTGGTTGCATTTCATTACCACAGGCTAATTGTCTGAGAAACTGTTTGCTCATCCAGAATTCCTGATATGGTGCAAAAAAATGGCTACTGGGAACCTAGAAGCCTTGTGTTGCTGATTATTTACGAGTGAAAGGATTAGTAGTGGCAGTGGGTATTTAGGCACTTTTTGAAAGAAACGCAAGTTAGCTCTGTGATTGATGCTGGTGCCCATAAATCATAACTAACGCTGAAGGTAAAGCACCACATGTACACTGACTGCTTGTTTATAAATACCCCAATAGCCTTTTTCAGTAAAATATGGAAATTCCTTCGTTCTGTAGCTGTTCTCTGTTAGATCATTAAGCATGTCAATACTGCTGAACAATCAAACAGGGGGGAATGGTTTAATCTGCTTATGCTGGAGTACTTATTTATTATAATCATTCATCAACAAGACCCAGGGAAAAAGGGGGCTGATTATATCCACTAGTTAAATACTGCACAGTACACAAATGTGGCAAACATAAGAAAAAGATGGGCACATTGCCTGATAAAGAATTACACTGGAAGTGAAAGGCTGACCTACAGTCAGCAAATGTTAATCATTTTTACACCAAAGTGAGTGTAACGTTTCTATAGGGAAATTACTTCAATCTGGTCAGTGCAAGGAGCAGTTTGTATAATCGGATTGCAAATAAGGTTTGATCACATTCCAGCTTAATCTACTCTCTGAGCACCATTTACAGCACTAAATCAAACACTGGGAAGCTGCAGGTGCTGCTTTACAGTCATTACACCCAAGGGGCAGAGACTTGGTAATAAACAGCAAATAAATTGAAGCACTGACTTGCCTGCTACGGGGCATTTCTAATTATCCTCTAGTTTAGCTGGAAATTGTCATGCTCTCATCACGGCCTATTTTAACTGCTGCTGAATAAGTGTGATACTTTTAGACTGAATTAACTGAGAATATGAAGATATGCACATTCTCTCGCTCTCTCTTTTTTATCAGAACTGGGTATAGATATATAAGTCCCAAGGAGGCCATTCTGTTTTCATATCCCCATGAGAAAAGCAGAAATGTAACAATTCTATGCCTCATTTATTTCAATTATGGGCCGAAGACCTACCAAAATGGATCCCACCTACCACGATAGCTTGCAAACACTACCAAATGGGCTGATAAGTGTGGCTGCATTCTTCCATGCTGTAGTTAATGCAGGTTGCTGGTGGGGATGTTTACCAATATATACCAATGTAGCAAAGAGTGAATTGGCATCAACAAAAACAGACTATTGCAGTAATAAAGGGAATGAGTAAAGGGAGGCAGGGGAATAGATTCCAGGTTGGAACTTCTTCCAGATAATCTCAATAATTAAAAAACACAAATATCTCAGCCATTTGTGATACCCATAGTTCCTCCCACCCCCGTTTTATTCTAGAAACTTGTCAACACAAATAATATTCAGGAGGACTGCTGATAGAAATGGACATCTCTACTGGAAAGTATGGAGCCTTAGCAATAAAGGTATGGAATATACCTTGGTGAGCGGTGATTTGGGAATAATTTCTAGTACATATGGTGTGATGTGAAAAACGAGGCGTGATATGCATGTAGCCTGACAACTGCAGTCATGAAGCTGCTGCAAAGTTCAAAGACAAGACTGCACTGTTGGTTTTCTTTGCAGGGGAAACTGCCTTTGAAGATAAAATGTATCTCCTGCTATTTTTTTTTAAAGTTTAATTGCATAACTTTCTAAGACATGTGGAAGTTAAAATTTGTGATCATATTTTCATGGATGCTTCTATTAATATGTTATGAAATAAGATTTATAACCTTTAGTTAAATTGATCTCCATAATATCCCTAAAATACTGCTTAACAGGTAATAATTATAATAAAGGTATTCATTTGCCTTCACCATTAATGCTCATTTTTCACTTGCTAATACCAGAGACAAAAGAATAACCACTGGGTTTGCATCTTTCAGGAATGCAAGCATTTAAAAGTTAACATTGTTTTTTACAGAAAAAAAAATTGACTACTTTATAGGACTTTGTGGTTACATTTAGAACACTCACTTTACAGGGAGACTACAGGAGAAAACTCATGCAGAGTGCAATAGAGTTCCTATAGTTCAGGCTGCAAATAACCTCAGCTGGCTGACTTCAACTTCCAGAGACATCTGGCTTCAGTGAGAGATTTTCCTGAGTAAGGACTGTAGACGGACTGTCCCTAGAGTCCACAGCATCCATTTTTGGGGGAAACTGATCATTTCCACATGATAAACAGTCACAAACCTGAGTGATAGTGGAGCAGAGATTACCCTATTGCTCAGTGAGATACTGTTGGTGTTTCCAAATCAAACAGAGGAGTGATGATGGAGCTCTCTAGGGGTGTATGCTTTGAGCTATCTTACACTCAATCCAGCCTGCAGATAAAAAAAAAAAAGCAGTCTGTGATCTCCTGGGCTGTTAAGCCTAGTTGTTTTATAGTCACCAATTTGGCTTCAAAACTACATTATTTATTTTTAGATGCTATCACACAGGCATGAAATATTCTCCCATCCTAACCACCCTTCTTCCAAACAACAATAGGTATCCCCAATGACCAGTACCGGGATCTTTCAACGTTAACATTACTGGCAACTTTTTTTTTCCTTATGGAAATGCAAAGACTGTCCTTTTGTTCAATGTTGATTTGGTATGGTATCTGCATTTAAAGTGTCTCCATGTTGTAGATGAGCTATGCTGTTTCACATTATGTTCTTTCTTTTGGTTTTGAGGCAAATTAATTAACATGATACAGAAAAGGGAGAATACAAATGCTGAAGCCCTCACTTTAAGCCCTCATACTCTTTTGTTCTCCATTATTGCACCAAATTATTTAATTGGGTCTCTCTGATTGTGCACAGACACAGAAAAGAACACAGTCTATTGTGAGAAGCCCTACAACCATAATGCAGTATCAAATTCAATTCCCATCAAAAGTGCTTGCTGCTAAAAGCCTGTACTGTGGCTGCAGATTAATGAAGATCTGCATTGAGCAAAGTGGTGGTCATAGAGACATTATTTTTCTCCAATAGAAGGCCTATTCTTGAAGAACAATAAAAGCATAGAAAAGCGTTAGTCTGCTTATGGATGGAAATAAATCAAAATGAATAAGAGGGTTGATGGAAATAGTCTGAAAGCAGCAGAGTGGAATTCTGAAAATACTGTTTTTGTTTTGTGAGGATTTTTTCCCCTTTTCTTTTTCCTCTCAAAACTGCTGCTCGAGGGAGTCTCAAAAGCCCTGGAGTGAAGGACAAATTTGAAAAAATCAGAAAGACGTTGCCTACAATCACAAATGCATTTTTTTCCTGCAGAAATGTTGCGTAGACTCAATGCTCAAAATGAGAAGAAAATGTCAAAAAAATAAAGATTTTAAAAAAGAGGAAAATCATGTAATGGTAAAGCACAGGTCTGAGGCTAGGGAACAGGGAGCAATGCAGAAACTGCATCCAAACCCATCCTCACATTAACTCTTCTCTTGCATTTTTTGACATGTTTCTTTATTTTACATCTCAATTTTACATCAGTTTTTGCAACTCTTTTTTTGCTTGTCTGAGTGTCTGCCATTGATTTCAATAGGACCGGGATTTTACCATTGGAACAAGCCTATTTTATAAAAGGAGAAGTGCTATACTCATCTCCTGTTGGAAATACGTACCAGGGCTCTGCTCACAGAAGTGCCTTTCAATGCTGAACAATGAATAGACTACTCAGTCAAGATAAGCACAGTGGGCCTGATTCTTCTCCCATTGAAGTTAATGATGCAGGGTCAAGACCATTGTTAGAATAGAAAGAGAGATCTATTTTAAATACCCACACCAAATCCTGCCCTTCATTACATTCCAGCAAACCAGATGACAGAAATGGAGTAGCAGGGAGATACTGGAGGACAGACTTGGGTACCCAGTGTACCTAGTGACTGTTGACTCAGGAAATTAAACCATCTCTACAGTGGGGATACACTTTATTAATAACAAGTCAGAAATGGGGTTTGTTCCTTAAAGTATTTTCTATATAGTCACTGACTTGCAATAGGCTACTTTTTCATTTGGTCTTTCAGGCCTAACTAAATAGCTTACAGTAGCTGATATTTAGTTAAGCCCTTTTTTGAGCAGAATGAACAAGTCGCACATGAGTCAGTGCGAAAGTCAGAGCAGTAACACAACCTTTTTACTGCAGCTAGAACAGCTGATGGAGAATTCTGTGTATTGTACAGAATCAGCAGTGTACAGTGGCTTGTCGTCTAAGACAAATTACTCCATGTTGAATACTATTGGCCTGCTATTCAGTTAATTAACTTATACAGTATAAAATAGTTCTAGTTGTAGCCATTGAATATTACCTTTGTGACTGTTCTTTTTTTTAATTGTATCCAAAAGCATGTTCTTCACTTATCTTAGATTTAATTAAAATTCCAACAGTCAGCTAAGATTTCTACTTCTGCTTACTGGAAATACATTCAGAGAGGAAACAAAATGGAGATACCCTGGGAGTGGAGTAGTGCTGCCATGGAGTTAGGTTGGGCTTGGGAGCCTCAGAGCTGCTGTAGGAATACAGTGATCTGTGGAATTCAGAGGCTGAACTGCTCTTGGATCACTGTGGGAGGCATTCTCCTCCTCCCCCCATTAGAACAGTTTGGGGAACGGTCATAGATAGAGCTGGTCAAAAAATGTTAATTATTTGTTATGTAAAAAAAAATGTTTGGTGGTGGTTGGGGGGAAATCTTTCTTTTATCCTGAATTGTTTATGAATATTTTTTTTTAATTTTTCATCAAAAAAATAAAATCAACTGGCCCACCTCACCCAATTCTTCAGTTTTCAGAAGCATTCCCTAGAGATGCTGAGGTATGTGTACGTGGTTTTTGTTTTGGAAAGCAGCACCTGAACAGAACACTTTGATCTAACTAAAGAACTAAAACTGAAAAACTAAAACTAAACTAAAAACCTAAACTAAAAAATGAAAAATTGTACTTAAAAATCGTTGGATTTTTTTTTCATTAAAAAAAGGCAGAAAATTCCCACCAAATGTACACAAAAATTAATTTTGGTCAAAAAGCCTTTTTTTTTAATTAATAAATTTTTGATGAGCTCTAATGAGACAGTTTCTCCCCTCTACTATAAATACCTAGATGTGAATAGATTAGATTGACAGACAGAAGATACATACGTATTACTTTGGGTTTATTCTGCCCTTGTTTAAGAGCCACACTGGGGCTCGAACTACTTATTAAACAATTTCAAAGTCAATTTCAAAATATTTATTTTATTTTTAATCCCCTTTTCTTCCAGTTTTGTGAGCTGTGCTTTGCTTCTTTTAAATGGACATGAAACCCTTGAATTTTATGTCAGAAAATGGTGGTGGCTCAAAAGCAATTGAAACCTTCAAGTCACAGGTTTAGATTCTGGGTGGGGCTGCAGATGGGGGTTGTAACAAATGGAGCCATGTAGTTCGTAAGCCCAATGATCATGGCCCTCCCTTCCCTCCCAAACCTCCTCAGCAGCGCCATGAAGTGCTCAGTGACTGGCAGCCAGCACCGAGTCCTGCTGTATGGGGCATGGAACCCAGTTTCCTGGTCTGGTCTCCTGTGATCTCACCGCTTTGTGAATCTAGTAGAACTATTCAAGAAAAGCAGAATTTGCCCCTTTAGCTTGTGTCACCTGACAGCCAGTGGTGCAAGTACGGTCCAATATGCTGTACCAGTAAGATATTTATAGCCGGGTACTCCATACTGGAAAGACACAGGGGGAGCAAAAAGTGGGGCTGCCAGATGGCCCCATGCTGCCAACTCCTCTGGCATGGCTGTACGGCCCCCATCCCCATCCCCTGCCCTTCCACACAGCTGCATCTCTTCTCTGGGATCTGTACAGCAACCCCTCCAGAGGACAGAACTGGGGGAGGGGCGGAGGGCAGTACAGCCACACTGGAGGAGCTGCCGGTGTGGGACTGCCTGGTGGCCCCACATTCTGCTCCTTTCGCCGCTGTGGTTCCAGAGGGCCCTGCAGTTCAGAAGTCTCTGGCGCAATAGGAGGAGGACAGAGGCCTCTCCCTTCCTCTCCCCTCCCGCCCCCAGTAATGTGGGATGGATCATGGAGAGGGGACAGGGAGAGTGTGGGGGCGCTGGGCTGGGGGTGGGGTGGAGTCACATGGGGAGGTCACGTGCCCCCCATTTAGCCCTCCCATGAGTGCAGTGTACCGTAAGAAACAAATTTTACTTGCACTGCTGCTGACAGCAGACTTGTGTTTCAGGCTTCTTGTCTCCTTTCTCTACCCCTTCCCCTCAAAGAAACACTTTCGTGGTGAAGTTCTTCCCTTGTTTAGTCCTGATGGCTGTCAATGGGAAAATTCCTGCCTATCATAAGGTGTGCAAGGAGGCTGATTTGAACACATCACTTAGATAAGTTTCAAAAATGATTATGCATTATAGGCGTTTTTTAAGTTCTGAGATTAACTGTTACCCAGATCCTCAGCTACTGTAAATTAATGTAGCTCCATTGAATTCAATGGATCTGTTCCATCATATTTATATAGGTGTAAAGCTGCCTGCAGTGACTCGAGAGCATGAGTACCAACCTCAGGGCAGACTGCTGGGAACCAGGGCACAAACCTCAAATTGGTTGTGAGTTCTATACTTAGATTTCACCAACCAGTAATCAGCTGTAAGCTCCTCAAACACTATAACAGCCTTAACATGAAGTCACAGACAGTCACTCCCTTGGGTACTCCGATCTATCTCACCACCCAGGTGAGCCTACCTTTGTGACAGAGGGTCTCTTATACCAAGAATCACAGCAATAGTCAAGTTACTCCCATTTCCAAAGGACCAGTCTCACCCCAGGTCCATTGCATATAAGATCTCACACCAAAGACAATGCTTGTAGCCAAGCCTATAATAAACTATATACAGATGTATTAAGCAGGAAAAGAAAACAAGAGAGTTATCTACAAGGTTAAAACAGGTAAACATATGCACAAATAAGTTACAATCTCAAGTTTCAAGAAGTAATAGAAGTTTCTATAATGTGCAAGCTCTCTATGACCTTTAGGGCTAACCCAAGGTAAGCACTGGGGATCTCTTGCTTATGCCTAGTAATCCTTGCCTCCCAGAGTCCTAGGAGCATACAGATACAGTTCTTTCTCATTAGGGAGCTTTTATTCTCCTCCCTTGTGCTCTGAGCTGGAATCCACTTGTATGGCTCATCTTCACAGAAGGGGCAGGGGAAGACAAAACAACAAACATCTTTTTTTCCTCTTTATCATCCCACAATAGTCCATCTGGTGTCAGTGGACCTTTCCTGTTGGGCAGGACGGTAACACCTTCTGTTGGAGATCAGCACTTCACACTAGTTGATGTCTCTCTCCTGTCTGGTGATTTACGCAGTCACAGTATCTCACACTACAAGTGCTCAAATATTACTTTACAATGCGAGATACAGATATTACAAGTGAGATTAATGCATGCAGCTACTCACAAGCATTCCATAAAGTCTAAACCCTGAAGACATTTTTATTACTCATTTTAATAATACTAAAACACAGGTGAGTCAGACTGATTCCAGCTCTGTATTTGTCAATATTCAATTGAGACATGCTAACTGTGGCATGAGCTGGCACCAGGTCTGCTGGCATCACAGTCAGATCCTGTCCCAGTCCATATAATGAAGGAAAGCAGGGATGCTGTTATGTATGCCCTTTGGTGTAGGAATCCTGATAAGTAGGACAGGGCTCAAGAGAGTAGGCTTAGAGGATGCATGGCAAGACACACTTTTGCTGCTGCTCCAAAGAGCATGTGTTCCAGGCTAGCTCAAGGCCACTCCTGCAATGTATGGGCTACCTAGCTGTGGATCTGATAATGTCCCCTAACTAGCAGACCACACTCCTTGCATACAGTCTGATGGAGGGTTTTTGACTACTAGTGTTGTTGGAAGACATCCTACCTGAATGCTTGTTTTAGGGGAGACAGGGAGAGAGGAATGGAAGAAGGCACCCTGCATCCCCTTCACCATGGCACATCAACAAAACAGAGAGCAGGATTGAGTATATAGTATTGGGAGAGATCAAAAGGTATATTACCAAACTAATAATTACTACATATGGTGGTCTTCAAAGCCACTTGATCTGCATTGCAGAAGACAGTTTGGGTCAAAACATGAGCTAAACTGAACCTAAGATTATAAATATCAATTATTAAAGAAAAAACCTTAAAAAAACTGTACTTTCCTTAAAGTTAAGGTACCATATAGCAAATAAAAATGTAAAAGCATTAGAAAGTAGAGACATTAAATATTCAAGAATTGCTCTGTAACCGGTGTACCAGGGCACCAAGAGATCTTGCAAACAGCAGGGATGGATGCTGCTTTTCCTCAGCGTGCCATTGCTCCCAGTTGTCTATTAACTATTTTATTGTAACAGTAATGACCCCAAGTGAGATTAAAGTCCCATTGTGCTAGGTGCTGCACGAACACATAAGAAGAGACAGTCCATGCCCCCTAGAGCTTGCAAGCTAAATTGAAAAGACAGACAAAGGAGGGAGACAGGAAATAAGTGGCATCATGACATTCCTTAGATTGAATCCTCTTTTCCCCATTGTGCTCTCCCCCCATTTCTCACTTGTCTCATCCTGGAAAGCATGCAGACTAGATTTATTTGGGGAGCACTCTCTAGGTAATTGGTGCCTTTCCTCTAAATCATTTCCTTTCCAAACATGTCTTCCCTACTCCCTGTCTCTCAGGCTGATTCCATACTTCTTCCACATAAGTCCCCGTTTGTTCACATCAGGTCACTGAGTTTGTAAACTCCCTAACAGGGCCATCCAAAATGCATAAACACCGTGGAATACATAATGAATCCAGAAACCAGAACCACTTCTATTATCTAAATAATTCTGCCAATCCCCACCCCAAAACAAACAAAAGACCAACAGATGAAGACTGGCATTCCTTGGTCAAACTAGTTATGACAACCCAAAACAAAAAATTGATAAATATGTTCAAACCTGAGTTATTTGAACCCTAATATATCTTATCCAATTCACCTCAAACTTTCTAGAAAAAATTCTACCATGACATATGAAGGTTCTTGTGGAAGTGAAGCTTCAACCTTCACTGCAGAATGACTAGTATCTCTTCCCCAACTAAGATGTGAATGTTATATTTCTGCTGTCAGGTTAATTTGCTATGAAATTGGGAATATTTTTCATAAACTGTGGAATGTAAGGATTAATGACTATGGTTTCTCATCATGAAATACCTTCCCCAAGCAAAACCTCCATAAGTAGATGTTTGGAGCATCTCATGACTGGACCTTCTTCAGACAACCTTGCTCTTTTTTTGCAACAAAGGCACTTTAGCCACAGAGAGCTTTGTACTGTGTTATAATTTTCATATTACCCTTTGCACAGCCATTCTACTTTGGCTGCATAGTGTATATCATTCATTGCAAGTTTACTTCATTCCTCTGGATTCATAGCTGATGCTCTCTGGACCATAAAATTTCAGCTGCAAAACCAGAACATCTCATTATTTCTGAAATATCAAGCTTGTATCTCTTGATAAATAATTCCTACTAGTATAATGTATCAGACTAAAACATATTTTCTGAGGCCAGTGAGGTTAAAGCGGCAATCTCACCTTTTTTAATTTTTTTGCCCTGAAGACAGTGATTTCCATATATAGAGTGACCCCGGTTTGTGTTGAACATGGGGAATGAGGATGAAGCATGAAACGACACATATTGCTGTCAGAGATTTGAAATGAGGCCTGCTAACCTGTAGGCAGCCTTACAGGACTAATCAGTCCCCCACATTACCAATATATTCAGATTGCTGCATGCTGTAGCTGGCAATGGCTGGGGAAGTTTTCTTTTTTTTATCACTGCCATTGACAAACATTACATTTTAATGTGAGTCTCTCCTTCTATTCCCCTTCTAAAAAAATCTATTGACACCATATCTCTGAGACACTGGTCTCATCTGGTTTCCTTGATGCTTGAAGAGTAGGTGAGACTGTTGATTTGCTTTTGCATACACATCAGTCAGCCCTGCTTAAATAGATGATAACATTTTTACTCTTGTAGATGACAACACAGAACTCTTTTGAATCCAACTGCTGCTTAAACTTTGCCTGTGAAGTTTTTAGGTGCCCAAGTCACCTCTGTAGAGTTTATTTTGAGATAGAGGAAGATGCACAGAGCAGAAATGAAAACCATAAACTCTCTTTTTCTTACTATACTTTTTAAAAGCCTTCTGTCAATCAAAATAGGAACCCTTAGAGTCAGTCTTTTTCCATTCAGAACACCGCACACTGCAGCAAAGACTGGGTTTGCCTTTGTAAAACAGAATTCTAAATGATATTTAAATATGTGTTTAAAGATCTATAAATGACTGATACATTGTGTGCCCCTTTGCGTTCACCAGTATTTCTCAAGCAGTCAGATCTTTGTGCTTTTATTAACTAAGAGCTCCCTCCCCTCTTCAGTGTTTTATGCAGGGGGAGTAACATAAAAAAAGGGTGTGTGGCTGGACACCTCCTTCACCTAGTCGGCCCCTGTGATTCTCTCTCCCATAGTGGGGGTGGGTGGAGCGAGAGGGAGAGGGGGAGGAAACCAGTCCTACTCTGAAGGAGTTTTTATTCCTTGCTCTGGTTTATTTTTCGATATTTACAACGGAGACCTCAGGGTAGGCCCAAGCAGCACTCTTCGTCCAAACAAAAGGAAAACTCATAACGCAAGGGAATATCTTTCCCTGTTCTCTCTCTGGGGTGTTGCCTTGTAATGCCGGCTTCTGGGTGCCAGTCCTTCCTCAAACAGCAATTAGCTTGGTTGCTTCCCCTCTAGGGAGGAGAGCAGCCTTCCACCCCGGAGAAGCCTTTTCTCCCTGCCATCACTAACTCTGCTACAGCTTGTTTCTCCTCTATCCTCCCCCACTTCACCATAAAAGGGGGTTTTAAAGGACTCAGGTGTCTCTAGTTAACTTGAGGTAACCTTTCAGCTCATAGGGGAAAGACCTTTACCATTCTAGGGCTGATCAACCTGCCACCCAACACTCTCTTACAGCTGTCATGTCTGACTTTGCCACAGGTGGAAAGGCCCAATAAAGCTCCCAGTGAGCAGCAATGCAAGTAGGGCGGTCTGGTCTGGTACGCCATACCAGAAAGATATTTACAGCGGGTACAGCATACTGGAAAGACACAGGAGGAGCAGAATGTGGGGCTGCTGGGCAGCCCCACTCCAGCAGCTCCTCCGGTGCAGCTGTACCACCCCCAGCCCTTCCACGCATGGTCTCCTGCATCTGTACAGCAGCCCCACCGGAGGACAGGGCTAGGGGCGGTACAGCCACACTGGAGTTGCTCCACTGGGAGGCCCCACGCCGGCAACTCCAGTGCAGCTGTACCGCCCCCAGCCCTGTCCTCCAGTGGGGCTGCTGTACAGATGCAAGAGACCGTGCATGGAAGGGCTGGGGTGGTACAGCCGCACTGGAGCTGCCGGTGTGGGGCCACCCAATGGCCCCACATTCTGCTCCTTTCCCGCTGCAGTTCCAAAGTCTCTGGTGCAGTGGGAGGAGGACAGAGCTCTCCCCTCCCCAGGTAAGGGAGCTGGATCATGGGGAAGGGATGGAGAGAGTGTGGGGGCCTTGGGCTGGGGGTGGGGCAGGGAGGAGTTATGTGGAAGGTCATGTACCCTCCCGTTAGCTGCTGCCCTCCCCCCCCATACCAGTAAGAAATGGATTCCACTTGCACCACTGCCAATGGTAGCTACATGGAATGTGTCCCTATCTCTGTGGCACCCAATTAAGTCTCTCCAATGAACACTACACTGGTGGAGCTTTGTGGTTGCAGAATACCGTGGTGAGCTAGAGTGGAGTCGTGGGGAGGAGCCAGGGATCATCCTTCTCTGCCACATACTCCACTCAAAAACAAGTTGATCTCCAAGTAAAAACCCATATGGAAATTGATGTTGCTAGCCGTAGCATTAACTCTCCCTCTCCATGGTGTCTAGCTCTCTTGCAGAGGGTAATGCCAGGGCCACTGGGGGGGGGGAAGTGGGGCAATTTGCCCCAGGCCCCGGGCCCCACAGGGGACCCCATGAGAGTTTTTTGGGGTCCCTGGATCAGGGTCCTTCACTCACTCCGGGGGCCCCAGAAAACTCTCACAGGGCCCGGGCCCCTGGGGCTTCTTCCACTCCGGGTCTTCAGCGGCAATTTGGTGGCGGGGGGTCCTTCCGCCCTGGGACCCACCGCCGAAGACCCCAGGCCCCCTGAATCCTCTGGGCGGCCCTGGGTAGTGCTCTACCATTGGGGAAGTACATTACTACTGTTGGGAAACCAATGGCAGCATGACTCTTCAGTGAGCTGTGCTGCAAGATGCGGAGGGAGTGCAGAGCAACAGAGAGGGCCAGCATATTGCATGTATGCCCAGGGATCTGTGGCATTGGACCTAATTTCTCAATCAAGTCTCATACTCCATGAGGCCTTAGGGACAGGTTCTTTGCTCCTGTGCAGCCACTAATTCTTGCCCCCATGAGAACACGTGGGTGACTGTGCAGAGTTCTTCCTAGCACTTCTCCCTTAATTGGGATTTTCAGTGGGAAGTAAATATTTGGCCTTAAATTGAGAGTCTGAGCTTTGTTAAGTTTATTTTGAGGCCCAGTATCCTAGACAAGGGAAAAGAAAACTGAAAGGAGGAAGAAAAGAATTTATACACCAAAGGTCCCATCCTGCTGAGCATCTCTGAAAGGTGCGGGGTACCCTCAACTGTCATTGTAGTCAATGGTAATTGTAGGTGCTCAGTACCCTTTTGGAGATACTGAGCACCCTATAGGATCAGGCCCTATCATTAACCACCTGTGAAAGGAAATACAATAAACTGAAGAACAGGTGACAAAATAGCTCACCAGGGTCTATTTTTCTTTCATTTACTAGCCTCTAGCTGGATTTTGCTGAGGTAATCTGCAGTGCTCTGTGGCCAGCCGCACACACAACAACATACAACACATTCATGATATCTTAATGTATCAACGGTTAACACTAATGGAACATAGGAACTGCTGTAATGGATCAGACCAGTAAACCATCTGGTTTGGTAGACTGCCTCTGACAGTGAACAGTATCAGATGATTCAGAGTTATGGTATGTATCGATAGGCACTATATTCAACATCATCCATAAAATAGGCTGGACAGCTCCAGCAGCATCATAATTGGCACGCTTACTTGATTTAGCTTTACATTGCTAAACAAAATAAGATTTTACAGACAAATGAAGGTGAAAGTAAAGGTAAAAGCAAGTCTATGCAGAACTTACGATGATGAGATGATTTCTCAGAATGTGAAGCACGTCCATCATATTTGTATTCTCCATTATTTGTGATTTACAGCCTGTTTTGCTTTAGGAAAGTATGGGCCTCATTCTGGTAAGGTGCTCAGCATCTTTACCTTTACTGATTTCCGTGGGAGTCAAAGACGCTCAGCACCTTAAGGACCCAATCCTGCACTTGGGCTTTATGACCTGATTCAAAGGCCACTGAAGTCGACAGAAAGACTCCCACTGACTTCCATGAGTTTTGGCACACACTACTGAGCCCTGATTCAGCAAGGTGCTTGTAAGCATGTGTCTAATTTTAAGCACGAGAAGTCCCTCTGAGTTCAGTGGGACTAGACACATGTTTAAGCCCCTTGCTGAACTGAGGCCTAAGGGAGTAAGCATTAAAGGGGCCCAAGGGATAAAACAGGTACCCAGTATTGTCTTTAGATTAGTAGAATGTGTCACACCCAAGCATTTAATTCCTTGTAAAAAGGGTTCATTTTAATACAAAACCTAAATGCAGCGTTGGGGAAATGCCTATTTTTAATACAATAAAGAAGAAATTTTGTTTTTTAACATAGGTGTTTATTTTGCCCCTGTGTAATATATGCAATTGAACTCAAGAATTGTTTTAATCAAAAAAGCTTCAAAGGTAGTTTAAATATATAATTAAGCCTGATGAAGTGATAGAGTTTTTCTGGAGGAGAGCTCACTGCAAATTCATCTTTTAAAAATCTTTAAAAAAAACAACAACTGCCTCTGTTTTAAAAAAAGATGTTTGAAGTCTTTGAATTTGCCCCTTGGTTCCATTTAAATCTAATTTCTAATCCCCTAGCCACTGCAATCATATCTGAAATCTTTATTTTGGTATTATAGTTTTTATTCTTGATTATATGCCACATATATACTTTATCATCTATTTGCCATAGAGTTGTGATTGAAATGAATGTCCCCCCCAAAAGAAGTTTAAACAATTGGACTCAAGGGATTTCAAGGATTAGAAAGGCGATAACAGATGTTAAATAGCTACAGTTACTCTTTAAAGTTATGTTTAATTTTAAATACCTACCACAAATCACAAAATATTGAACCCCCCTCCTCTTATGTTTTGTATCAGCAATTTTCACTCTGCTCTGTTCTCTCAGACACAGTGCTATTAAACAAGTACAAAGAAAACTGCCCCTACACGGAGCCCAATCCTGCAACCTTTACTCAGGCATGACTCAATGAAATTAAAGATGGGCATGAACCAAAACCCCTGATCCATCCTCTGGATCTAAATGTGAAGCTCTCAGTTCTCTAATAGGCAAAAAATCAAACCCTGCATGTGGTTGTGTGGCACTGATCCAGGCCCAAACAGGGCTAAAGTCAATGGGAGTTTTACTTCAATAAGGACACCAGAACTGGGCCCTAGAGAGTTCTGAAATTTTAAAAGCTGATACAAAATATTGTTAGTGCAGCTCTCACTTGGTTCGTATGGCGAGGTGGGTTTCGATATATCAAGAATGTGTCTCTCTGAGGCACAGCAATAAGGCACTTCTTCTAGCTCATGCCCTCAGCAGATAATATATTATTATTACGTATTACAGCAGCATCTATAATGCACTCAATGCTGTTACAGACATATAGGATACATAGTTCCTATTGTTAAGAGCTAACGATCTAAAAAGACAGACAAAGTCTGTGGAAGGGGGACAGCATGCAAGTAAAGTGGTGATTGGTCACCTTTGCACATATTGGAAAATTGTACCTTGAGTTTTTGTACAGGATGAGGCTCCAAGAGGCTCCAGGAGAATCCACTGCACTGCTGCACCTGGTCCACGTCTACCAACTGAATAGCTTTGAACTTGGAAATGAAGTTTTTATCTGACCGCAGTTGGAAAAGCAACAGACCACACCAGAAACACTACGCATAATCTCAGGTGCTGTTCTACAAGGACGACACTGGAGAATTAGAAAAGGTATAGTTGAGAGCAGCAAGAATAAGAAGGGGTCTCAGATGTTACAGCAACATGGAGAGGTTAGGAAAATTAGCTTTGAATTTGTTAGAAAAGAGAAGACTGAGAGAGAACGATTGTGTGTGCAATGTATAACATTCTGAGCAGTATAGAAAAGCTGGATGCTAAGAAACATGTTTGAGGGTGATATGCTTGAGAACAATACGGCACAAATTGAAGGACAACGTTTTTAAGGGCGTTTCTGCAATATTTCTTTATGCAGAGGGTAATTAGCATGACAAACAGAATTATACATTGTAGTCAGTTATAGTAGTTGCAGCCATGAATACGTCTACCAGACAGTGGGGCTGTGAAGGGCTTCTGGAAACCCCTTGTTAAGAGTCTCACACCAAATTGAGGGGAGGCTTGTGTGATTTCCCTGCTTTTGAATGGTACCTTCTGTATGGATGCTATTAAATCATCCCTGCCAGTCTTATACCTGGGGTTCATAGCGGGTGGGGGGGGCGCGAGTTATATGGACCCATGGGGCCCGTGTGCCAGCAATATTCAGGGCCCGGGGGCCCGGCTCCACCAATGTTCATGGCCGGCTCTCAGCTCCGGCTCCGCCTGCCACCCCTGTGTGCCTCCCTGAGCGTCCCTGCCTGCGCCCTGGCAGCAGGTGGCTGTCATGCCACTCTGCACTGCGCTCCCTCACCAGCCACTACAAAAGGGAGTGGCACCAGCAGCAGGCGGAGGGGGTGCACATATCATGGCAGCCCTCCTGCCCCGCATCCACCACAGGGAAGGCGAGGGGGGTTCCTGGACCTGAGAGAGGCCATAGGAGCATGTGCAGTGACAGTGGTGTGGGGTGAGTGTGCTACCGGGGGGGAAGGCCCTTTCCCAGAACTCCCTGCTGCTGGCAGGGAGAGGCCTGGGGGGAGTCCTCCTCTCTGGCCCCAGTCCTGGGGCAGCCTGCCTGCACCCCAAACTCATCATCTCCAGCCCCGCCCCACCCCAGAGCCTGCACCTCCCACACCCCAACCCTCTGCCCCAGCCCTAAGCCCCCTCCCGCACCATGAACCTCTATCCCAGCCAGAGCCCTCATCCCCCCACATTGTGCGATATAAGGAAACTTTTAAACGCTTCCTGTTTCCAGTCCATTTTTACATTATTTTAAAAAATATATATTGACTTACAAGGCAGGCGTGTGTGTGGCTGGGGGTGGGGAGGCGGACTTGGACCCATTCTGGGCACCACCAAAAATTATACAAACCTGCCGCCCCGGTTCATAGAAATAGTTCTGAAGAGCATTTTTACGACGGCAACAGATTGTACTTTAGAACAGGGCTGTTGAACATATTACACATTTAAATTGGCTTCCTATGGTATTTGCTTTTTCCCTTGATTATGGTTATGAGAAAACATTAGCATAGCTTAAATGTGATATATTTGACTAGACTGATCAGGATGTCCCAGCCCCTCTGCTACATACACATTTCTGGCACAGAGGGTTTCTAAGAGGCTAAAGATGAACTCTTCTGTGAGATCCCCTAGATGAAATAGCAGCAGCACATCTTTTTTTATAACAAAGAGCAAGACAAACGCTGAGGGTCACAGCCAACCCACTGACTTCAATGAGAGTCTTTCCACTTATTTCAATGGGCTTTGGATCAGGCCCTGAAGGGGAAAGTACACTCCAGTGCACAAACACTGTATGGATTGACTCAGCTGGCCTCCCTCGATCCTGCAGTGTTGTTGTGTCTCTCAGGGGATTTTACTCTCAACATTTCAAACAAGCTGGCCATTATTATATTTTTATTTTAAAAAGAAAACAAGATCAAATGTTCTTTTCAAACATTTACAATTTGAGTTTTTCCCCCAATTCACTCTATAATGTTTAAAATTTAATTAATATAACATCACTTTGGTTGTAGGACGCCCCCCAAATAGATTTGAATGCTGCTCATTTCCCACAGACTGTTCTTAACAAAGCCAGGGAGTTTTCCCCTGCGTGTTCATTTTGGGAGCACCATTTTCTTTGCCCCGCATGGCCTCTCGGCATCCAATCTGTCATAGGATACTGCTAGAGCAGCACCTCTCCAACACCATGGAGCTCAGGGAAATGGCTGCCATAGGGATGCCAGTAGAGCAAAGCATTGAGAGCCATTACCACTCCCTCTGTTTCAGTGTTCATCATACACATCACTCTCTGCTGCCCCAAAAAGTTAGAGACCCAAAGCCATCCTCCTCTCTCCACACTGAATCTGGGTCTTCCTCATGGCAGCATTTTTCTCTATTCCCTCACTAGAGGCCTGATCCAAGGCCAGTGGGAGCCTTGACACTGATTTCAAGGAGCTTTGAATCAAGCGCTAGGCCTGCAGGACGGGTTTAGTTTCAAATCACATAATGTTAACTTGTAACGATGTAAGTGTGCCTTTTTGCTAGACCAACAGCCCACGTGGGCTTCTCTTTTTCTGTGATCTTCTTGACCCTACCCATACTTTATCTCGTTTCCCAGAGCCGACAGCATAGTCTGATTAGATTTTTGGTTACTACCGCCTTAGTTAATTATCTGTCATAAACCACTAATTCCAGCAAACGCACACGTAAGTGGAGACAGTAAAATGTAACAAAATAAACCAGCCGCTCCTGATCTCACTGGATGGTTTTGTTTTATTGGTTTTTCTTATGGTAGATGGTTTGGCAACTGGAGGCCTGTCAGATTGAGAGGTCACTCACCAGCCTTGATCAGAGATTTAAAGGCAGTGCTAGGAAACTCCTTGTGTCAATTTGACTCAATTTGCAAACTAATGAGCAAAGCCCTCCCAGTGTGTTTAGGGTCAGCTCTGATCTATTTGGGAAATGTTTGACGATTAGCATTTAAAACCTCAGATGTGCCAAGCCCCATTTCCCCCCTCCCATTTCCCAGCCCTTTCCAGGTTGCTCCCTCCTTTAATTTCCCTGCAGGTTTTAGAAAGGATGCATTAAATTAAAATCACTAGCTGTTTTGTGAGCAGTCTTTTGTGACCAATAATGAATGTAATGAGTGAAAAAGGAGAGGGGAAACAGGATGATTAAACCATGCTGGGCTGCTTTTACTCAGCAGTTTGCAGTGCAACACAAATGGACAATTGGGGTTTTTCTTCTCCCATTAATTTGTATCTGTGTTTTCATTTGTCATATAAAAAGCAGACTATTTACTAAAACATGAGTTAGGTACCAGATGCTACCTTCCTTAAAATGAAGGCTCTGAGCTTAATGTACCCTATATCTAATAGTACATTTGTACAACTTCACTTTGGCTAGTCTCAGCTTTGGATACAAACCTGACCACTTTTACAGTTTAGATTTTGTTTCAATATTGGTCCATGAGGATAAGTATTTTGTTTTGGTGCTTGTTATTATTCAGTGGAAAAATATAGTGGTCCTGGCTACATGGTTAAGTTTGGTCTTGGTGGGTTTTTTTTCCCCACCAGTTATATTTCTGATTTTGAGAATACTGAACATATATCTTAGACAATAAGCGTGTTTTCAAACTGCATATGCAGCCAGGACCATTTCTTTTTCAAGAATAGTTTTGGTTTTGCTTGTGATATCCAGTGATCACTAATGAATCAACCTAGTGTGTGTGTGAGAGAGACAGAGCATACATACTTCTGTAAAAGGGGAGATACTGATGTTTATCTCCTTTGTAAAGTACCTGGAGTTCCACTGATGAAAAGTGCTATTAAGAGCTGGGTATTACTATATATTAAAACTATATAATATATAGAGAGAAACAAAAATCCTGGCTCTGAAGCACCCCAAACACTAGAGATGGCCATTGTACTTTTGCATGGTCCTGAGAAACAATTTTGGCTTCCTTCAACTGTAGCAGATTTCTGTTTACTGCGATCACCCTCCTATGCACAAAAGATGAAATGATTTCAATGGGTTTTGAATCCAGTTCATAATGCCTTGCAAGCATAACTAAATCATCATTCAATGATAGTGCATAAAGTTGAGCCTACAGAAAGGAGGCCAGATTTGGACAATGTGTCCCTAAATGTATTTATATGTCATACATTTGTTACCTTGATGTATATAATGGGAATCTGACTACATCAAGCATTATTTTGGTCTGAAAGAGTCCACATTAAAGGTCAAACTATACAGTAGCTATTCCTCACGATCATTCTCAACAATAGTGCTCAATTCAGAGCTAATATAAATTATGGTGAAGCGGACCAGAGTACAATGGTTTTGTAAAGTGGACTTGGGTCCAGCTCTTTTTAACTTTGTCCTTTACAGCTGCTGCTCCATATGAAATTATAAGCCCTGTAGTTATGAAGGGGTTCTAACCAGAGTCATCACTGGCAAAGGCGAGTGCCAAATGCAGTGAGCCAGTATAGGTGTAGCAAGAGCAACTTTATCCTATTTATTAAGTAAACTCTTCATCCAATTTCCATTTCAATTTTATAGCAAGTGCCGAAACAAGTAATTAAAATGCACATGCTCGCTACACAATTATTCAGTCAAATAACACTTATTCTGACAAACACTTAAAGTAGTAAAAAGTATTTTCTTTCTCAAACTTACAGTAATTGCAGATGGTACTGCACAGAAATACTCTTTAAAAAGCACAGAAACAAAAAAGGGGCCTTGACATCAGGGGCAGCTCTAGGAATTGCGCCGCCCCAAGCAGGGCTGCATGCCGCGGGGGGCGCTCTGGCGGTCGCCGGTCCCGCGGCTCCGGTGAACCTCCTGCAGACGTGCCTGCGGAGGGTCCGCTGGTCCCGGGGCTCCAGTGGACCTCCCGCAGGCACACCTGCGGATGCTCCACCGAAGCCGCGGGACCAGCGGACCCTCCGCAGGCATGCCTGCGGGAGGTCCACTGGAGCCGCCTGCCGCCCTCCCGTGGCACGCCGCCCCAAGCATGTGCTTGACACGCTGGGGTCTGGAGCCGGCCCTGCTTGACATTCTGATTTTCTCCAGCTTAAATATGTTTTTGTTCATAGGATGAAAATGAACTCTCATGCAATGACAGTAAATACTTTTTTGTTTTGTTTTTATTGAATGGGGAAAACAAACTTTAATTTGAATAATAAACCATCCAGAATATCTAGCTCAAAACATGTTTTTATTATTTACATTCTTGGGTTTGGCTTGTTATTCTCTTGGCATATCTATTCATATCTCTTGCAATATTTTTTCATTTCATATATTAATATTTAATATTCTTTATACATTGTTCAACCTTAATGGTTGTTTAATTTCTGTTTTTCATCCACAGAGAAGCTATTAATTTATGAGGATATAGGGCAGTAAGTAATAATTTGCATGAATGCCTTGAGCAGATATGCTTCCATAGGCCTCCCATAACATAGACTCTGGAAAGGATGATACCATCTATTGGCCAAGGTTCAATGAACAGTGCTTTACAAGAAGAAGAAGAAAGTTGTTTTAATCCATAAAGAAGTCTACTAAGTGAAAAATCAACACAGATGACAGGAACTGGTTTCTTTCTAGGGATTTTATTTTATTTTAGTGTATTAAATATATCCCTGTGGAGAAAGCTTTATAAAATGGCAAGGAAACTGATGTCTTCTGTGTATTCTAAGGATGTACAGTGCAAGAAAAAACACCCCTAAAGCCTTGCTGATCTATTAAGGATGTCCTCACTCTTTTCTGCCATTGTTCTTAATTGGAGCCTAAGATAAGTTTTCCCAAACTGTGGTAATATCAAGTCCCGGTTTGAGTACATATTTCTTCCCTCCTCCACACACATACACTGGTGTAGACTCCTTATAATTTTGTACCACATATTACTGTTCCTCAAAAACTAGACTGAGGCAATTAGAGCAATACGTTTTACATCATATTGTGGTTGGGACTACAATTGCACACACTTAGAAGAAAGGCAATTTTGTTCATTAACTGCATTTTTTCCATTGTAGCATGCAACTCACTACTACTTGTGAAACTGGCTGCGCAACACAACCTTATGCATAGAGCTTGTTGGAAATTTTCTGACTGAACCATTTTCTAAAATGTTTCAATTTAGTTGACCCACCATTTTCTATGGGAAAATGGAGGGTCAACTAAATTGAAACATTTTGCAATAATATATCAATTTTGTCAAAATGTTTGGTGGAAAATGATCAGAAAGTTTCATTAAGGTGAAAGTGCTTTCTTTTGACTATTCATTATTATATATAATTTATATAAAATATAATAGACTAAATGATCAAAATCAAAACAATGCACTTTCACCTCATTGAAACAAAATGTTTCCATAAGACCATTTCAATATTTCCCAAACAATTCTTTTTAAGAAATTTCATTTTACCAAATTTCAGAATTTGGACTTTTCATTCTGATTTGAGACAAAAGGACATTTCAGAATGTTGGAAATTCCCGAGGAATGGAAATTTGAAGTTTTGATGAGCTCTGTATTTAATATTAGAGGGGTAGCCATGTTAGTCTGGATCTGTAAAAAGAGACAGAGTCCTGTGGCACCTTATAGACTAACAGATGTATTGGAGTATAAGCTTTTGTGGGTGAATACCCACTTCGTCAGACACGTGTAGTGGAAATTTCCAGAGGCAGTATAAATATAAATGAAATGTTGTCTGTATTTAATATAGACCAAGACACCAGGCAAGGGAGAGAAGGGGGAAGGAGGAAAATGCCCTCGCTTGTGAAAACCCAAGGCAGGGAGTGCAATTCCTCTGGATGTCGCTGGGCCAGATTCAGCAGGGTTGTACACAGTGATGCAAAGTAATTAATTTACCACTTTCACCTGATGTTTACGGTATGTCACTGTTGAATTTAGTCCATTAGCTTCCAGGGCAGCCACACAGTTTAAACACCACACAATTCTTTGAAAATGTACTCCTCCATATTACACACACTCATTTTTATTTCAATACTAAAGATTTTCTATCCAATGTATTTCTTATTGTTTTGATGGGGGGAGGAGGAGTAGACAGTGGAAAATGGGGGTTGGGAAAAAAATCAAATGAGCATTATCTTCATCGTTATTTTCTATTCAATTTCCATGGTTGAAGAACTAAAACTCTAATATTAAAGTTCTAAATTAAACTGTGTATATCAGTATACTAATAGTACTTGATAGCATGTATAATAATCTGTTACATTGCTTTTCCAACTAATCATTAATGAATTAATGAAAGGTTTTCATCATTTTTGTACTGTGTAACATAATGAGATATACAGTATTTAAGGCTTTTAAAGATTTAGGGCTCTATTAATGAAAAATAATTATTATCCTATAGCAGTAATTAAGTTTAATTTGCATGAAAGTAACATTTTCTTATCCATAAACATTAGCAATGTCAACAGTTCATCAAAGAGCTGTAGCTTTGGATACAGTGGACTGCTAACCATTCTGTAATGCTTTTACAAGGAAGTTGAATGGGCTAAATGTTGCAGAGGAGCTGGGTGGCTCAGCAAACTGGTGATGGGATACAGACAGACAGAGGTCCAGGGGCCAGATTTTAAAAGGGTATTTAGGTGCCTAAAGATGCTGATAGATATCTAGTATGATTTCCAAATGCATCTGCACACCTTGAACCCCCTTGTGCATATGCATTATGATACACTATATAATAAAAATATAATAATTGGAGATATACCAATCTCCTAGAACTGGAAGGGACCTTGAAAGGTCATTGAGTCCAGCCCCCTGCCTTTACTAGCAGGACCAATTTTTGCCCCAGATCCCTAAGTGGCCCCCTCAAGGATTGAACACACAACCCTGGGTTTAGCAGGCCAATGCTCAAACCACTGAGCTATCCCTCTCCCCACTCTAATTCAGGGGTTCTCAAACTAGGGGCCAGGACCCCTCAAGGGGCCATGAGGCTATTACATGGGCAGTAGCGAGCTGTCAGCCTCCACCCCAAACCTCGTTTTGCCTCCAGTATTTATAATGGTGTTAAATATATGAAAAAGTGTTTTTAATGTATGGGGGGGGTCTCACTCAGAAGCTTGCTGTGTGGAAGGGGTCACCAGTACAAAAGTTTGAGAACACCGGCTCTAATTACAGGAACATATACTATTTGCAACAAGAAAACATTGTACAAATACATTAGAAGCAAGAGGAAGACCAAGGACTGGGTAGACCTGTTACTCAATGGGGGGGAGGGAGGGAAACAATAACAGAAAACATGAAAATGACAGAAATGCTAAATGTCTTTTTTGTTTCAGTTTTCACCAAAAAGTTTAGTAGTAATTGGACAGCTAACATTGAATGCCAATGAAAAGGAGGTAGGATCTGAGGTTAAAATAGGAAAGGAACAAGTTTCAAATTTCTTAGACAAGTTAGCTGTCTTCAAGTCACCAGGGCCTGCTGAAATACATGCTAGAATACTCAAGGAACTGACTGAGGAAATATGAGCCATTAGCGATTATCTTTGAAAACTCTTGGAAGACAGGAGATATTCCAGAAGACTGAAAGAGGGCAAATATAGCGCCAATCTATAAAAAGGGAAATAAGGACAACCCGGGGAAATAAAGGCCACTCAGCTTAATTTCAGTATCCAGAAAGATAATGGAGCAAATAATAAAGCAGTCAATTTGCAAACACCTAGAAGATAATAAGGTGATAAGTAACAGTCAGCATGGATTTGTTAAGAACAAATTGTGTCAGACTAATCCAGTAGCTTTCTTTGACAAGGTAACAAGCCTTGTGGATGGTGGGAAGTGGTAGATGTGGTATATCTTGACTTTAGTAAGGCTTTTGATACTGTCTCGCATGACCTTCTCATAACCAAACTATGGAAATACAACCTAGATAGAGCTTCTATAAGGTGGGTGCATAACTGGTTGGAAAACTGTTCCCAGAGAGTAGTTATCAGTGGTTCACAGTCAGGCTGGAAGGGCATATCAAGTGGAGTCCTTCAGGGATCAATCCTGGGTCATAAGAACATAAGAATGGCCATAGTGGGTCATACCAAAGGTCCATCTAGCCCAGTATCCTGTCATAGAATCATAGAATATCAGGGTTGCAAGGGACCTCAGGAGGTCATCTAATCCAACCCCCCTGCTCAATACTGGACCAATTCCCAATTAAATCATCCCAGCCAGGGTTTTGTCAAGCCTGACCTTAAAAAATCTTTAAGGCAGGAGATTCCACCACCTCTCTAGGTAACCCATTCCAGTGCTTTACCACCCTCCTAGTGAAAATGTTTTTCCTAATATCCAACCTAAGCCTCCCCCACTGCAACTTGAGACCATTACTCTTGTTCTGTCATCTGCTACCACTGAGAACAGTCTAGATCCGTCCTCTTTGGAACCCCCTTTCAGGTAGTTGAAAGCAGCTATCAAATCCCCCCTCATTCTTCTCTTCTGCAGACTAAACAATCCCAGTTCCCTCAGCCTCTCCTCATAAGTCATGTGCTCCAGCCCCCTAATCAGTTTTGTTGCCCTCCGCTGGACTCTTTCCAATTTTTCCACATCCTTCTTGTAGTGTGGGGTCCAAAACTGGACACAGTACTCCAGATGAGGCCTGACCAATGTCAAATAGAGGGGACTGATAACATCCCTCGATCTGCTGGCAATGCCCCTACTTATACAGCTCAAAATGCCATTAGCCCTCTTGGCAACAAGGGCACACTGTCGACTCATATCCAGCTTCTTGTCTACTGTAACCCCTAGGTCCTTTTCTGCAGAACTGCTGCCTAGCCACTCGCTCCCTAGTCTGTCGCAGTGCATGGGATTCTTCCGTCCTAAGTGCAGGACTCTGCACTTGTCCTTGTTGAACTTCATCAGATTTCTTTTGGCCCAATCCTCTAATTTGTCTTGGTCCCTCTGAATCCTATCCCTACCCTCCAGCGTATCTACCACTCCTCCCAGTTTCGTGTCATCTGCAAACTTGCTGAAAATGCAGTCCACACCATCCTCCAGGTCATTAATGAAGAAATTGAACAAAACCAGCCCGAGGACTGACCCTTGGGGCACTCCGCTTGATACCGGCTGCCAACTAGACATGGAACCATTGATCATTACCCGTTGAGCCCGACGATCTAGCCAGCTTTCTATCCACCTTATAGTCCAATCATCCAGTCCATACTACTTTAACTTGCCAGCAAGAATACTGTAGGAGACTGTATCAAAAGCTTTGCTAAAGTCAAGGAATAACACATCCACTGCTTTCCCCTCATCTACAGAGCCAGTTATCTCATAATAGAAGGCAATTAGTTTAGTCAGGCATGACTTGCCCTGGGTGAATCCATGCTGACTGTTCCTGATCACTTTCCTCTCCTCTAAGTGCTTCAAAATTGATTCCTTGAGGACCTGCTCCATGATTTTTCCAGGGACTGAGGTGAGGTTGAGTGGCCTGTAGATCCCCAGATCCTCCTCCTTCCCTTTTTTAAAGATGGGCACTACATTATCCTTTTTCCAGTCATCCGGGACCTCCCCTGATTGCCATGAGTTTTCAAAGATAATGGCCAATGGCTCTGCAATCACATCCGCCAACTCCTTTAGCACCCTCGGATGCAGTGCATCCAGCCCCATGGATTTGTGCTCATCCAGCTTTTCTAAATAGTCCCAAACCACTTCTTTCTCCACAGAGGGCTGGTCATCTCCCCCCCCCCACGCTGTGCTGCCCAGTGCAGCAGTCTGGGAGCTGACCTTGTTCATGAAGACAGAGACAGAAAAAGCATTGAGTGCATTAGCTTTTTCCACATCCTCTGTCACTAGGTTGCTTCCCTCATTCAGTAAGGGGCCCACACTTTCCTTGACTTTCTTCTTGTTGCTAACATACCTGAAGAAACCCTTCTTGTTACTCTTAACATCTCTTGCTAGCTGCAACTCCAAGTGTGATTTGGCCTTCCTGATTTCACTCCTGCATGCCTGAGCAATATTTTTATACTCCTCCCTGGTCATTTGTCCAATCTTCCACTTCTTGTAAGCTTCTTTTCTGCATTTAAGATCAGCAAGGATTTCACTGTTAAGCCAAGATGGTCGCCTGCCATATTTACTATTCTTTCTACACGTAGGGATGGTTTGTTCCTGCAATCTCAATAAGGATTCTTTAAAATACAGCCAGCTCTCCTGGACTCCTTTCCCCCTCATGTTATTCTCCCAGGGGATCCTGTCCATCAGTTCCCTGAGGGAGTCAAAGTCTGCTTTTCTGAAGTCCAGGGTCTGTATTCTGTTGCTCTCCATTCTTCCTTGTGTCAGGATCCTGAACTTGACCATCTCATGGTCACTGCCTCCCAGGTTCCCATCCACTATTGCTTCCCCTACTAATTCTTCCCTGTTTGTGAGCAGCAGGTCAAAAAGAGCTTTTCCCCTAGTTGGTTCCTCCAGCACTTGCACTAGGAAATTGTTCCATACACTTCCCAAAAAACGTCCTGGATTGTCTGTGCACCGCTGTATTGCTCTCCCAGCAGATATCAGGGTAATTAAAGTCTCCCATGAGAACCAGGGCCTGCGATCTAGTATTTTCTGTTAGTTGCTGGAAGAAAACCTCATCCCCCTGGTCTGGTGGTCTATAGCAGACTCCCACTACAACATCAACCTTGTTGCTCACACTTCTAAACTTAATCTGGAGACTCTCAGGTTTTTCTGCAGTTTCATACTGGAGCTCTGAGCGGTCATACTGCTCTCTTACAAACAATGCAACTCCCCTACCTTTTCTGCCCTGCCTGTCCTTCCTGAACAGTTTATATCCATCCATGACATTCTTCCAACAGTGACCAATGCCAGGTGCCCCAGAAGGAATGAACAGAACAGGTAATCACCAAGTGATCCAGCCCCTGTCGCCTATTCTCAGTTTCTGGCAAACAGAGGCTAGGGACACTGTCCCTGCCCATCCTGGCTAATAGCCATTGATGGACCTATCTTCCATGAACTTATCTAGTTCTTTTTTGAACCCTTCACAACTTGGCCTTCACAACATCCTCCAGCAAGGAGTTCCACAGGTTGACTCTGCAGTTCTGTTCAATATTTTCATCAATGATTTAGATAATGGCATAGAGCAGGAATCGGCAACCTTTGGCACACGGCTCGCCAGTGTAAGCATCCTGGTGAGCCGGGCCGGTTTGTTTACCTGCTGCATCTGCAGGTTCAGCCGATCATGGCTCCCACTTGCCACAGTTCACCGCTCCAGGCCAATGGGAACTGCAGAAAACGGCGCAGGCTGAGAGATGTGCTGGCCACGGCTTCTCACAGCCCCCATTGGCCTGGAGTGGCAAACCACGGCCAGTGGGAGCCGCAATTAGCTGAACCTGTGGACACAGCAAGTAAACAAACCGGCCTGGCCCACCAGGGTGCTTACCCTGCCAGGCCACATGCCAAAGGTTGCCGATCCCTGGCATAGAGAGTACACTTATAAAGTGTGCGGATGATACCAAGCTCGGAGGGTTTACAAGTGCTTTGGAGGATAGGATTAAAATTCAAAATGATCTGGACAAACTGGAGAAATGTTTTGAAGTAAATAGGACAAAATTAAATAAGAACAAATGCAAAGTACTCCACTTCACTTAGAAAAGAACGATCAGTTGTGCACATACAAAATGGGAAATGAGTGCCTAGGAAGGAGTACTGCAGAAAAGGATCAGGGGGTTATAGTGGATCACAAGCTGAATATGAGTCAACAGTGTAACACTGTTGCAAAAAAAGCAAACATTCTGGGATGTATTAGCCGGAGTATTGTAAGCAAGACACAAGATGTAATTCTTCCACTTTACTCCACACTGATAAGGCTTCAGCTGAAGTAGTGTGTCCAGTTCTAGGTGCCACATTTCAGGAAAGATGTAGACCAGTGGTCAGAAACCTCTGGCAAGCGGCTCACCAGGGTAAGCACCCTGGCAGGCCGGGCCAGTTTGTTTACCTGCCACGTTGGCAAGTTCAGCCGATCGCGGCTCCCACTTTGCCATCCCAGGCCAATGGGGGCAGCGGGAAGCGGCACGGGCGAGGGATGTGCTGGCCGCGGCTTCCCACCACCCCCATTGGCCTGGGACGGCGAATCGCGGCCAGTGGGAGCTGTGATCAGCTGAACCTGCCGACGTGGCAGGTAAACAAACTGGCCAGGACCGCCAAGGTGCTTACCCTGGCGAGCCGCGTGCCAGAGGTTGACGACCCCTGCTGTAGACAAATTGGAGAAAGTCCAGAGGAAAGCTACAAAAGTTATTAAAGTTCTAGAAAACATGACCTATAAAGAAAGATTGAAAAAAATGGGTTTGTTTAACCTGGAGTAGAGAAGACCAAGAGGAGACATGATAACAGTTATCAAGTACATAAAAGGTTGTCACAGGGAGGAGGGGAAAAAATTGTTTTAGTTAATCTCTGAGGATAGGACAAGAAGCAATGGGCTTACACTACAGCAAGGGAGGTTTAGATAGGTTTTTCCCAATACCCAATCTGTCAGGGTGGTTAAGCACTGGGAGGTAGTGTAATCTCCATCACTGGAGGTTTTTAAGAACAGGTTCGACAAACACTTGTCAGGAATGATCTAGTTATTACGTAGTCTTGCCTGGAATGCAGGGGACTGGACTAGATGACCTCTCGAGGTCCCTTCCGGTCCTACATTCTATGATTCTACAAGATCCCTGCCTCATTCAGTGTCATAGGATAGACAGCAAAGATGATAGATAATTGCAAGACAAAAGAAGTTGTTTGTGTTTAAGGTCACAGAGCAAGAAGCTGGGTTCTAGTCTTCTAAGCTCCAGATTTGTTGTTGGGCAAGGCTATATCATGAAGCAAATAAATAATGGAACTGAATTAAGATCACATAGGCAACCTTAACTCTGGCATTTCCTAACTTCTGAGTGCTTGATTTAGCAATTCTAATATTGTTTTAACAATTTTTAATATGTAATTTTATATACGATGAAGAGATCGTAGCCATGTGAGAAACTGAAAGAAATACATGCAAAGGGCAAAACAATAAGTTACATGGAGATCATTGGAGACTGAGCCCTTGAATAAGAAAAGGGATTTTATAATCTAGTGAAACGATAATTTTACATTTGTATATATTTTTGTAAATTTTTTTAGAGGCAACATTATGTTTGTTTGGTCAGTGATGGAGGGAGAATGATGGGGAATTGGCTGAATCCCTTAACTGTTGCTTTCCAGAATTTCTAATTCAAGCTGAAGGGTTTGGGTTTTTTAAAAAGTTTCAGAGGGGTAGCCGTGTTAGTCTGGTTCTGTAGAAGCAGCAAAGAATCCTGTGGCACCTTATAGACTAACAGATGTTTTGCAGTGTAGCGGGCCGGTGTGGCTCCCCTCCTCCCCGGAGAGGGTTGAGCCCCGGATACAGGAAGGGGCGGGGCTCCAGCGTGGTGAGCCCGCCCCTCAGAGGGTCAGGCGCCGACCCGGAAGAATAAAAGCCGGGCTTCCCAGCTCAGTCAGCTCTCAGCCACCGGAGAGAGCAGACCTGCCTGAGGGAGCTCCTACCGAAGGAACCACGGGAGCCCCGAGCGACTGCCTGAACTGGACGGAGAGCACCCTACCTCGCTCCTGGGAAGACCAGCCGGAGCTCCCCCGCGCCACCTACGACGAGGAGCCCGGGGGAGCGCCCCAGCTGTCGTGCTGTTACCCCAAGGAGCCCCCGGTTTGGCCGGACTTTCCTACAAGCCTACCAGACCTACCTCCCAGCCCGGGCGGGGACGAGCCCATGCAGTGGGACTTCCCGGGGCCAAACGCCGTGGACCAGGTAGGGCAAGAGGGGGATAGTGGAAGTGGCCCGGGGGCAGCTGACCTCAGTCAGGCTGCTGACCAGACTGAACCTATGTCAGTGTGTTGCGGTCAGGATCCCCACTGACCGCCAGCGGTCACGACCGCTGCCTAGGGCCCCGGCCGACACAGTGGAGTGGGTGGGCCTGTGTCCCCCCTGCCACCCCACTCACGGGTGGCAGCCGTCCCCCTCTACCTACTGGCTCAGCCTGCCACAAGAGGCCTGAGCCCCTGTACTGTTTGCTACTGGCTCAGCCTGCCACAAGAGGCCTGAGCCCCTGTACTGTTTGCTACTGGTTCAGCCTGCCACAAGAGGCCTGAGCCCCTGTACTGTTTGCTACTGGCTCAGCCTGCCACAAGAGGCCTGAGCCCTTGTACTGTTTGCTACTGGCTCAGCCTGCCACAAGAGGCCTGAGCCCCTGTACTGTTTGCTACTGGCTCAGCCTGCCACAAGAGGCCTGAGCCCCTGTACTGTTTGCTACTGGCTCAGCCTGCCACAAGAGGCCTGAGCCCCTGTACTGTTTGCTACTGGCTCAGCCTGCCACAAGAGGCCTGAGCCCCTGTACTGTTTGCTACTGGCTCAGCCTGCCACAAGAGGCCTGAGCCCTTGTACTGTTTGCTACTGGCTCAGCCTGCCACAAGAGGCCTGAGCCCCTGTACTGTTTGCTACTGGCTCAGCCTGCCACAAGAGGCCTGAGCCCCTGTACTGTTTGCTACTGGCTCAGCCTGCCACAAGAGGCCTGAGCCCCTGTACTGTTTGCTACTGGCAGCCTGCCACAAGAGGCCTGCCCTTATACTGGTTGTCGCCCAGCCCCTGATCCAGAGGGCCTGGGCCTTTGCCAGACTGTTAGTATTGCTTATAGCTCAGCCTGACAGCCAAAGGACTGAGCCCCAACTGACTCTGTCTTCATTTACCTCGCCTTAAAGGGACAGGACAGAGCACCCCCGGTGAGACCAGCGGGCCGGTGTGGCTCCCCTCCTCCCCTCAGAGGGTTGAGCCCCGGACCCGCCTGTTACAAGTGGCACCTGACCAGGGACGTTTAGATCCCTTGCCCCTGTGAGAAGGGGCCGGTGAGAGGGCGGCGGACCGCCCCTCTGAGCCAGGAAGATGGAGACTGACCGGCTGTTCCAGCTGCTGGTGGAAAGCCAGGAGCGGCAACAGGCAGCTCAGCTCCTGCAGCAGCAGCAGCAGCATGCCGCCCAGCTGGAACAGCAGCGGCAGCGAGACGCGGCCCAGCTGCAGCAGCAGCAACAGCAACAGGTAGCTCAGCTAGAGCAGCAACAGCAGCTGGTGCAGCAGCTTGGGATCCAGCTGCAGCAGCTCCTCGGGCCCGCCCCCCGCCCCGCTGAATGGCCCGCAGGGGAGGGCACGGGGGGGGGTCCGCGTCTGGCGACCCCCCTGCGTCTGACCAAGATGGGCCCAGAGGACGACCCGGAGGCCTTCTTGGTCACTTTCGAGCGGGTGGCCCTCGTGGCGGGGTGGGCAAGAGACCAGTGGGCCACCTTGCTGGCCCCCTATTTGACCGGGACGGCCCAAGCAGCCTACCGGGGGCTGGCGACCGAAGAAGCCCGCGACTACGACCGCGTGAAGGCTGCAGTCCTAGACGCTTTGGACATTAGCCCGGAGACGTTTAGGCAGCGGTTCAGGCGACATACCTACCCGGCGGGAGCCCGTCCCCGGATGGTGGCCCAGACCCTGAAGGAGGCCTGCCGTAGGTGGCTGCAGCCAGACGTCAGGACGGCAGAGGAGGTCACCGAGCAGGTGGTGTTGGAGCAGTTTGTTCACACCCTGCCGGCCAAAGGCCGGGCCTGGGTACTCCGCCACCGACCGACGACCTTAGCGGACGCCGTCGCACTCATGGAGGGTTTCCTGGCTGCTGAAGCCTCGATAGGGCCCACCTTCCGGCCACCTACCTCGGGGCCCGAACGACCCCGGGATGAGAAAAGGGCGTCGAACATGCCCCACCCACGAGGCCCAGACCACGGGCCGGGACCCCGACAGGAAACCCCGACTCCACGCTGGGAAGCAGCTCCCCGGCTGACTACCCCGGCCTTCACCCAGGGAGCGCCCAAGGTCCGGCGGAGCCCCCCCCGAAGTACCAGAACAAGCCTTCCCCGGAGTGGACGCCCTGAGCTCGGTCCCTGCTTTAGATGTGGGAAAGCAGGCCATGTACAACGAGACTGTCCCGAGATGGATTGCAGTTTCGGGCAGGTTTACGTAGGGGCCGGCCGGGCCCGCCGGGCGGAGGCCCCCAAGCTGATAATCCCGGTAACGGTTGAGAACCAGACCACACAGGCCCTGATCGATTCGGGGTGCGGCCAGACGTTGGTCCGCCAAACTCTGGGACCACCGGCCGACCCCCGTCTGACGCCGATACAATTACAGTGCATCCATGGGGATGTCCGACCTTACCCGAGTGCCTGGGCCCAGCTAACGGTGGGAGGCATTACCCGGCGGGTAATCGTCGGCCTGGCCCCCGGCCTGGCCTATCCGGTAATTCTGGGGCGAGATTGGCCCTCATTTGAAGAGGTCCTTCGGGCAACGCCGGGGTTGGCTGCTGAACCCCGGGGACCTCCGCCTGAGGCGGGGCAGACTGATGAGGAGACTGAGGGAGAAGACCAAGAACGTCAGGGGCCGCCGGGGCCATCTCCCACAGAACCTCGCTTCGATACGGACTTTTGCCGCGACCAACGGTCGGACCCGACACTTAGCCGAGCCTACGACCAACTTGCGGCCGTCGACGGCTCCATAGTGGACTCTTGTCGGGCCACGCAGTGGCCCCATTTCGAGTTGCGACGGGATCGGCTCTACCGCATCGACCGAGACCCGCGCACCCGGGAACCTGTGACGCAATTGCTGGTACCCCGTTGTCACCGCAGGGCCGTGATGCAGTTGGCCCACGATGTGCCCGCCGCCGGGCATCTGGGGCAAGAAAAGACCCTCGCCCGAATCCTGGCGCGGTTCTTTTGGCCCGGTATCCATCAAGAGGTGAAGCAATATTGTACCTCCTGTCCCGAGTGTCAGCTGGCCGCACCGCCTCGGGTATCCAGGGCCCCCTTAGTCCCTATGCCAGTCATCGAGACCCCCTTTGAGCGGGTCGCCATGGACCTGATAGGTCCACTTCCCCGAAGCGCGGCCGGCTTCCAGTATGTCCTCGTCCTCGTGGACTACGCCTCCCGCTTCCCCGAGGCCGTTCCCCTGCGGAGCATCACCGCCCGGACCATTGCGGGGGAACTGATGAAGATTTTTTCCCGAGTAGGGTTGCCTAGGGAGATCCTAACGGACCAGGGCACTAACTTCACGTCCCGGCTGCTCCAACAGGTCTGCAAGCTCCTGGGGGTGCAACAGCTGCGTACGTCAGTATACCACCCGCAGACCGACGGGTTGGTAGAGCGGTTTAACCGCACCCTTAAGGACATGCTAAGAAAATTTCCCCCCGAGGAGTTGCGGCACTGGGACCAGTTCCTACCGCCCCTGCTGCTAGCCATCCGGGAGGTTCCGCAAGCCTCAACCAAGTTCTCCCCCTTTGAACTGTTGTACGGGCGGAGACCCCGCGGACTTCTAGATTTGATGCGGGAAACGTGGGAGGAGTCGGCCTCCCCAACCCAAGGCCTCCTCCAGTATGTCCACCAATTACGGGAATACCTAACTCAGGCCGGGACAGTAGCCCGGGAGAATTTGCGGGCAGCCCAGGCGAAGCAGGAGCGGAACTATAACCAGGAGGCCCGAGCCCGGAGGTTCGCTCCTGGGGACCGGGTCCTGCTGCTTCTACCCTCCAGCGAGTCGAAGCTGTTGGCCCGTTGGCAGGGGCCCTATGAGGTGGTGCGGCAAGTGGGACCCGTGACATACGAAATCCGCCAACCCGACCGACGGAAGAAACTCCAGGTCTACCACATCAACCTGCTAAAGCCATGGTGTGACCGAGAGGGCCTACTGATCGACCCTTGCCCGCCTGAGCCCGAACTGGGCCCGGACACCGCCGAGACAAGGGCTGTGGAGGAACCCCCGATAGGCCCCTCGCTCACAGCAGAGCAGCGTAAGCAGGCTACATGTCTCCTGCAGGCTTTCCGAAAAACTTTCACGGCCGTCCCGGGGTATACCACCCGGGCCTGTCACACGATTCTGACCGAGCCAGGGAAAACGATCAGGGAGACCACCCGGCCTTTGCCTTACCGGATGCGGCAGGAGGTAGAAGAAGAGGTCCGAACCATGTTGGCCTTGGGAGTCATCGAGCCTTCCTGCAGTGAATGGCGCAGCCCGGTGGTGCTGGTCCCCAAACCGGACGGTACGCGCCGATTTTGTATAGACTTCCGTCGGGTAAACGCCATTTCGCGGTTTGACGCCTATCCGATGCCCAGGGTGGACGAACTCCTGGGCCGCCTGGGGGAAGCCCAATTTATTACCACCCTGGACCTGAGCAAAGGGTATTGGCAGATCCCACTCGACGAAGCGTCCAAAGAGAAAACGGCCTTTGCTACCCCCTCAGGCCTTTATCAATTTAATCGAATGCCGTTCGGCCTCCATGGGGCCCCCGCAACCTTCCAGCGGTTGATGGACCACCTCTTGCGGCCCCACCAGGAGTATGCGGCCGCCTACTTGGATGACGTGGTAATCTACAGCCGCCACTGGGAAGATCACCTCAACCGGGTCGCCGCGGTCCTACGAACCTTGCGAGAGGCAGGGTTGACCGCCAACCCTAAGAAATGTAGGATCGCATGGCAGGAGACCACCTATCTGGGCTACACGGTGGGAGGAGGACAAATCAGACCCCTGGTAGGCAAGGTACAGGCCCTTGCGGACTGCCCCACACCCACGACGAAGCGCCAAGTGCGGCAGTTCCTGGGGCTCGCCGGGTATTATCGGCGGTTTATTCCGCAATTCGCCTCAATTGCCGCACCCCTGACTGAGCTCCTCACGAAAAATAGCCCCCGACAGGTGCGCTGGACGGCCGAATGCGAGGTGGCCTTCCAGACCCTGAAGGACCGCCTTTGCCAGGAACCAGTCCTGTACAGCCCGGACTTCGACAAGCCGTTTATTCTACAGACAGACGCGTCTAAGACCGGCGTAGGGGCGGTCCTGTCGCAAGAAGCGGAAGGGGGGGACCATCCAGTGATATACCTCAGCCGGAAACTATTCCCCCGCGAGCGGAACTATTCCGTGGTCGAGAAAGAAGCCCTAGCGGTGAAGTGGGCCTGTGATGCCCTCCGTTTCTTCCTCCTAGGCGCCCCCTTCACCCTCGTCACGGACCATGCACCCCTCCAATGGTTGATGAGGATGAAGGATAATAACCCCCGGATCATGCGATGGTACCTAGCCCTACAGCCCTATGCCTTTACCATCCGGCATCGGGCGGGCAAGGACCACGCAAATGCCGACTTCCTGTCCCGCCTGGAGGAGATGGAAGGACCTGGCCCCAAGGTATGGGAGCCAGGCTTGAGGGGGGGGGAATGTAGCGGGCCGGTGTGGCTCCCCTCCTCCCCGGAGAGGGTTGAGCCCCGGATACAGGAAGGGGCGGGGCTCCAGCGTGGTGAGCCCGCCCCTCAGAGGGTCAGGCGCCGACCCGGAAGAATAAAAGCCGGGCTTCCCAGCTCAGTCAGCTCTCAGCCACCGGAGAGAGCAGACCTGCCTGAGGGAGCTCCTACCGAAGGAACCACGGGAGCCCCGAGCGACTGCCTGAACTGGACGGAGAGCACCCTACCTCGCTCCTGGGAAGACCAGCCGGAGCTCCCCCGCGCCACCTACGACGAGGAGCCCGGGGGAGCGCCCCAGCTGTCGTGCTGTTACCCCAAGGAGCCCCCGGTTTGGCCGGACTTTCCTACAAGCCTACCAGACCTACCTCCCAGCCCGGCGGGACGAGCCCATGCAGTGGGACTTCCCGGGCCAAACGCCGGGGACCAGGTAGGGCAAGAGGGGGATAGTGGAAGTGGCCCGGGGGCAGCTGACCTCAGTCAGGCTGCTGACCAGACTGAACCTATGTCAGTGTGTTGCGGTCAGGATCCCCACTGACCGCCAGCGGTCACGACCGCTGCCTAGGGCCCCGGGCCGGGACACAGTGGAGTGGGTGGGCCTGTGTCCCCCCTGCCACCCCACTCACGGGTGGCAGCCGTCCCCCTCTACCTACTGGCTCAGCCTGCCACAAGAGGCCTGAGCCCTTGTACTGTTTGCTACTGGCTCAGCCTGCCACAAGAGGCCTGAGCCCCTGTACTGTTTGCTACTGGTTCAGCCTGCCACAAGAGGCCTGAGCCCCTGTACTGTTTGCTACTGGCTCAGCCTGCCACAAGAGGCCTGAGCCCTTGTACTGTTTGCTACTGGCTCAGCCTGCCACAAGAGGCCTGAGCCCTTATACTGTTTGCTACTGGCTCAGCCTGCCACAAGAGGCCTGAGCCAATGTACTGTTTGCTACAGGCTCAGCCTGCCACAAGAGGCCTGAGCCCCTGTACTGTTTGCTACTGGCTCAGCCTGCCACAAGAGGCCTGAGCCCCTGTACTGTTTGCTACTGGCTCAGCCTGCCACAAGAGGCCTGAGCCCTTGTACTGTTTGCTACTGGCTCAGCCTGCCACAAGAGGCCTGAGCCCCTGTACTGTTTGCTACTGGCTCAGCCTGCCACAAGAGGCCTGAGCCCCTGTACTGTTTGCTACTGGCTCAGCCTGCCACAAGAGGCCTGAGCCCCTGTACTGTTTGCTACTGGCTCAGCCTGCCACAAGAGGCCTGAGCCCCTGTACTGTTTGCTACTGGCTCAGCCTGCCACAAGAGGCCTGAGCCCCTGTACTGTTTGCTACTGGCAGCCTGCCACAAGAGGCCTGCCCTTATACTGGTTGTCGCCCAGCCCCTGATCCAGAGGGCCTGGGCCTTTGCCAGACTGTTAGTATTGCTTATAGCTCAGCCTGACAGCCAAAGGACTGAGCCCCAACTGACTCTGTCTTCATTTACCTCGCCTTAAAGGGACAGGACAGAGCACCCCCGGTGAGACCAGCGGGCCGGTGTGGCTCCCCTCCTCCCCTCAGAGGGTTGAGCCCCGGACCCGCCTGTTACATGCAGCATGAGCTTTCGTGGGTGAATACCCACTTCTTCGGATGCAGAAGTGGGTATTCACCCACGAAAGCTCATGCTGCAAAACATCTGTTAGTCTATAAGGTGCCACAGGATTCTTTGCTGCTTAAAAAGTTTGTAAGGAAAGTGCAATGTTGGTTTTGAGTGTTAGCTGGGCTCCCTTCAAACACATTTTTTAATTAAGTTTTTGCTTATGAATTTCCCTGGTTTCCATTTTAATGAGCATCAGAGTGGGATGGCAGATAAGGTCTGCAGGAGGAGAGTCCTGTTCCAACAGCATCTGAGGCCTAGAAGACTGGGGTTCCTGTCGTCCAGATGTCAGCAAGTCTACTGGAGGTGTGTTTCATGGTATGAATTATACTCCTATGGCGTAAGGGGGTAGTGAGTGGTGGAGAGGCATGAAGGAAGAGTCAGGGAATAGCTACATGGAATCCCTTCAGCACTGTTTTCCCCGTCCCCTTTTTTCCTCCCCAGACCCCCTGCAGACAAACCCCAATTGGCTCCCCCAGTTCCTTACCTTCTCTCTTCTGCCCCATTTCATATCATCTACATACCCCACTTCTCTATACTCCTGGGACCCCCTACTTTCCTTCACCCACACCCTTCCATGCCCTGCCAGTGTTATGCCCCCTTACCCTCCTCCCCCAGAGTGTCCAACCTGTCTGAGACCAGGAAGCACAACTCCATGCCATGCTCCACACACACTCACAATGCCCTACCTGCAAACCAACTTCCTTCTGGTCCCTTGCCCGTTTTTTTTTGTTCCCCTCTAAATCCATTCCTGGACTCCTGCTTTTCCCCATTCCCCTTAGCTCCTACCCAACTTACCTCTGGCTGTGCCCAGAAGAATGTCAATTTATATGTATAAACATTTATACTATATATCTATATATTCCTAAACAAAGCTTTTTGTAACTTTTCAGCCTATCCCCTCCCCCAGAAATACTAAAAGACACTTCTTCCTTGCAGGATCAGCAAAACAAAACAAATATGAGCATCTAGACCAAATCTCTTTAGAGATAGGATGAGCCAAAATATCAGAGTATTTTTAAAATAAGATACAACTAAATATTCAAAACACCATGGATGGGTGAAATCCTGGCTCTACTGAAGTCAATGGGAGTTTTGCCAGTGGTTTCAATGTAGTCAGGACTTCACCTTGTAACTCTAAAAGCCTTTGATTTTTAACCAAACTTCCCAGAAAAATCTTTTTCCTGGATGAGATGCAGCATGCAAAATTTCAGGAAGATCAATTTATTTTAGGGAGATAAGAATTGGGGGTTGAAAACTGGGGTCATAGCAAGGAACTGATTTCATCTTTAACTATGGAGTATCTACTGCCACCTCATAAGCTACCACTATCATATGACTTCAGACAATGGCTACCTCTGAATTACATAGCCCTTCTTAGAAAACCCACACCATATCAATATATTGGTTACATTAAACATTCTCATGTGGTGAAATCCTTATATAATTAACATGACACCGTCAATTCATTTTTGTATTTACCTCTGTAAAATAAGATTCTAGGACTAATAAAAGAGATTGATTTCATCATTTCATTCCTGAGCCAAATTCTGCTTTCTTTTATTCTCATTGATGTAAACCCAGAGTACCCGCATTACTGACAATGACATTATTGTGGATTTATACTGATGAAGATGACAACAAAATCTGACCATTTATGTTTACATTTTGACTCTCCTGGATGTAGAAACAGTCTGCAGACACATGAACACATGGCCAACGAATAGGATCAGGGATGGTATTAATTGCTGCAGTCAGTTAATGCGCTCTAATTGTTTCTCTCAAAAGCTGAGTTCAAATTCAATTTAGGTGACAAGTAAAAATGATGGTGGTTTTATTTTTATTCCAAATAGATATTTATCCACCTGCAAATGCCATGGCATAATTAGCAATGTCTTGTGCAACACCTTTGCTATTTCTCCTAAGATCAGGACTGAAGTACTTCGGGATTACTGAATGAGGAAGCTTGAACAATATCTGCTTGTATTATTCCTTACACTGTTCTGTTCTGTTAGGCCCTTAGAAGCATTACATTCCCGCATAATATCTTGGGGGGGGGGTGTATTTGGGGACGGGTAAGAATCTACATTGAGGGCTTGACCCTTTCCCCTTAAAGTCAATGCAAATTGAGCCATTTCCTTTAATAGCGAGACAAGGTGGGTGAGGTAATATCTTTTATTGGACCAATTTCTGTTGGTGGAAGAGACTAGCTTTTAAGCTTACATCGAGCTCTTCCTCAGATCTGGAAAAGGTAACCAGAGTGCCACAGATAAATATAAGGTAGGACAGGTTGTTAGGCATAAGAGACCTGAAGAGCTCGATGACTTTCAAAAGCGTGCCTCTTCCACCTACAGAAGTTGGTCCAATAAAAGATATTACTTGCCCGATCTTGTCTCGCTCATATCCTGGGACCCATACAGCTACAACACTGCAAAACAACAATTGACTTTAATATTGTCTGAATATCTATTAAAGTCTGTGGTTAAGCCAACATTTTCAAAAAGGTCACTAATTTTAAGTGGGGGGATGTCTGACTTGAGGTATCTCTGTGCCTCAGGTTTAATACCCCATACTGAGGCACTGACACTGTTGAAAATGTTCACTTTAATGTCTATACCCAGGAGTGCTAAAGTGTTAAAACAAGCCCGTTTTCAGGATGGTCAACAGCTCGTTTCCACATGTTGAATATTTTCTAAAACAGGAAGATTACCAGAACAAAAGATGCAGAAATCCAGACTGATCTTGGGCTCCAACAATTTTTGGTTCTTTAGGTAGATAAAAAAATATTCCTCCCCTTTTGACAGTTCCCAGTTATCCAAACTACAGCTAAAACCATGCTGGCAACAACTTTGTCAACACATGGTTTCAACCTTATGTGGACAGAGCCTAACAGGTAAAGGGAGAAAATAGGTCTAATATAATTTCACATATTGAAGTGAGCCTATTAAAAAAAATTCACTATTCCTAGGTGCAGAGACTTCCTAAGGAACCTTATCCTATATCATCAACATTCAAAACTTCCTCCAGATTATGGACTATGTTATTTTAGAACATAATATTAATAGATGTGAATTCACGGCTATAAATAAAAAGGACATTTCCATACCTGGATGGTTTAACTATATAAGGGCTGGGCTTATTGATTCAGGAGGACCACCTTGACTTTTAAACATATGTCACTCATTCCACAAATGTGTCTAGCCCTCCACTCTCGGCAGCCCCATGGCCACTATGAAAAGGAAGCTGAGCCTTCTAAGGGCATCTGTCAAATGTCAGGCAGGCATGCATAATCTGCAGTGTGCTCCCAGGGTAACTGTTGTCTAGTTGCTGCTAAACCCCGGAGAAACAAAGGAAAGCACTAGACCTGTTGAAATGAAGCACAATATAGGAAGAACTTTCTTAAAATGATTTGCTGCTATGAATGTACAGCTCTCCACTTTGAAGCTGGAGGTTTGTAGTCAGTCAGTCAGTCAGCAGCCGCAGCGGACTGCAGCAGCACCAAGTCACCACAACACTTGTTATAATTAATTTCTTGGCAAGCATTGCTGGAAAAAGTTACAGAGAATTAAGCAAGCACAAAGTAGCCTCCATCAGTATAGAAAACAAAGTTTAGTGATGCCTTTGGGGAGACCCAAATTAAGCTTGGCTTTACTATGCCTTGTAGTTTATTAACCTTAATTCTTGAGAGAATGAGAATAGAATTTAAATGAAACAATTGCAAGACTTTCCTCTACTAAAAATGAGTGGTATTAATATGTATTATTACAGCAGGAAAATAACAGAGATGTCAAGAAACCCAGCTTTTCAAAGATAATAAAATAAACAGCAGAGGATGTTTTCTGTTGCTCAGAATGATTTATAAGCTGAGCTAGTGGCCTTTTCAGCTATTATTCTTGGTAGCAAATCCTTTCCTACCTAAAGATGTGTTTATATATGCAACGTATCCAGTAATATCAAGTCAGATCCTGAATGATTTATCTTTCAGTCTGCAAATTACATTAATGATATAATTAATAACGTATATAAAAACTGTGTATGTCAGAGCAATATGTCATGTAATCAATGGCAACAAATCATTTTCTCTGGTATTTAATGATTCCTCCAAGAGGATGAATCTATAAAAACAGAAGAGTTAATCAATGAGGAGGGTACATACATTGTCTCCCTTATCTGCAGACTCAAATACTCAGGTTGCCTTTATTGTTTAAATTTTAGCTATTGGAAATCAATTTAGGAACATTAAAAAAAAAGGTACAAAGTATTAATGGCAAAAGAAGTTGGTATCTGTAGAGTCTAGTCAGAATTGTCCACTTTCAACTATTGCTAAGGGTTGGTCCCTTGGAAATGTTTGTGAAAGCATTACTGCTAGCACAAAAACAAACATGGGTAGTACATTGAAAAATTAACTTTTCAAAGGGCGTGCCATTTCTCCAAACTATAATGTACAGTTTAGAAAGGTTCTGCAAAATCAATGAGCTTTTCTGACAACTCTAGTTCATTTCCATGTCTCCTGGCAAAAGCCCCACCTTTCTCATGCTTTTGAGCAAAATGAGGCAACAACTTTGTTCAGGGCATGGGCTCTGTTTAATTTACATTGACAAAGTAACATTGCCTAGATGATTATTTTAGATGAGCTTTTGGTCGGCTTGTTTCCTTGGGAATATATTGTGAACACAGGAGGAAAAATCCTTATCTGCCAACTTCCTCAGCTGTTCAGGTTCATCCCCGGTTTCTAAACGAATGGTGTTACTCGTCCCACCTCATTCTAACACAGAACCGACCCTCATTCAGGAGTAGGATCTGTATTTCAGAAAATATTTTTATGTTGCTATGGCAGTCGAACATTCTTTTATTTTCAGCTCTCAGATTGAAAAGATTGTCTTCAATAATGTAAGCAGACTTTCAAATGTTTTGAAATAAATAATTAGTAAGGACTTTTTGCATGTTATTTTCATGCTGCCCATAGTAAGTGTTGGTGTCTAGGCACAATACCCAGGGAGACAGTAGAAAACATTCTGCTTTAGAGAGGCACAGTTCCTTTTAGGGTTCCCCTTTTGTGTTGGCAAGAGAAGTAATTTTGCAATACTCCTTTATGATGCAGAGGACTGAAATATGGGTGCACCTGCTCCCGACCAGACCCTGCCCTCCCACTTGCTTCCGGCAGTGGAGAATATTACTGCCTTTGTAGCAACTGAGTAAACATTATGTAAGGGCTTCAGGATCTGGCCCTTTCTTATTAGAACTTTTTCAGCGGCTGCTCTTGATATTGTTCAGGTGATTATCCCCTAAACCACAGTCGTTTGGGGATAAATTGCTTAACAAAAATACACCAAATCCATTGGGACATATTTCAGTACAAACACATGGCACCACCTATCAGTGTAAATCTTGTAAATCGGATTTGATTCTTTGCATAAGAAACTCCACTCTTCCTAAGGTAAAAATATAAACATGAACTGTGCAGTAAAGTGAAAAAAAAGATTTTCGATCTCTAGTACAGGGAACCTCTGGTTAGACTAGAATAACCCATATTCACCAAAAGCTAGGGACGGCTAAGGATCAATTACACACTGAGCCTCTAATGATCTTCTTACATCAAAAGCCCTTTCAAGACACAGCAACATACCTGCCCTGCAAAGGCTCCTGAACTAAAGGATAATGTAATCATCGGTACAATATCCTCTCTCTTTTGTGAGTACTTTAGGCAAAGAAAAGAAGCAGCTCTCACTACAGTATTAAGTGTCATCTTGAACAATACCTAGAAACAATAATGCACCCTTAGTTGTCAAAAGGACAGCATTTGCGACTGGAATCAGTACACCTGGGATCTTTGCTTCTAATATATTTTCAGTGATTTTTCATTGTTGGTGTGGTTGATCTGTTTGGAACGTGGGAGTTTTTGAATAATTTGCTAATCAGCTGAATTCATCTTATTTGTTTCATGAGGAGGTATTTAGATGAGCTTTACCTCCCTAAACCTCTTAATATAAAGAGTAAACTAGTTTGCCTGTGAATGTATTGACTGTGTTAAGAATGCTGGATTGTATTGCAAAGGAGTTCAGGCCTGTAATGTTATCACTCAGCAGGAATGGATCCCATCAGAAGGCACATGGTGTGCCATGACGTAGCCAGTCTTAAACCACAAAAGCAGACTTTTCTCTGTGAATTAGACAAACCACACAAAAGGCAACAATAGCTAGCATAAACACTATTTAATACTATTCACAGGCTATTGAAGAAATGGGCGTTGACTAAGAATTGCAGCAAAGCCAGGACATTGTTGTCAGATGAAAGGAAGGCTAATGAACAGGAAGCATCATTTGAGCAGGCTGACAGTAACCATATAACTGCAGGATTGTGGGACTGGCATTTACCCCATGGGTCTTTACAGTCAGAAAAATAAAGAGAAATTAAAGCATAAGGAATCCTTTTTTTGTGGGCACTTAAAGCCCATGAAGCAACACAAGGAAGTATACAATTGGCTTTTCAAGATTTGTCTCTGCTTTAGATAATTATGAAAAGGGAACATTTGGGGAGTGCTAACTATAGGTTCCATGTCATAAGACAGACACTTTAAAAAAAATGAGATTTGGGTCTTTGCAAACTGTAATTCTTATTTTGAATATGAAGAACTATTTTTTTTCTACTTATCTCAAACTAGGCTCCTGTAACACATGACATTTTAGTACCTGCCTCATAAAACAGACTAATTCAATAAAAGCCCATTGATTTTTCCACTTGACTTTATAATATGTAAAATACAGAGAATACAATTAAATACATCCCCCTACAATGTATTTATCCAACAGTTCTGCCCTCATCCCAGTAATGGAACATGGAAAATAGTTTTAAACTGATTTTTTAAATCTTTTAAATTACACATTTATTACTCCATCTTGCCAGGTGCTGGATACTCCGGGGAGGTGCTGAGCCCCATCAGTGCCCACTGACTTCACTGAAATTGATGGTGCTTAGGTGAATCTTGTCTGTGGGAGTTGGCCTGAGCTGACACTGAGTGGGCCCTCTACACCACTTAGAGGAGGGCGTGACATTCAGTGGATTGGCCATGCCCACTGTGTTCTTATCCCCTGTGACTGAGGAGGAGGCTCCATGCTCCAAACAAGCCGGCATGGAAGGTGGAATTGGATATGGACCAGAGGAGGAGCTACTATAGCCATGATTCCTCAGATCCAGCTGCCAATAAAGTTCCATGCAGGTGATGCAGACCTTTGTACACCCTATTTTGGCCCATGTGCTGCAGTAGTGATGCAAAGGGGGAGGATTTGCTTTCATTTCAACCCTTGCACACTTTATCCATGTAAAGCCACAGACGAACATTCTAGCATTGATGCAATAACTAGGAGACAAGGCAAGTCAGCCGGGAAGTTTCAAGTAAAGGAGAATATCACGTATATTATTTAAATGCTTTATCCATCAGCCACCTGTGCTATACAATAAGTCTTCCAGGAAGTGTAGAGATGTCACACTTCCTGTACGCTCTAGAGGCAGTCCTTGGTTTCCTGTGATACTTCCTGTTGGGGCAGAAACAAAGAAGTCCAGGACAGGACAGTCACAGGCTGCAGTTATACAGAATAGTAAGAAGTTTGTTACCTCATTGCTGTAAATAGTTCCTGTTCATAGTAAAGAGTTTATCCTTACACTGGTCTGCTTGTCAGTAAGATATTACATGGTATCTGAAGTAAAAGGCAGTGTGCAAAAAGGCTCAGTGAGAGAGGCAACTTGCCACAGCTGCCACAGAGCCTATGCAACTGCAGGTTACTCCATCAGCCTTGAGAATCAGGGACATTTTTTAACATGCCCAGAAAAGGTTCAAACAGCAATATGAGCTGTATATGTGGACCTGTGGCTATCATAAACTGGAAGATAAGCAAAAGATTGCTCTGCCCTTAACTCTAGCAGGCACAAAAGCCCTAGGTGTCTACAGTGCACTCCGTAAAGATGGTGGTGGGGAAAGTGGAAGATTTGCAAGATAATGAAAATGTTTTAGTATCGTTGCGCCCCTAGAAAAATATTACTTACGAGGGATGTATGTTCAGGATCAGAACAGAGAAGGGGCAACAATAGAGGATCTTGTCACAGACAAAGCTAAATAGTCAGTCCTGTGAATACGGACTATTAAACACCAGACTGTTTTGGAGAGTAACAATGAAAGTCCATGAACTGTTACTAAGGAACTAGAAAGGGCAATATGTATATGCCGAACAAACAGAAACACAAATAAAAAGCCTGGAGAAAGACACAAGGAACATGACAGTACTATAACTAGAACAGAAGTTAAGTTGGCCAAGGACAGAAACATGGGAAGTAGGAACAGTGTCAAGGATGTGGCAGGCTGCATGAGTATAGGAAATGTCCAGCATTTGGGCAAATATGTAGAAACTGTAATAAACCTAATTACTATGCTAAAATGTGCAGAGAAAGTACATATATTAAGTGCAGAAAGGGATTTCTCAAGAGAAGAGGAAGAGCTGTTTTTAAGCACAATAGTGGAGGAGGCTAAAAACTCAGAAGATGGCTAATTAAAATGTGCAAAAATGGCACTTATGTGACATACAAGACAGACACTGGGGAACAAATACATATAATAGAAACTGAACTAGAGAGATGTAAGAAGAACATAAAAGTGGAAGAGTCAAATGCGTCTGTGAAAGACAACAATGGAGGAATAATTCCAGGGTGGGGAGAGTGCACACTGACACTAATACAAAGAGGAAATGACCAAACAAGAGTCTGCAGTGGTACACAGAGGCAAGGAACCATTCTTAGGCCTACACATGGGTGATGTGCTTGGTGTTGATATACCATAGAGAGACAGAAAGACAATATAGAACCAGATATGGAAATATTAATAGTATCACATGAAAATGTATTAATAGGAAATGGGTGTCTTCCAGTAACATACAAGATATGGTTAAGAGAAGATGCAGAACCTATATTACATACTATACAAAAAGTTCCACAAAACCTTAAGAAAGAGGCTAGGAGAAGTGCTGCAAAATACAACAGCAACTGGTATAATTTGGAGAACAGAAGAACCAATGGATTGGATTCCTTTGTAAATGCAGAGAAAAAAGGAAGGGGACTATAGCTGAGGTGTCTACAGACAATGAACCCCGAGGAGGTGAACAGAAAAATAAGATGAGAACACTTCCACTTACAAGAAGCGAACTGCTATGTGAAATGGCAGCAGCCAAATTCTTCAGCATATTAGATGTATTGCTGTGATTTTTGGAGGATCCTCTTGGACACTGAGAGCTTCAAGATCTGCTCTTGCAGTACATTATTTGGAAGATACTGCTTCCTTAAACTGCCATTCAGAATATGATCAGCTCCAGAAGTATTTCACCATACAAAGAGCCAAATGCTAGGAGGGTCCAGCTGGTATGAAAGTACACTGATGACATAATAATTTGGGGCAGTACAACCACTAAACTTCAGGAATGACTAAGGAGAGAACTGGAAAATGAAAGAGCTAATAACCTTAAACTGAATGGTTTCAGAGTAGCAGCCGTGTTAGTCTGTATCCGCAAAAAGAACAGGAGTACTTGTGGCACCTTAGAGACTAACAAATTTATTTCAGCATGAGCTTTCATGAGCTACAGCTTTTTCCTTAAACTGAATGAGGCCAAATGTCAATTTCAAACAGTGGAAATAAAAAGCTTGGAAGAGAGACTGGCATCCAAGGGAAATTTTGCCTGATGAATCAAAGATTCAAGCAACACTATTCATGCCGAGACATGAAGATAAAAAGGGAATTCAAAGGCTGCTAGGCACATTACATTATGTCAGCAAATTCGTATCTAACTATACAGCTTGCACAACTCACCTAAGACCTCTCCTCCACAAGGTGATCAACTGGGCACGGGTGCCAGAGCATGAAAAAGAGTTCAATTATTTAAAGCACATTCTGACATGAGCTCCAGTGCTGCAGTATTTTAACCCACTGAAAAATATCAAACCCTCCACAGATGCCTCAAAAAAAAAAGCTGATCAATTGCCAGTTTCATATGCATCTAGGGCTCTGACAGCAGCAGAGAAGATGTACGCACAAGTTGGAAAAAAAGAGACACTAGGTCTGGTGTATGGATGTACACGATTTTACAACTTTCTCTGAGGTCGCAGCATCAAAGCAGAAACTGATCACAAACCAGTGATTACAATACACAGAAAGGGACTTGGAAAAGCTCTGAGGATACAGCAACTACTTCTGAAATATGACAGAAAAATACAGACATATGATGTGACCCCAGAGTTCTAACTTGGATGCCACTTAGTAATGGCAGACACACTCTCAAGAGCACATACTCCATCTGACAATACACAGCCTGATGATCTGGAACAAACAGTAAACATACATGTGAACATGATCAAAGTGTCATGTGCTATATCTCCAAGAGTATGGCATGAACTGGATAGACAGAAGCATCAAAAGATGAAAAAACACTGTGAGCAGTAATAAAAACGATAAGTAAAAGGAGGAAAACATCAACATTTCCCACTTGCATAGTCCCCCTATAAAAATGAACTTTCAGTGATCTCAGGAATGCTCTTGAAGGGAACCTAGACTGTGGTTCCCACAGTGACAAGAAGGAAAAAAATACTGGAATGAACACAGGAAGGAAACCTGGGAATGACCAAATCAAAAAGGAGAGCCAGGGAAGTTGTGTTCTAGCCACAGATGAATAATGACATCGAAGAAATGGTGAGCAAGTGTGGAGCATGACATAAGCACAGAGATTCACAGCAGAAATAACCAATGATATCACAGGAAAAACTCACTATTCTGTGGGACAAAGTTGGAACTGATATGGGAAGACCGATCACCTAATTATAATGGACTTTACCAATTTCCCAGAAGTAGTCACATGGGAGTCCTGGGGGTCTGGCTGGGGACGGGGGTGTGGATAAGGGTCGGGGCAGTCAGGGGACAGGTAGGGGGTAAGGTCCAGTCTGGGGACAAGGAACAGGGAGGCTTAGATAGGGGGTGGGGTCCTGGGGAGCAGTTGGGGGCAGGGGGCCCAGGAGGGGGTAGTCAGGGGACAAGGAGCAGTGGGGTTGGGAGTTCTTAGGGGGGCAGTCACCCAGCCCTCTGCCCTGAGCCCTGACCCCCGACCCCTCCACACACACCACGCCCTCTGCCCTGAGCCCTGTACACCCCCGAGGCCCCTTCCCTGAGCCCTGTACCTCCCTCATACACACCCAGCCCTCTGCTTCACTCCTTCATCCCCCCCCGCCAACAACCCTAGCCCTGACTCTGGCACACCCAGCCCCCAGCCCTGACTTCAGCCCTCTGCCCCCAGCCCTCTGGGTCCTGGCCGCCGGCCCCGCACAGCCCCCTGCTGGTCTGGGGTTCTGGCTGACGGATCCTTGCCAGCCGGGGTCCTGGCCGCAGGCCTCGCTCAGCCCGCTACTGGCCTAGGTGAACAGAACTCCAGACCAGCAGCGGGCTGAGCAGGCTGGCAGCGTAAGATCAACATTTTAATTTCATTTTAAATTAAGCTTCTTAAACATTTTGAAAACCTTGTTTATTTTACAATACAACACTAGTTTAATTATATAATATATAGACATAGAGAGAGACCTTCTAAAAAACATTAAAATGTATTACCGGCACGTGAAACCTTAAGTTAGAGTGAATAAATGAAGACTCGGCACACCACTTCTGAAAGGTTGCCGACCCCTGTTATAGACTAACAGACATATTGGAGCATGAGCTTTCGTGGGTGAATACATGTACACGCATCCGACAAAGTGGGTATTCACCCACGAAAGCTCATGCTCCAATATGTCTGTTAGTCTATAAGGTGCCACAGGACTCTTTGCTAATTTAATAGTGTTTAGATTCAGTCAGCAAATTTAAAAGAGGGATTAAAAGAGGGAAGATGTGCTTCAGAGTAAGTCTTCCAGGAACTGTAGACTTCCTGAACACTCTAGAGGCAGTCCTTGGTTTCTGGTGACATTTCTTGATAGGGGTAGAAACAAAGAAGCCAAGGACTGCCGCTACACAGAGTAATAGGACGTTTGTTACCTCACTGCTGTACATAGTTCCGTACTCAGTAAAGAGTTTTTCTTGACACTGGTCTGTCTGTTAGCAAGATGCTACCACACCACCTATAAAACTCTTATATAAGCTCAAGGTGAAGCACTAAAGAAAAAATGTATGAAGCGGGTAATGAGAGAGGTAAAAATGTAAAATCAATTTCCCAACAAAATAGTTAGTAAAACAGTGTTCATGTTGACAAAGTGTTTCAATGGAGTTCAGCTAAAACTCCCCCAAAATAGTACACCGGCTTTACAAAAATTCTACCATATGAACATAATCCACCCATTAGAAAAGTCTGGGAATTAACATTTAAGGGATCCAGCCAGTTCTTCCCTGCCATATAATCCCTCATCACTCACTATTGCTCCTGATTTACTTCACCTACCCAATCTTTTGATTTGTTCTGAATAAGGCTATTGAATATATACTGTTGATGCTATATATTGTTTATTAAAAGGTGTAGGAAAGATATCAAAAGGAATATAGTTCCAGCATACAACAAATTGTGTCACTAGTCTTCTGTAAAACTTTCCCTAATGTAATGAGTTGAAGATTATTTTTATGATCACAGCTAGAATGAAATCTCTATCTGATGTTATGAAATGTTGTGTTTATACTGTGTTGTAAATGTAGACAAGCATATGTAAAGATTGCATGTTTGCATTTTTAACTATAGTATATAGGAATGAACATAGTGGTATGTTGTCTAAAATTAGACATGGATCCCTGGAACAGGAAATGGGATTTTATAACCTAGTAACTTGTTATTCTTACTTTTGCATATCGTATTCTAAATTTAGGGGTGCAATGTTAAGAGTGGACAGGCAGTATAAACTGTGTAATATGTGAGTGAAGAAAATCAATCTTATATGATAAGAAGCTAGTTTAAGCCTTAACTATGAAGTGGCTAGTGCAGTCCATAACAAATCTAAGGCGGGAGGAGCACAACAACAACAAAAAGAGAAACAGAAAGTTTTTTTAAAGCCATGGCTGCAGTATAATGCAAATCTTATAAATAGAGCTTAATTGGTTTAGCAGTGAGATCCAATGCCATAAATAACCATTCATAATCATATACAATTAACATATCAATAGTTCTGTTTCTTGTTATAGTTCATAAGCTAAGTAAGCTCTGTATTAAAGAAGGCTGACAAAACAGAGTTATTAATTAAAATCCTTTTCAGAATTTGGTCTGTTACATCTACCTGTCCTGCCATTTCAGACACCTGAAGTGTGGAACATATTAAAGTTGTCTCTCTTCATCAGAAGCAAAAGAGTGGTTTTTTCCTGTTTAATATCACTCAGATCTGTATAGGGAGGAAAACAGCAGTGCCAAGTCTTCCCGAAAAAGATGCTTAAATGAAGTTGCATATCCTGCAGTGCACTGCTGAGCCAAAGCATTACATTGGAGACTTCTGCTGCAGCAAATGCTCCAGTGATAATCTGAAACAGTCTGTCCTTAAAGAGATCCGTCTTTGTTTCACAGTTTGTGTAATTTAGGTGATATTAATAAGGATAGCCTAAGCGTTCTGCTTTCCTGCAAATTAAATTCATTTTTCTCTTCCATACGTTAATAACAATTCAATCCTGATCTCCAAATGACAAAAAGGGTTTCAGGACAACAAGGAACTTTCTTACTACCTGCAAACACTCAGAGCATTCTGAGTGCAGCACAAATTAAAGGGGAATTAAAAAAGCTTTAATCGCTCTCACAATGGATTCAAAGAAACCTGAAAATTTCTTCAAATAAGGATGGCAATTGAAGTACCTGGAGTTCCTACTCTGCTTTGAAGAAAGGATGCACATGCTGGATACTGTCCAACTTTATTCCCTTGCTGGGGTTTGCTTTTATTATTAACTTAAAAATCAAAACATAAACATTAGCCCAAGCTTGACTGACTGCTCTTTGGATTTTTCTGCAGGACTGCCTCTCTCCCAGCCCCTAGTTCCCTCTGCCTCAGAAAGGCTCCAACAGCTCTTTAGCACCTGATTAAGTCATGACTCAGCAAAAATATTTCATCTCTATGCAGGGCTCAAGCACCTGATAACAGAATGACTAAGCAGAAGATCCTTATGTTGAGTCATAGAATCTGCTACCCTGTTACAATTTTTCCCTGTTTCAGACTGCTATAATTTGAGGATGTTTTTAATAGTTTCAGTTTTTAGTGTACTAATGCATTACCTTTAATTAAAACTCCATTGAGGGCTTCAGTAAAACTAATTGAGTCAGTTTGTATTTTAGAACAAAGCTTTTAGCTCCACCATACTACACACTTCCCTCCTTTCCTCCAAATTAGTCAGACAAGGACCATAGAAATAATCTCAACTTTTAGATCCTTAATAATAGCATGCAGTTTAATTAGTGAGACTATTTGTCTCTTCCTGAGGATACTGGAGCCCATGTCCATTACCCAGTCAAGATTTCTCAACACAAAGATGACAATAAGGATGCTAAATCCTTTCTTTGAGGATCCTCTCCCACCTGCGTCACATCAAGATTCAATATAAAGAATACTTCTCACAGAGCTGACTTCTGCTTGTCCATCATACTTTCCTTTATCACCATCATATCAGTTTAAATACAAAGGGTCATTTTTTCCTGAACTACAGAAGTATTAATCCAGAGGAACTCCACGGACAACTTCACCCAAAATGTATACAGTTGAAAAGTCCAGAGAAGTCAGCAGCCACCTGGCTGATGGAGAACAAAGAACCCTTCAGAAAGAAATGTAGCAGTGTACAAAAGTCAGTTCCTGCACAATCATACTCACTCTTCCCTCAATTAGAATTTTCCTGATGTTAAAAATTAGTTAGAGCAAAAAACACTAAGATCTATAAAACATTCTTCTGACCAATGTCTCATTCTAGAGCTCATGTCCAAACCAAAGAGAATAATGAATATTGAAGTGTCATAGTGCACCCTCTTTATTTTTGTTGCTGTAGACAAGATCCGTGGGCTTTATTTTCAACATTTTGTTAACTATTGTGTAAAAGGACTAGGCAATTTGATTGATTGATGGGATCAGTGTTACAGTAAGCTAGTTGCAGAGGTGAAAGTAAGCCAGTACGCCCTGGCACAGCGTACCGGCAAGAGCCAGTGCATCGTACTGGGGCGGCCCGGCTTCCCTAAGTGGCAATTAAAGGGCCTGGGGCTCCCAGCAGCGGCTGGAGCCCCAGGCCCTTTAAATTGCCACCAGAGCCCCACTGATGGAGATCTGGGGTAGCAGCGGCAGCAAGGGGCTCCGGGGCTTATTTAAAGGGCCGGGGCTCCCACTGCCTCTATTGCCCTGGGCCCTTTAAATAGTCGCCGGAGCCCCGTTGCCGCTACCCCAGGGCTCCGGGGGCTATTTAATAGGCCAGGGCGATAGAAGCAGAGGAGTCCTGGGCCCTATAAATAGCCCCCAGACCCCTGGAGTAGCAGTGGGGTCCGGTGGCTATTTAAGGGGCCCAGGGCTCCCGCTGCCTCTACAGCCCCGGCCCTTTAAATAGCCACTGGAGCCCCGCTGCCAGAGCCGTGGGGTGGCTGCAGCAGCCGGGGGCTCCGGCAGCAGTTTAGAGGGCCCAGGGCGGTAGTGGTGGCCGAGCACTGGGCCCTTTAAACTGCTGCCGGAGCCCCCGGCTGCCACTGCTGCCCCAGCAGAGGATGGGGAGGGCACTTACTGGTACAGGCCAGGCCGGGGCTGGCTTTGACCCCCCCATCCCTGCCCCTTCTGTCTGAGGCCCCACCCCTTCCAGAGACCAGAGCTGGCCCCAACCCAGCCTCATACTGGTAAGTCCCTATTTCTACTTTCACCCCTGGCTAGTTGATTATTTCAGATTGGCTGTCAAACAAAAAAGGTATCTATTGTACTTAAATCATTAGCTAATTGTAAAGCAGAGGGCATTTAAAATCATTAGATGTGTACAACAGCTGTGCTAAAACTTGCTAATCTCTGATTCAGTCACCTGAACTTTTGAAACCTAATTTTAAATCAAAATGCCCTAACTCCAACCTGAGATAGGCAAGTGTGGAAGAAATACCTGCTAATTGCCACCCAGAGTCCTCTGCTCAGAGGTCTATGAGAACATCCACTTGCTGTGATTTGATGTGATTCCTCGTTGTTTAATGTGATTTTAACCTTCAGAATTTGTAGTGGGATTCTACTATAAATTAATGGCAATTATGTATATGTAGCAGCTCGTGGCACTACAGGCAGAAAACTAAAGGATAAGCAAGCAACCCATATTTTGAAAGGACCCAAATCTAAAGGTGGGTAGACTGCGTATCTCTAGTTAAAAATACCTGTATTCATTGATATTAATCATATTATTTAGTACCAGAAATATATGCGACACTTTCCAAACAGATAAAATGCATTTACAAAATAGGTCCCAACCAAAATATAGTGTAATAGTTCAGTCATAGGAAGATGCATAGACAACACTGGTGAGGATCTAAGTAGGTAGGATTTGTAAATTGGAATTTGGAGGAAAGCACAGAATGTGAGACGATTGAGAGGTAATAAAATCAGAAATGCAGGGAGAGGTGAGATTATACAGGTGAGGACAAGAAGCTAGAATTTGATGTAGTGTAAAAGGAAGCTATTGGAAGGGTCTGAGATGAATGATATGTTTGGAGCAGTGGAAGTAGAAAATGGCTTTAGCAATGGTAGGTTGAATGGACTATAGGAGGAAGAACTGTGATGTGGGAAGACTGATAAGGAAGAGGTTATGATAGCCTAGGTAAGGTATGACTAAGGCATAGGTAAAGGGTTTAAATGAGTAGAGATGATGGGGAAAGGTCAGATTTTGTTGAGTCAAAGAAAAGTGGAAGGATTTAGTGAAAGGCTGGATATGAGGAGAGAAGGAAAGAGATGTCAAAGATGACACCAAAGTTGAGTCTGGAAGAGTGGAGGAGAGAAGAGTTATCAGTGATGATAGAGAAGGAAGATGGTAGAGAGGGATCATGAGGAAAGATAAGTTCAGTTTTGAACCTCCTGAGTGTGAAATGATTGTGGATATCTCTGGAGATGTGAAAGTGGAGGTCAGGAGGTAAATTTGGGAGTCTTCAGCATAGAGGTGGCAGCTGAAACCATGGAAGCAGATAAGGACTAAAGAGAAAGTGTAGCAAGGAGGCGCTACTACCAAAGGGGATGCCTGTCAGCTGACCAAGGTGAGGGCAGTCTAACCTGATGGTAGGGGCGGGTGTCAGGAATGAAGGACTAGGGTCAGAGACAGAGTCGGTAGTAAGAAGCCAGGGCCAAGGGTCGAACCACAGAGCAGGAACTGGAGGCCAGAGCCAAGGGTCATGCTGGAGTTGGAAACCAAAGCCATGATTCAAGCTGGCAGTCAGGAACTGGAGTGAGCAGGGTAGCAGGGAGGGAGGGGTTCAAGGCAGGGGAAGAGCAACAAGGCAATGCAGGAGCAGGCACAGTGGTGGGCATGAGCCAGCTGAGCAGCCAGCAAGCTGCTGCTGGCTTAAGAGCCAGCCTGCTGGCCTCTGTAGCCAATCAAGTGGCATGGCCAATCAGGCAGCTTGCTGCAGGCTAGCTGTACTGATGAGACTGTCTGGAGACTAGCTCTGCTGCAGGCCCTGATCCCTGACAATGCTGAAGGAACTTTAGGAGGGAAATCAGGAAAGTTGAGAGTCATGAAAGCCCAGGGAAGAAATGGACTGGTCGATAGTATCAAAAGCATCAGACAGATCAAGACGAGTAAGAACAATGAAGTGACCCTTCAAATTAGCATGTAGCCTTGGTACGGATAGTGTCAGTGGAATGGAGAGGGAAGAACCCAGCTGGAGTTGATAAGAAAGCAGACAACATACTGAAGAACTGTCAAGACAAAGGGGAGAAGGAAATACACCTGTTGTTAGGAGGGAAGTTGAATGGAAGGAAGGGTTTTCAAGACTGAAGACTCAAGAGCTTGCTGCTAAATGAACCAGAGGTGAAAACATGATTGGAAATAAGGTAAAGAATGAGGACCGGAGAAGAACCAGAAAGAAGAAGCTGTAAATGATAGCCCTAGGTGGCTGAAATGATAGGTGCAGAGTGTAAGAGACACTTCTGAGTTAGAGGCTAGAGTGAAGGGCAAGAGGTTAGAATTAGAAGAGGGGAGGATAGAGGCAAATGGCAGTGTGAGTAGCACAGTTCCTACCAGATAGTGTCAATAAACCTTTTAAAATATTGGCAAAGGCTGGAAGAGTGAAGAGGAGGAGGGTGTCATAACATCTGAAAAAACATGACACTTTAAGTGATGTAGCATAAACATTAAAAAAACAACTGAGTGGATTAGTGAATGTCTGCCTCTTTCCCACCTATCTCCAACGAGCTTTTTATTTTGTAGGAACAAGATCTCCTCTAATCTGGTCACAGCTCTGTGTCTACTACATACTAGTCCAATATCCAGGAGGGAGGGATAGCTCAGTGGTTTGAGCATTGGCCTGCTAAACCTAGGGTTGTGAGTTCAGTCCTTGAGGGGGCCATTTAGGGATTGGTCCTGCTTTGAGCAGGGGATTGGACTAGATGATCTCCTGAGGTCCCTTCCAATCCTAATAATCTGTGTGTGAATCCACAACCACTTGCATCCTTTTCTTGGCATGCACTTTGAATAAGCAATTGAACAGATTCAGTTGCCTGAATATATCCTAGAGAAGATGTAGAGCTGGCTTTGAGGATTTTTGTGTTTCTCCTCTGATTAAAGCAGAAAAGACTCAGCATATCTGCTAAGGGACATATATACTACTGGGCACATTTTTACTATGAACTCCAGTTTGTAGCTAGGGCAGAGCTGGCAGAACTCAGAGTTTGTTTTGTGATATTGTGCTTTTGCTTCTCTCAGTTTGTGGCCACACTGAGGCTTTATTTGCACTGCACCTGGCATGTGGGCAAAATAACAGACTCCTGCTTCTAGTCCCTTCACAATCAAGACTATTCACTGAAAACTCCTCAGCAGTCTAATACCCATTCTGGGATTGGCTATTTTGAAGCATTTCTGTTCAGACCTCTCTTATATGATACACTTTTTCTTAACTTGTTTCTCCTATTTAGTTTTTCGTAGTCTAGAAACTCCCTGCTCCTTGTGTTGCATGTTTGGAATCCTAACAAATAAAACCACAGGATGCAGGCTCAGATTTTGAATACAGACAGTTAAACACTTCAACACTTGCTAAAATGAAAAGTCAGATTTACATTGACCTTCAAATCACCTCTTGTGTAAATGCATTTCTAAAAATATAATTACACCTAAAATCATATTAAAAGTCCACATTTTTCTGGAATGAAGTTTATCAATCTTTGCCTGTACAAGGAATAGTGAAGAGTTTATAAACTAACAATTATAAGAGTCAAGTGAGCAAAAGAAACAGTGCCCAAAGAAGAAGTCTAGTAACAGAGCTGGTTAGATGGAAAACTGCACTTTAGTAGCTATTCAAATTGTCCATGGGAAACAGAAAGCTTTGCAAAGGAGAACAGGTGACGTACAGTGTTAGGGCCTGATTCAGAATCCTGTTGACCTCAGTGAGCTTTGAACCAGGTCCTTAGTACAGCACTGTACTGAAGAGCTCTCAGATGGAGCCATTATAGAGAATCAGTGATCTTTTTACACCAAAAGAATTGTAAACCTCCTAGATTAAATTTGACCTCACTAGCTCAGCTATGTAGAAATTTTGCATTAAAGCTACCTGTTCTCATATGAATAATCTACAATATTCATGCTTCTAATACTGCTATTGTTTTTACCGCCTACAGCTACTGATTTTCTTCATTTAACATACCCATGTACCCCAGTATTATTCCAGTAGTTCTTTGTTTCAGGTCTGGAAAATAAGACTTCTTGGTTATTTATAATCCTCTCAGCTATGAGGATGCTTCTTCCAGCATAAGATTTTTGCTCACACCCACTTCATAAAACAAAACAGGAAACAAACAAAAGGAACCGTTTAAAATATCCAAATGGCTAGTTTACCGCAGTGAATATGCGAAAAACAGATACGAATAAAATCTACTGATAGGAGAAAAACTGGGCTTATTTCACAAGCAGAATCAGCAGGTAAGAGACACTACACCAAAAAAATCCAAGGTTGAGAATGAGGATGAGGCTCACTTATAAACACTCAGCCCCAGCTGGATATTTTGCAGGAGAACTGTTACCCACAAGTGGCAGCATTGTGACAACCTTCTCCAAGGGATGAGTTCACTGTAACCTACCCCTGCCCTTCTCCCCCCCGCCCCAAAAAAGCCTCTAGGAACAGGACACATAACAGCATCTATTCTAATTGTAAAGTGAATTTTTAGCAGCTCTCTTACACTTAAATCACCCACAAAGCACAGATTCGGATCATTTTTTCCCCGATGACAGGGAGTTTCATTACAATACTAAGAGGACCAAAAAAATGAATTTTTGTTTGAATTTCTAGAGGTAAAAATATATATTTTTTTCTATTAAGTGAGACTATAGTTAAGGATATTTGAGTTTCCAGTCTTTATAATTAGTGTGTGTGTGTTCTCTATTTCTCTGATCATCCCATTCCTCTTCATTAATGCAAATTGCTGTTGTGACGTAGGTGAAGGACAAGCAACAATAGACAAAGCCTGATTCTAAGAAATTAACACACTTAAAAGTGTTACTGATCTTTGCCATCCTCCTTTTTACCCATTTACCCTAAAGGTCTAACTGACAAACATTACCCAGTGCCAACAGCATTGTAGCCCGGAAGCTCACTGCTCATGTTTCATGTGTTGAATTCTAACTAGAAAAACCACAGGACTCCCAGCTCAGCCTTCTCCGAAAAGATGGATAAACAGCACTACAGCATTTAATTTTCCAATAATTTTTTTTTAACATCTCACTGTTCAGCTTTTAAAAAAAAAAATGTTAGGACATCTTTAAAACCTCCTTTTGCCCCCGAATCTGTTAAAGTTACATCTTCACCCTGGAAATTGGTATGAAATACACATCGTCAGATACAAAGGGCATGCAAACGAAGGCTATGCTAGGTCAGCACAGGGGATAGCGGCTGTTATGAACAGCAGAAAATATTTGAAGATACACTATTAGTACCATACGAGAAAAAGCAGTTTTACTCCACTCTCAAGCTAAATCATAGAGAGGTGGCTGCTAAAAGGCCTTCTTCTCAGGATGTCTGACTTTACTCCTACCTGGAAAATGCTCAGAATAAGAGAGATTTTCATGTCTCAGCTTGTACTAGCAGATGAATGCTTTTTTGGCAAGATTTACGAAAATTGCCTAATTGATTCCTTCTTTGCTAATATCCACCCAAAGAACTCCAACATTTTTGGTAAATGATTGACACTTCAGCAGAGCAAAACAGCAGAGGTAAAATAACCGGTCACACCAAATGTTCTATTCTGTTTATGTTCTTAGACCACACCCATCACCATGGTAATATTGGTGCCATCACAGACAGAGACATTCTTGACACAGAAACAACCTATGTTCATGCCTCCTATGAGGCTGAGCTGTGTTAAGGGTGGGTAACAGGCACAGTGCCTCAGTGTCAGCAGGCATTACTGTATGCCTTAAAGCATAGTGCCTCTTAGGTATTTTGGGAGGGGGACCTGTTATAGCATGGTCTCCTAGAGTAGTCATCGTGGCACACAGAGGGGTGGAGCCTTGTCCACAAGTGGGTCCAGAAATATCTCCTCTGGGGTCAGGCAGTTCTGTACGCGATACGAGCTGAGCTGACATGACTCCACTGCACTTCCCAGCACTGGGGAGATGGATTGTGCCTCTCCTGCCCCTTGTTCAAATGTGTTAGTGGGAGAAAAAGGGATTCCTGTATCCTCTCCCCACTTTAATGCAGCTGGATGGAGAAGACATCATTTAGCAGTGTGGGTTTTAGAAGGCAGTAAGTGCTTTTAAGGTAGGTAGGTAGGTAGGTAGGTAGGTGTGTGTGTGTGTGTGTACAATTTTGCATTCCACAAGAGTCTCACAAATGAGAGCTGCCTTATTCCTGAAGGTCCCAGTTGTGAGTCTTGCACCAAAACAAGATACAGACCCAGGGGAGAAAGTAAAATGGAGCTCTTACTGGTATGGGGTCAGCTCTGGTTCCCCTGGAAGGGGCGGGGTCTCAGGCAGAGGAGGCGGGGCTGGGGGCAGCATCCCTCAGCCAGCCCATCTGCGCTGCCTGGCTCACACCGCCCGGGGCTCCAGCAGCGATTTAAAGGGCCTGGGGCTCCAGCTGCTGCTATTGTGGTAGCAGCAGCAGCGGCCAGAGCCCTGGGCCCTTTTAAATCGTGGCCCCGTGGCAGCTACTTCTTTTGCCTCCCCCATTGGTGGCCGGGGAGGGGGCAAAAGGGGCAACGACATTAAAGCGCTGCTGAAGCAGCCCATTTTGCGCCTCCCATCGGTGACCCTGCTGGGTCGTCACTGCCCCTTTTGCACACACACACACACCCATCAGTGGCCCTTCTGGTAGGGACCCGGCAGGGCTGCCGATGTGGGGGCGCAAAAGGGGCAGCAATGTTAAAGCACTGCCGCGGCAGCGCTTTAAAGTCAGTGGTACGGGCTGGTACTGGCGACTACTTTTTAACGGTATGCCGTACCAGCCCGTACTGCATTACTTTCACCCCTGTACAGACCATTCCTAAAAATTAACTGTGTTACATGACTTGGGCTGGTGTACATAGGATTTGGAAAGTATAACTGATCTCTTGACATAATGAATAGCAACCAAAGTGAAGATGGCTGCTTGGCTCATAATGCTTTAGGAGTCTAAACACTTACCTGTATTGTATCCTCATTTAAAGATTCTTCTGCCACCTTCAAACCCTCCCAAACCAAAACAACAATAGAAAAGTAGAGAAAAAAAATCAAATCAGTTGAAACAACAGTATTCAGTTCCCTGAAAAGATCTGTTAAAAAATTTCACTGATTTACTGGCAAGCTACTGTGCATCTTAACCTCCAGATTAAAGCAACACCACCATAACTATACTAACAGTTATGTCAGTACGAGAATACAATCTTATGTATGCATGAATGTTATCCTCCCTTCCTCTTTGTTTACTTGGGTTTTTTAGAAGGTAAGCCCCCCAGCGCAAGGACCATATCTTTTCTTTCCTTGTACAACCCTAATCACAATGAGGCCCTGCACTCACCTCTCCGAGACCCAAGTGCAGTAGTGCCGCCTTCTGGTCAGGTGTGGTCTTCAGTCTTTCAGTTCTGGTGACCCCTGTGGGTGGTTTCTCTGGCCAAGTCACACACACTGTCTGTATGTGAAACAGAACAGACCTATTCCAGGGTATACAGTACCCCTTGGCTGGTGTCTCTCTAGCCCTCCCTGGGCTCAGTCTTTAAGTAGTCCCAGCCCAGGAATGGGGCTGTACCCCCAGGACTACCTCCCTGGATACATTATCTTCCTGCGGCTCTCCCCAGACTCAGTCCTTACTCAGTCCAAGAAGCCAGCCAAGAGCTTCTTTGTTGCTCCCCTGGTCCCTTCAGGCAACTGTCTTAGGCTCAGTCCTAGCAGCCAATCAGGAGCTTTCTCTTAGCTCCCCCAGTCCCTGCCCAGACTGAGCTGTCTGTGGTCCTGCTGTTCTTTCAACCATCCAGTTACTCAGTCCTCTCCCTTCCAGCTCCAGCCAGCAACTGACTCCTGCTCTGTTCTGCAGCTCCATTTATATGGCCCTGCTGGGCCCTGATTAGCTGCTCCCTGCAGCCTCTCTCATTGACTGCCTCCCCACAACCACTCTAAGCCGCTTTGAGGACTTCTCTTCTGCTCCTCTCTGGGATGGGGTGTGGCAGGACACTGAGGCCTCCAGCAGGGGACCTCTGGGCCTAGGCCACCCCATCACAGACCCCAATGCTGACAGGGACCTTTGGACACCAATATAAATATTTGCTAATATAAATCTTGAGGACAGTGAACTCTCTCTGAAGTTACAAACACTGTGTAATCCAGGAAATATCTCAGTATATCTATTTTATATTAAATATTAAACTAGGGCTTTCTTCTCACACTGAAATCAGAATTCCCATTAGGCCATTAGGCCTTGTCTACAAGGGAAATTTTTTCCAGTACAACCTAATGTGTGACTTTATACCAGAATAACACCCCTGCATCTCCATGTAGACATTCTAATTCAGGTATAGGAGTGCCTATTTTGGTTTAGTTTATGTCACTTGAGAAGGGATTTAGATAAATTGAAAAAAAGCCCTTCCTATACCATAAGAAGTGTATGCACATTAGGGGTTGTATATAAGGCTAAGATTTTGTCACAGTAAAAGTCTGATTTTTAGTAAAAGTCACGGAGAGGTCATGGACAAAAAAGAAAAATTCATGGAAGCTGTGACCTTTCCCTGATATTTACTAAAATTATCCCTGACAAAATGGAGATCTGTGGGTCCCCACATTGCCTGAGGTGGGACAGCTGCACAGGAGGTAGGAGCGTCCTGCAGCAGCTGGGAGTTGTGGGGTACCCCTGCAGCTCTGGGGGTCCCCTGCTGCCCATGGGGGCCAGGAGCTGTGGGGTGCTCCTGCCTCCCGTGTCATCTGAGAAATGTGGGGTACCTCCTCTGCCTGCAGCTCCAGGGGCCCACAGTGGCCAGGAGCTCGAGGTTCCCCCGCGGCCACAGTGGCTGGAATCTGTGGGATGCCCCCACCGCCTGCGGCGGCTGGGAGCTCTGGGGGTTCCCTCACTGCCCATGGTGGCCAGGAGTTGCAGAGTTCCCCACTGCCTGCGGCCAGGAACTGTGGGGTACCCTGACACCTCCGGTGGCTTGGAGCTCCGGGGGCCACCAGACGTGGGGGGGACAACCCTGCAGCTCCCGATCACTGCAGGCTGAAGTCATGGAGGTCGCTGGAAGTCACGGATTCTGTGACCTCTGTTACTAAATCGTAGCCTTAGTTGTACCAGTATAACTAGACCTGTATAGTATATACCAATATAATTGGTAAGGCTTTCCAAGACCTGAGTCTGTTAAAAATACACAAATTGCTACTGTACAGAGGTGCAGAGCACATACAACTCCTTTTAACTTCCACATTAACTGTTGGTACTAATCACTTTCCAGGATCAGGACCTATGTTACTACTGCTCAAGACATGCAGTAGTTTAAGTGTTCTACTTTGTGAAATTATAGACTTGATTCTGCAAGTCTTCTACATGTAGAATTCTCCTTCACTTCATTTGGAGCTTGGTGCATGGAGAACATGCAGGATGGACCCTATGTAAATCCTTTCTTTAATATTATTAATTATTATTATTATTATAAAGGTGTGCTACAAAGATCTGTAAGAAACTAATCTTTATTTTGTGATCTGACCCTAATTATATGGCATGGTTCATCTTTACAAAAAAGACTATATTCCTCCCATATGGTAAAAGTCAGTAACCACCTACTTCAGTTGCTACTGTTACATCTTCCTTTTTTCTTTTCAAATCAAATTCAAATAAAACATAATATCAAATAAAAATAACGTTGTGGCAGGTGTCACCTGGCGTCACTGTTACACACAGTGTTCCAAATTCTATTTCTTAGCATGTGAACAAGTGTCTAGTCTTGGAAGAAATGCTTGTCTTGTTGTTAGTTTTTAATTATACAAATTTCTAGGTAGATAGAGTTGTTCAAATAGCTAGAGAGTTTGTTGTCTGCTATAGTCTCTATTAAGATCAAGTAGAATTGCCCTTGGGAACTGGGCATTGGTACTGGGCTGAGATTCTTGAAAGAAGGGTATTGCCTGTATGCTGTTTGACAACCTCTGTTCTAGGACTGGGGTATGTGTGTAAATAAAACAGGTTACAGTTAGGCTTAAGCTTCACTTAAAAGTTGTATTGGCATAGTTTACATCAGGCAAGGATGTAAAAAACAAAAACAAAACCAACATAGCTATATTGACAAAACCAACATAGCTATATTGACAAAAAAAAAAAAAACAGTTTAGATGCTGCTGTGTTGATGGAAGAGTGGTTCTGTCAACATAGCTAATGTTATTAGGTGAGGTGGTGTTCTTATGCTGACAGAAAAACTGTCAGTGTACACTGCGCCTACACTAGGGAGCTATGGCAACATAGCTGCGCCAACATATCTATACTGGCATAGGCTCCATCATAATGTAGACATAACCCCAGAATATACCCACACTCTACATCACTGATTCCACTTCCACATGGGAGCTGACCTGCAGGGCCATTACATCTGCTACTGCTTGGCAGTGGGGCAACAATAACCACCATAGATTATTAATTGGACATCTGTTAGTAACTACTATTGCTAAACTTCATTGACTTTCTGATCACACGGCCACTTCTTGTTCTCACAACAGTTTCTTCCAAATATCTTGTTTGACCACTGATATGGACACCTGGAGCCTGGATTTGCCTGGTATTTTTCATTTTCAGTGACTAGGCAGGTGTGTGTTACTTCTGACAGCAGCATTCTGGATATCCTCAAGAAACTTTGGTTTTGTTTATATGTCTTTGCTTCTTTCTAGGACTGACTCCCAGGAGAAATTAAGGGATTTGACATTTATGCACTGGATATAGTTGTAACACTGCCAGGTTGCCAGTCATTTATTATTTATTTTTATTATTATTATTAGATCTAACATTCTCTGCCACTTGCAATGGAGGTAGCTGTCTGGCATTCTGGAGCTCTGGACTTGGTTACTGCAAGTCATTTTTATATCAAGAGTGAAGCCACACAACAGTACAGAGGCAGCAGCCCATACTCTTAGCAATACAGGTCACACGATACATCTCCCTGGTGTTCCACTGAACTCCTCAGCCTCCCCACCAAATACATAGTCCAGTTTGAGGTATCTGTTTCAATATTCAAACCCCTTCCTACATAACATTTGAAACCAGGATATAGTTCTGTTGGGTGTTAAACAGTGCTTTGAAAGCATATGCCTCTGAGTGATCATTTGGGACATCTGGGACATACTGCTTTGTATACCTCAGAGGCTGAGAAGAAGTTACTTAAACATGTATCAGCTTAAAGGAGAATTGAAGATACAGATGTTTGCTCTTTCTGTAGCAAGTTAGAGCTGACAAGACCCTTGGCTTGAATCCAAAACTGAAAATACTCTTGCATTTTGGAGTGGAGATGTGACCTCCTCAGCTTTTCTCATGGGGAGCATTCATGTTTGGTGGCCTTATTCATATAATTGGGAGCTACACACATTCTTTAGTTGTTTGGCTTTATTACATTGACCATTCTGTTGACCTAGTTAGCTGGTGTTTATATTCACTCAGTAACATTTAATTTAATTTCAGCTTTTGCTTAGTTTCTCAGAGCTAATGACACTTCATTCATTATAGCCTGACCTCAGAGTCATCAACCAAAATCAGGGCCTCCTTGTGCCGAGCACTATACATAGGCATAGCCCTGAAGCATTTAGAATCTAATTGGACAAGACAGATATGTACTTCATGTATGTTTCATGGTACGCTGGATCTATATCAGGGTGATGGTTAATGTAGCTCACTCCATTAAATACCCCTTCACATTCTTTACAAATATTATTTGCATTTTGTTTAGTAGACAAGTTATACACCAATTAGATCATCTGCATTGCCAGACTGCTTTTGAGCCCAAGCATACCCGTTCAATAATTTCAAATTCTATTGAGTCGCATCTTTCTCTATATAGACCTGCTGGTGGAGAACATTTTTGCCAAAGATTTAGTTGTCTTCTGACAAAATAAATGTAAAAAAGCTGTGATACACGGGGGTGCCAGTAAGGGCCTGATCTTCATTTCCCAGTCACACGCCATGGGGCAGGGTTACAAAAAGTTATACTCCAATCATATGGCAGGGGGCAAAAGTTTCCGATTTCAATGGTTACAGTTACACTTACCCCATCGTTTTCTTTTAAAGGAAAGATTTTAAAGAATGTAATTTGTTTTTAACATTTCTGCTGCTCATTTGTCTTAAAATCACCCAGACAAAAACAAGAGACTGGACAATTTTACTTTGGTATGCGAGTAACCTTCACTTCTGGGATCTCATACACAAGCCCAAGGTGTCACTGTACTCCAACAATGCGTGTTATACCAAAAAAAATCCTAATTCAGTGACATTTTTAAAAACATTAAACCATATTTCAGTTCTTAAGAAATTGTGTAAAAATCTCTTCTTTTATAACTCAACCTCTAAATTCAAGGCCTAAACTAAGCTGACAACACCCCACTAACTGAAGTGTATACTAACTCACTTGCACACCTTTTCACTGAGGAGCAAGAGGTTTGCTAAACGTGTGGAGGATGCTCTACACATGAAAAGCGAAGGCTACAGTTTTTGCATGCGAACACTAGGTTTTGTCAGAAATGGGCGAAGACAGGCTCACTTTTAATGAAAAGACACCAATGAGCAGTAAGTCAATCGGGGGCGGGGGGAGAGCAGACATTTGCTTTACATGAACACCTTCCCCTTCGATGTCTGAAGTGAAGACTTACTAGTCTGCCAGACAGTTGGTGGATTCTACCATGCCAAACATCCCACATATGTAAAAGATATACAAACGCAATGGATTAGTGGTATTTATAGTTTACCCCTAACCTCCTGTGGGGTTCACACTTTCAGAAGAAGGTGACATCACTGTGAAACTTTACCCTGCTTAAGCTCTGAGCAACATGTCCCCTTATTTAAAGATGAGATTATCCTTCCTCCATTGTTTTCCATTTGATTTTGTTTCTTTTCTCCATTTTGGGGAAGGGCAGCTCACTATTTTAAAAAGGTGATGGAGCATGTCAGGATTTACAGAGTGAAAGGAAAGAGATTGGTTTGGATTTTCTCCCCTTTCTTTATGGGTCCTAAAGCTCAATATACTTAAAGTGCTGACTGTAGGTACACGGGAGAAGAAAGCTTTTGTGTTCTTATAAACCCCAACTATAGAGGTAGTCAGAAGGCAGGAAAGAAGTTCAAACAGTTCTTTAACCACTTTCCATTTCAATGGGTGTTTATCAGCAATATTCCAGGGTTTTAAAGATCAGCATTTTAAGTTCTGATAAAAACTTTGAAGAACTTACAGATAACATAATTCAAGTGTTATAATGAATATAGATTAACCTGTTATAAAGGATAGAGGGCTGTCTGCAGTTTACATCTGAGTTTATAATTTTCTGAATGCTGAATAATTTGCAAAATAGCAATAAAATCGTGTGTTTATATGTGACAGTAACTGAAACTATACTAATCCAACTGATAGATACTCTAGTTAATTTCTTTTTTAAACTGTCCCTAACAAGCTTCTGAATTTCAGTAGAATTATCAATCCTCTATAATTGTGGAGCATTCCTTTTTTTTGATGTCATCTTTATCTAAGGTAATTCACAAAATAGGTAGAGTAGATCAAAATGTCAGAAATCAAGGGTGTATCTCATGTCTATTTATGTTAATACTAATTTATTATATTTTAGATTAATGGGTATGAAAAATATAGACAATATAGTAATTTCCAGTGTAAACATTTTCAAAGATCTGACAAACCAAGTGTCTCAGTAGGATATTGGTGAATCTGAGGAGACCCTCATACAGCCTTGACCGTACAGATGTGTGTTGTCTGAAGGTTAAATTAATAAGAAAATTGTGGAAAAAATGACATGAAGAAGAAATCTGTATAGTTCTAAAGACTGTATTTTCCATCAACAGAATTTGGTCAGATACAAGATATTACCTTATCTATCTTGTGTCTAAGAAAATGGTGCCATTTTAAAAGCCTGCTGAAAGCACAGGTTATAATTCTGCAGATATTTTGTTGCTGTATTCTTACTAAAGGTGGGTAAATACTGCAAAATCATTTCCTGAAAGTTTGGTCAGATTTTTAACTGGATTTACCTCAGTCATGCTCAAACCCTTTTCATGTTCACTTTCCAACCATTTTAATGCATATGAGTTTGCAGAAACCAAATTTCAAGACCGCATGCTCCAGTATTCATGGAAATAGTATTTCAAATTAGCATGCATGAGTATTCATGTGAGAAATACTTGTACAATGCCTCTGCTTGAGGCAACAACAGATTTGAACCCAGAACCTTCAGTGCTAAAACACTAGTCTCTATTGCTGAGCTAAAAGACCAACTCTTTAGCTGGCAGCTGTATTACTTTAATATCTTCATATGTTGGACTGGCCCTTAAAAGGGAATGAAGACCCTCAGTGTGCTAGTGTAAATTATGACCCCAATCCTGCTCCTATTGAAGTCAATAGCAAAACTCTCATTGACTTTAGTGGTTCAGCATCAGGGCCTATGTTGGCACACTCATCCAGTCAGGGAACTGAACCATAACATGTGACTTACATGACCAACTACAATTGACCAACACAGCTCAAAGAGTGTATAATAAATAAATAAATGTAGAAACCCGCTCATGATCAACCAATAGTTAAAACATTGCAGTAATAGCTAGTTGAATCCTTTCAAATAACAAATAATTTCAAATTAATGCAGGTTCATGGATAGTCCTCGAGCAGAAAAGGATACTAGATTTATCATTCATTGCAAATCATTCATTGCAAATGATTTACTCAACTTTAATTTTTACCGGTATATATGAAATTGCCATTGTCCTGTTTGAGATGAGGGGCTTGGCTAGTATTATGTTGTAAGCCACCTTGTGCTGTATTATAGTCTGTGGGGCCAAATTCTGAAATTCACATTGTCATGACTACCAAGTGAATGGAGATGCTCTGGGCTTACACGAGTGTGTGTATAACAGAGGGTAGATTTCAGCCCCATATCTGGCTAGGCTTTCTTTTGTTCCCCTTGAAGTTTGTAGCAGTGGGAGCAGACAGCATACCTCTTTTCTGCTAATATTTATTGCCACATATGCCTTTTATAAAAAATAAATTCCACTTCATAAACCTCAAAATCATATCATAAATGTATTTTATATTTACAGATATTCCCTTTTCTTGTTTAGACGATCTGTGTATAGGAAATCTCTCTGGCCATTCAAGGGTGAAACATTCTTTCCAGCTTTCTTTATGAACTGCTATGTTTGACCACTTTGACACACAGAGGATTGCTATAGAAAGAGCAGGGGGTTAACTTACTTATTTTTCTGAGTCTTCATTCCTCTATATCAGGAAGTTGTTTGGAGTTGCCTTTGCTTGAGCATTCAAACAAGGTCCTGCATCAGTGCTCCAGAGAGCAGAGAGGAAGATCAAAATGAAGGTGAAAACAAAATATTACACGAATTGGAAGAAAATACATCAGTTTCTAGTAGGGAAGCAGAGTGAGGGTCTTCTTAGCTGCTCCTATCAAAGAATGACTGAATAAGGCATAGCTGCACATTTTGTTATTACTCCCACTTGTAGAAATAATTACTGTGGGACAAAGTCCGAGCACAATGAAGATTTTGCTTGAATAAAGACTAAGGGCTGCAGGATTTGGTCCAGTGACTTAATCAGCTATCAGATACACAGTATTTTTCCTCCTTGTTTTCATATCCATTTGTCAGTGTGGGGGCTGGGGAGGAGGGGGAAGAGATTTGGAATTGTTTAAACTATCCAATACCAGAGGTACACACACACGCAAAATACAGGGCAGCATGCAAGAATGATATTCTGATGAGGCTGAATAGCCATATGAGGAAGGGTAGACTTGTGCTTAAGGCACAGGATTGGATTCAGGGGATCTGGGTTCTACTCCTGACTCTACCATAGATGTCCTTGAGAAGATCACTTATGCCCACATTTTGAGTGCCTCCCATTTTCAATACTGTATTTAGGCCCTGATTTTCAGAGGAGTTGGGCACTCACTGCTACCAATGACTTTAAGAGCAGCTGTGGGAGCTCAAGACCTCTGGTTTTCCTGGTTTACCACAATATACCAGGCCCTGGTATATTATAGTAAAATAGGAGTTGGAATATTTAATATATTAAATGTTTTGGAAAGTGTTAAAGGATCCTCCAATGGGAGGTGCTATAAATGAAAAATCTAATTATTATAATATAAAGCAGAAACAGTATCATTTAGAGATGCTACTTCACTAGAGACAGTTGGTAGCTGTCCCCTATAAACAAATTCCCAAGACTTGACACATTCAGATTCAAATAATACATCCATTGTATAAAGACAGAGAGATAGAGATTATATAGATTACAAAGCTTTGCACATTGTTTTCTTGTAAGCCTTACACATGAGAAACTCTGCCTATGCTGCTAGGCCGATTTTGCAGAATCAGGCCCTGATGATGAATTTAACATATAGATGGTTTTAAGCTAATCAAGATTTAAATGGCATATGCAGTGTTTATTTTAAGAAAAACACCGGAGATACCGTATTTATGAGATTTCATGTTATGCGGAATTAAATAACATTACAGTTATGTTTGTCAGGACAAGAACACATCATCATTATTCTGTGTTCCAGTTTTATTGGCTATGTTAATGTACTGTACTTTTTTAAAGTTGTGTTTTGTTCCCACATCACTCTGTAGTTGAACAATAACGTCTCTATCATTACATTTGCATTTTAAGAGAGTTTGGACAGTATTCTGACAATAGATTGGCTATTATTTACATTTCAGGCTCTCTTATATCTACAGCAACTAGCTTTGCTGGATCTCTGATCCGGTCATACTAGGACTTTCTATTATTCACCTACTTCTGCTGTGAAGAATATTCACTTTACCTCCAAACTCTGCTAGACATGCTTAGAATAACTCATGTCTTGCTATCACTTGCAAGTTTGTTGGTTCATTAATGTAATGATTACAGAGAGGGTGCACTACATATTGATCTAATAAAATGCTTTTGAATCAGGACAACAATAATAATAGGATTAATTATTATAATTTGTGCTGCAGAAGTATATACATAAATAGGTAATTCTTCCCCCCCCCCCCCCCCGCTACCCCATATAGTCAGTAGAAAATGAATTTCAGACATTAGGACCTGAGAGACTGGAGAGCTACAGCTGCTGAGTTAGTGTCCCTCCCATAGTTCTGGCCAGCAGCTCTGACATCCCTGCACAAAGTAATCACAGATCACAGCATTTAATCACTGAAAACAAGCACTCCAGAGGACAGCAGTGTCAATATCCCACTCTCTCATTATCTGTTTGGATTGCACATCCGCACTGTCAGATAAACAGAGTGGAAAATTAAGATTAAAAATATGGTAATTTCATTTCAGGCAGCAGGCACCACTCACTGCCCCTATTATGCTATTGATTACCTCTGAATTCAATTTTTCTTTCAATGCAAACTTTAATCTGTTTGCTACCCAGCAATTCAACTCCCCGAGGGCTATTTGAGAGTAAGTAACCATTTAATCTGATGCTAACTGAAAAATCACCGTCCTTAATGAATTGTGTAAATCATTCAGCTCTAAAGCACCTTTGACTTCTATTTCATTTTTTATTTTCTACTCAATATAGGAAGGGATCGGCGTGTGAATAATTACAAAGTAGCAAGTATTTTTAAATAGAGCAAATATGATAAAAACCCTATTATAGTGGGGCATGTGTAATGAACAGTACTTTTTAATTTCAAAATAGCTATTCATTAAAAAAGAATGGAAGATTAAAAAGAGAGGCTCAAAGCTCAAGGTAAAAGTTGATAGACATTGTAATTACATGGTTAATTTCAAAGATTTATATGCTGTTATGATTTAAAAGGAATTTTTATGACCTGACATTTTCATTTGAGAAGATTTTTTATTTAAAATTAATCTTCTAGCTCCTATTCTTAATTATTTCTTGGCAAGCGATAAATGGGAATACAAAACATGCCCTATATCAAATTTTAAGCAGAATAAATGCATGTGAATTTGTGAAACAGCAATAAAGTGGCCCTACTTACCGTATTCGAATGCCTTTACATTGAACTCCCAGGCAAAAATAAATTCGTTGTAGGAGATGGAAATTATTGACAAATTTAAGAAGGTGCCAAGGCTGCGGATTCATACCATTCTTTTTGTTCTATTTTTAATAAGGATTTGAGATTTTGGCCATTATTGCAACTTAAATTCTCTTTCAAGTGTGTGATCCAGTTTTCAACAGGTGCTCTCTTCCTAAACTTTGACAGACTTTCCCCCAAAACCCCTTTACAAAAGGGCTTGCAGTGCAAAGAGGACATTGCTTAGCCCATTTTCCTAAATTTCTGCAATGGAAAGGAAATCAAGAGGTGATTCAGGTTAGAAAAATGCTCAAGTGGTTGTTTACAATTAGGGTTTCAAAGGCTACTTCCCAAAATCACTATGTAGGGCAAATGAAACAGAAGCAGTCTTGGATGAGGGATCCTGTCCTGTTACAATGACATACACGTGGAGGTGTGTGTGTGTGTGTGTATGTTTTGTTTTTCTCTGAGAGGGTGCGAGGCTCTGTTATTTAGCCAACTCCTCAGACTTTTTCATTTCAGAATGATGACATTGTCTTTTATTATGATTGAACTGAACAAAGAGTAGGCCTATTATTAAAGCAGCCCAGGACCTCTCTAATTATCTTTTAATAGGTACTTGAAGAGCACATACCACCAGCCAGGTCTGCTGCTGCCACCTCCTCCTCCCAGACAGGACTTGGGAGACTTTCTCCCTTGTAGCAGCAGCCGCTCCAGCAGCAGCCAGGCGGTGTTTACTCAGCATGATGGAGTGGAGGTGGGAGAAGTACTCATTAGCGGTGGTGGGGCAGGATGAAACAACATGCCAATGGGTTTCTCTCTCACAAACATATTGTATCTCTTTGGAGCCTCAGCAACAACTCCCAGCATGTCTGTATGCCTCTCCTGTTGCAGGGTTAAGCCAAAGTTATGTTCCCAACATACAGACTGAGAAGTTAGCTAACAATATTCAATATTCTTTCTGGAGGTTGCAGTGTAACAGTAGTTTATTTCTAAGAATCCAGGACACTAACACACAAAAAACAAAAACAGAGAGAGAAAAAGCAGGCTGCTCTCTAAGGCAGAGAGGCACAACTCACCCCATCTTGTTTTAGGAAGGTTCTTTCCACACCATCTCTGATTGCATGCTTCCCTACAGAGCCCCTTAATCTGCAAGCAGATGCAGGGAACCCACCCAACTCATAATGTGATAGCTTGCAATTCCAGCACAGTCCTCAATATACCACAGACAAGAATACTACTAGGGAGAAACTTTTCTGTACTAAACCTATTACCAGCTCCCACTGGGCACAAGCAACATGCCCTGGAGTTTCTGCAAACACTGTGGGCCATATCTCAGCGAGTGTAAATCAGCCTTGCTGCGCTGACTTCAGCAGAAGTCAAATTAAAGTCAATGGAGCTTTGCCAATTTACACCAAATGAAGATGTGAGCCTGAGTTTGAGACATTTGTTGTGCAAAGAAAAATGGCAGCTCATGCATCAACTTCCCCCAGCTTAAATAACACAGAATATTGTGTATAGGCAGAATGGGCTAGATTGTGAGCAGCCTTCAGTAGATGTAGAAGAGAGTGGTACAAGAAGCCTCTTCCTTGCTCCCCTGTGCAGGCCCAGCCATGACCAACCCATTAGCGAGCACATGCACTGCTCCTTGTAGCACCAACAGCACCAAAGCAGAGGAATGAGTTGTGGCCTAGTCTCTCCCTTTGTACAGCCCAGCAAAGCTGAGCACCTGTCACAAAGGTGACAGAAGAGCCCAAGAAGAATTTTGTCCCCAGTATGCCTGTGTCTACAAAAGCCAGATCTACCTATGAAATATATAACACATGATATACAAGACACAGTCACTATGACAATATATACTGTGTGTGTACACATTCTCCACATAGGTACAGCATGTGTGTGCGCACATATATCTACATGTAGACACATACATACTATGGATTTTACATGTGCACACACTCATACATGGCATATGTGAGGATAAATTACATTTTTATGCCTTCTAGACACAGTCACCTGCATTCTCCGCCCCACTTATCCTTCGCTGCCCTCATTACTTCTAACATTCCAAGACTCTGAGCAACTTCAAACAGCTGCCATTTATTTTTAAAAATCAACCTGTCAGATAAGCATTTCCTTCTTTTTTGCTAGGGCCCTGATTTTACAGACATTTATATATATGAATAACTTTATGCCCATTAACTTCAGTGAGGGTTGCATCAGGCCCGCTGAAGTCACTGGAGAGACACCCATTTACTTTAATGGGCATTAGATCAGGAATGGTGTATAAAGTTACTCCTATGCTTATGTGTTTACACATTTGGGGCCTAAAACCCCAAATTCTCTCTCTGCCCCAGAATTCAAGGCCCAAAATAAATTCTGAACTAGTGACAGCTTTAAGGTTTGCTATTACATAATTCATTAGGATTAGAAATGGTAGCTTTATACTGGTCAAGGAGAAAAATCCTGCCTTTTCTGTAAAATACATGGTACTTGCTTGTAGCCTTGGAAAATTCAGAGGTTTTCCATCATAAAGTTGTAACTGTATGATGTATGGAAAAGCTATTTTAGTTAATTTTTTAGAGGTTTTTAATACTGAGGAGTTACACTCTTTCTCTCGCTCCAAGTACTGTGAGTTGAAGTCAGTGAGACTATTCACATGATAAAGTTACTCAAGTGTGTAAATGTTTACAAGTCCCTAAAAGTCAACTGGCTTTATAGGCAGAAAGTTATACTGTCAATAACATTGTTAGATGCTCTCTAAAATATTTTCAGAACAGATTTTTCTATAAAATATGGCATATACAGAATACATTATGCTGGAGTATAATATAAAGGTTTCACTGGAACATGTCTGGATGATAGGCATAACCAGTGGTTTTGCCACTCATGAGCAATGCGTGTGATCCATATATATATATGTTGTGACCATCCCTGACAGATGTTTGTCCAACCTGCTTTTTAAAACTTCCAAACATCTGTCAGGGATGGTCTAGGTTTACTTAATCCTGCCACAGTGCAGGAGGCTGGACTTGATGACTTTTTGAGGTCCCATTTGCCTTATATTTCTATGATTACACCACATCATAAGGTATATAGTATACACATAGACACAATGAACATGTTTGTGTGGGGGTGTATGTACTAGGGTGACCAGACAGAAAATGTGAAAAATCAGGACAGGGGTTGGGGGTAATAGGAGCCTATATAAGAAAGACACAAAAATCGGGACATCTGGTCACCCTAGTATGTACATGTATTTTAATAATAATAGTTCTTTAATAGCCCTTTTTATCCACAGATCTCAAAGCATTTTACAAACTTTAGCAAATATCACAACATATATATCCTATAGTAATATCAGAACTAAGCTGAATTTCAGATAATGAATTCATATTGAACCAAATTTGGCAAATTTCACTTTTTTTGCTCATCAAGTAGAACTAATATTAGTATTTCCACTAAAGACATAATTTAGATATACCAAAAATCCTGGCCATTGAAATTCAGATAAAAAGAAAGAGACAGTGGGTAACATTTTAAAACGATTTTTAGGCACTTACGACCCATTTTCAAAAGCCATTTAGGGTATGTCTACTCTACAACAAAACAGCTGTGGCTGGCCCATGTCAACTAACTAGGGTTCACAGGACTCAGACTGTGGGGTTATAAAATTGCAGTGTAGATGTCCAGGCTTGGGCTGGGTGGCATGTAAGGGCACTGCCCCCAAAACTGTACAAAACTATGGGGCAAGCCAATCTGTTCCGGTAATTTCCAGGAACATCTGATATTTTTAGCCCTCTGGCATGAGCCCTGCAAACCCGAGTCAGTTGACCTGGGCTCTGAGGCTCCCTGCCACAGGATATTTTTACAGTGTCGACATATCCTGAAGTTCACTGAAAGTCAATGAGATTTAGCTTCCTAAGTCACTTTTCAAAACGGGACTTAAGCTACCAAGTCAACTAGGTGCTTTAAAAATTTTATCCAATCTTAATAACTAAAATTATCCAAAACAAACTTCTGCCTCATTGTTCACACTATATAATCTAAAATACATGATCTCAGTGCTATTACAGAAAGACAAACATACATAGCTATATATAATATTACAGTCTACATAGAAACACATATGAATGTATCTGCCTGTATATGCCTACACAGATACATTACACATACTGTACACTGGATATGTATCTCTCTACTGTACCATAGTTTTTTCTATCACATCTGTCATACACACTAAATACACACATTAAATATATTTTTACATATATATTGCACATTTATTAAAACTGGAAGCAAATTCTGTAAATGGAAAATGAAGCTCATTACTTCAGGGGGTTTAATGCTATATGAGATATTGAAAGGAGCCCTATTGTGAGGAAGGTTGAGGCTTTAGGGTCTTTAGTTGGTTTTTGCTAGCCCACAAGGAGACCCATTTTGCTGGCAGGGGGAAACATGTTGCTGAACAGTCCCTGCAAGTTATTTCTTCTCTTCTGGATTTTGTGTGCGCTAAAAGCAGATCCTCCTTCCAGCAGGGTTTGTTTCTTTGTCATTTTGATTTTATGCCTCCTTCATCACCCCCTTTCTTACCTGTCCTGCTGCTGCTGCTACTTTTCTGAGTGTCCAAAAATATTATTAGATCTGTGCTTTTCCTGTGTATCTATTCACCATCTGACTTGTCAAAGCTTGTCTAGAAAAGAAACAGCCAAGATCCTCTGAGCAAAGCCTTTTGCAAACTGTGATGGCTCAGCAGCAGCAGCTTGCAATTTTGCATATTCTTTTTCTGTGCCCCCCACAGTATTAGCTAGCTGGCAAATTTTCCATAAAACTAAATATAACTAAAGCTCTTGAAGGCCACACATTTATTTCAGATGCATTATCATAGGGATTTTCACAGCAGTCTTTTGTTGTAACTTCCAGCAACTTAACAAAAATTGTGTACCCAACAAGCACATTATTTTAGAGCCAAATTTTCAAAGTGTCATTTAAATTTTGCACATACAATTGGGATAACTACAGAAGACACACAACTATGGATTTATGCATATTTAAATGAATAGCTGCAAATGCAGACTTGTGTGTGCATAGATGTCCCAGGCACAAATTTTGAGGCTAGCTGAAAATTTGTCCCACGTACACACAGAACCCAATAAATTAAGATTGAACTGCCTTCCTTAAACTACCCTCTGTCATGGCACATGATAGTGTTTAAAATCATCTCCTGTTCAGAGACCCTGATGGAAGTCCTGGGCACAAAGGTATGGAATAAGAATAGGTATATATAGATCACTTCTGTCACCATCTTATGCAGTGTAAATCATATTTGTATAAATCGCAAAGAGGAAACCTTTTAAACTCAGAACTTGCACACTGTAATTTATTTGTTAATCCAGAGAAGGTAAAAGGCGTCATATTATCTACCATGTCCTTGCCTTATTTCAGATTGTCAGACCATCACTATAACATGAAAAGTGTTTGTGTGGGTGTGTGTGGTTCCTTTTATTTTACCTATGTTTAAATTCTTTTATGGAAGTACAGGAGAGTCCAGATAGCATTTCAAATGGACCTGATATTCATTGGACATTATTAAGATCTCTTGTGTTTGGGGTGAAGGGGAGTACATATTTTGACAATTTTCAATTGAATGTTATTTACCTTATTGGTTGTGGTAGCTGCCTCAAAGCTGTTATGATCCATCACGTCAATGAGCACTTAGGGACTTTTAAATCCACAAATTACTCAGTTGCCATGCATATGCACTAGAGAGGATTATGCTCAGCTCGACGCGCTGCGCTTCAGCCACACAAATCCAAGTTCAGACTATACCTCTTAGCTGAAAATCTGTGAGATTGTTTTGGGGGAGGTGGTTGAAAAAAAAAATGAGTGTGCATGTGCATAAAATGAATGTCTAAATGGAAAAGAAACCTAGGGTGCTTTTCATTACTTTCCTCAAAATATCTCAAGACCCTTGTGGACATTATTGTTTAATAGCTGGGACATGTTCAGTTTTAAAAATTTGGAATCATAGGAGACCACAAAAAATTAAACAGCTTCTAATAACGTAAAAATCCTTGAATGGTGTTTTGCAAAATTTAATTTGGAAAAAAAAAAGCCCATTCCTGGGCAGTGACTTTGTAGTTTAACTTCTGCAGAATGAGCATCTTTTATGGTTGTTATAAGGCTCTAAAAAATTTACTTAAGATGGAAACACAGACCTTTAACAGTAATAGAAAAAACATCATGTTTAATGACTATAAAAACCATATTAAAATGTCTTTTTACAGGAGTTTAAACAAGCAAGTGAATTCAGATTCAAGCCCCCATTCTGTCCTTACCCCCACCAATTCAGTAAGTTTTATATGGTGGATGCGCTAATTGTACATACTGCACACAAGGGAAAATGACAGCTTTATCTTCCAAGTTGCTTGCTTTTGTCAGGTTTAGATTGTTAATATTATCACAACCTGTTTTTCTTGTAACAGGAGTGCAATGCTCTGAAGCCGAGCAAATTCATCGTGACTATCTAAGAACTATTTATGAGCTGGTGTTCTTCTACCATCTCTTTGAAAATCTAACAATGAGATTAAATAGATGTCACCAAACTTTCCATCATTATCCAAGACCTATAGGTTGGGAATAGAGGAGAAAAGGAACATTTTATAATATCATCTCAACAAAAGTTATTATTTGGGTGATTATTATTTGTTTCATTTCAGCTGAACGCAAGTCTCAGAGTCCCTTAATGGTAAAGAAGAATCTAAAGTTGGAATGAAATTCTATCAGATGCAAGAATTAGGAGAGGTTAGGGGTGTGTGTATGAAGAGTAGGGAAGAATTAGAATGTCAGGGGTTCCTATGGGGGGATTTAGAACACATTGGGTAGCACAGCAGCAGGGGAGTGAGTTGCACATAAGAGGACCTTATAAGGAGGGAAGGGGAAAGCATGTCAGAAATATATGAAGTGGCAGAAAGAGATACCATCCAGAATCTGTGCACAAGGGTGAGGAATTTCATAAATGGTCTTTGCCGGGGAGTGGGGTAATGGTGAGGCAGGGGGAATGTCGTATTGGAAGTTTCACCGGGGAAAACAGAAAGGGATTGTGCTCTCTATAGCCTGTACTCTTGAAAATTGGAAAGTAACACTATGTGATGTTGGAGGTTTCTGCACAGAGGTGGGAGTGGAAAATCACTGGGTGAGGGCTCTGCTGAGGGGAGTGAAAATAGTGTGAAAGTACACTCTTTCCTCATACCCACCTGAAGACAGTACCACCCACAAGTCACTCACTGGTGGTGGGATTATTAGGGGTTAGTCTTTATATCTTGCATTGCAAAATAAACAAGAAATATACAGTGTGCTGTCAAAAGTTTGTATTTTCAGGACATGGTGAATCGCCAATTCATAGGAAAGCTCTGCTTGATGTGCAGCAACAGTAAAAAAATGTTAGGATGTTTCAAGGAAGGTATAGAAAATAACACTGGAAATTCCATTAAATCAGCGGCGTATTATCGCCTAAGCCAACAAAGCGTAGGCCTAGGGCAGCAAATTTTCAGAGGCAACAAATTTATAATAGCAGCATTTTTGTAATCACGGCATCAGTGATGCTGCGATTCTACCAATCATAGCACGTATTGAAACTACCAATGACGGCGTGACGCCATTTAGTAAACATACTCGCGAGAATCCTAAATGTTAATAATATGACCAAAAGGAAGAAATTAAGCGGTTCTCAGTTTTGGATCCATACGCGGTCCCGCACTATAATCGAAATCGCGCTATACAGACACACTTTCAAGCGAGGGTCTGCTGTACTTGTAATTTTATTTATAATAAAACTTGTAAATGTTCAATTATTTTAATGATATTTAGATTCATTTTAGTTCAAACAAATTTGTAAAAAAACTAAAACAAGTTCATATGGGCCGGGGGCGGCAATTATTTCAGATCCTAGGGGCGGCAAAATCATTAATCCGCCACTGCATTAAATAAGCCAATGGTAGACTTTCAGATGTAATATGGTGCTCAGCTCTGGTACCCTTATTTCAAAACAAATATAGAAGAGGCTCTGACAAAAATGAGTAGAGGCATGGAAAGACTTGCTTGGAGAGAGACTGAAAAATTAGGACTGTTTAATTTCCAGAGGAAACAAATAAGAGGGAATATGATGGAGGTAAAAAAATAATTAATGGTTTTCAGAATAAAAACTATTTACCCTCTCTCAATCTGAGAACAAGGGAAAATTGGATTAAATTGAAAACATCACATTTAAACTGTTAAAAGAAAATCTATATGTGACCGTGTACAACAGCAGCTGAGCCAGCACTCTGGTCACTGTGGGTCAGATAATGTATGAGGTTGGAGGAAACTGATATTGTAAATAAATGGGTGGTTTATCAGCAACAAAGTCTCTGAGCCATTTGTGGGCTTGAACAGAGGCAGCAGAGAGCCAGCTTTGCCATACATTCGGGGCTTATCCAGGAGCTTAGCTGGCGCAAGGGGTTGGCGGCTTGGACAAGGGAGGAAACCCTACAATGGCTGGTAAAATAGCAAGAAGAAATGCAGAAGACCCTAAAAAGATTCCAACAATCCCATCACACAGAGAGGCAGGCTTGCCTGCCTGGCAGGCAGAGCAGCAAACGAGTCTGCAGGATTTCATAAGATAACAAGCCAACAGCAGCAGCTCCTAGAGAAGGTGGTGAGTCCTGTGGTGGGGGATGGCAACCAGGCACAGGGCCATGGGTAAGATGGGCCATGCAGATGACCTGATGCATTTCTGGGCACCTTTGAGTGGGTAGCTATGGGCACAGGTTGGGATGAGGCAACTTGGCCCCTAACGCTGGCTCCCTATCTGTCCAGGGACGCCCGAGTGGCCTACATGGCTCTGAGTCAGAAGCAAGCCAGAAATCACAAGGGTGGCCATCCTGGATCAGGTGGGTCTGTCCACTGAGAAGTACCGTTAAAAGTTCTGATCCGCAAGGTGGAGTGGGAGTTTGCGGCCCTGGGCATTTGCCCAAAGGTTGATGGATTGGGCCACCCGCTGGTTGAGACCAAATACCCAAACAGTGGGGGAGATAATGGATGCTCTGGTACTAGAACAGTTCTTTCAGGGCCTCCCCAGGAATATAAGAATGTGGTCAGGTGCAGCTGTGCCGTTGTAGTGTTTTAAGTGTAGACAAGCCCTTAGTCAGGATGAAAGGGAGGAAAGGAGACTCCCCCAGGAAATTGAGGGCAACAGGATAGGAGTTAAGGAAGGAGGGACAGGGAAAACAGACAGCCAAACTCCTTAGTAGAGGTCACGGGAACTGTGGAGTTCCCTGCAGCTGCATGTGCTCTGTATTCCTGACATCCTAATGAGCCAGCTAGGCTGCTTGATGGACTGCCCTGCCAGATTGGCTGAGGAAGCCAGCAGGCCACTTCTTAACCATAGCAGCAGCTGTAGCTCACTGGCTATTCAATTCACACCCCCAATGGACTCTGCCTCCCTGTGCTCATCTCTATCCAAGCTTTGTCCTGCTTTGCTCCTCCACAGCTCCTGCCCAGATCCTGCCCTACATCCAGCCTTGTTCCATTCTGTCCCAGCACTGCTCCTGCCTTCCCAACTTCTCATAATCTGGTGCCAACGCTCGGCTCTGATTCCTGACTCAACTGTGTCTTGACCCTTGGCTCCAGCATTCTCTCTGACTTCACTTCCAACCCTTGGCTCTGATTCATGATGCGAACTCTGTCTCAACTCCTGAGTCTGACATTCAGACTTACCAATAATCTGACTCCTGTTCTGACCACTAGGCCTGACCGCCTACAACCCAGTCTCCTGACACCCACAGTGCAGCCCCAAGGAGAAGCAGCCCAAGCACAATTTGGAGGGTTAGGAGAATCTGAGGCCCTGAGAAATCAGGGGGATAAAGGGAGAGACCTCAATCCACCACCAGAAACAAAGGGGGAGAGTAAGGGGATCATGGTATGATGACTTGTGTGCCATGACAGAGCTGTGGGGGTAGCCCCCCCTCAAGTGAAATTTCTGTGGGTGGAGAATGAGGGCCCCCACAAGGGTGACCCAGATTATCACCTTAGGGACAGAGAGAGACCTCCACAGGGTGGCACCTTCAGTAAGTGAGGAAGAGAACGGGGAAAGAAAAATCTGGCCTGGTTAGGCTGTCATCTATACAAGGTGACCTACAAAGGAATTTACAATATAATTCTAGGGCATGTAAAACATTGTTTCTATAACTAGTCTTCCAAAAACAAACAAAACATTTTAATGCTCTCTCGGCTATCTAGAAATAGAGCACATTTTCCTTGAGTTCATAATAAATTCAGTGGGGAATCTCAGATTGGCACAAAATCATTACTGGAAAGCACTGCAGACTTCTACAGCACAGTGGACAAATCCAACCTACTTATAAAACTACTACTAACATTAGTTGATTATACACCATCGTTCAACCCATTCTATATTATCCTGAAGGAAAGTCTGAAGCTCAATTTTCTCCCTGCAAATTCCCAGAATGGCTGATGAGCAGAGCTAGGATAATGACCCTCTTTCATTAATATGAAGACAATACAATTTCTGGTGGTCTCTGAATCAAAGCAGCATATACTTCTTCCACCATAAAGCACTAGCAGACAAGAAACTAAAGACTAACAAAAATAATTTTCTCCTACATAAAATTACTCCCAGTTTTCAGACTAATGGAGAAACTAAAACCTAAATGGAGAAACTAAAACCCCTCACCTAAAACCAAATGACACTCAAGACACTAGTTCAAGACTTAAAACAATAGGAGTCACTGCAAAAATGTTAGAAAGCTTAGCACGGTAGATTGCTGAACTTTCACACAAACAGACTTTTTCACCATTGTGAAACCTAAAGTAGACCCTCAGCAAATAGAGAATCAATGACTGTAAACTAGAAGCGGAAATTGGAAGAGGCAAAGCACAGTGCAGAACCAGAGAGAAATTACTAAGCAACCAATGTGATAGAGAAGAAATTGAAATGGGAAGACACATCCTATTTCAATGCTCAAAATAGGAAATCTCTTTCTCACATTTGCACCCAAAATTTTTCAAAAACGATAAAAGATTTTCCATTAAAAAGTGAGGAAAAAAATCATGCATGCCCTAGGTGAAAATAAAAAGATGGCTATGATCATACTATGTAGGAACTTGCCACTGAATCCAAAATACTCCACAACGATACATGGAAAGAGGTTATAACCTCAAATGCTACTTCTACTGTAATCTGGACAGACATATTGTACCCACCTATGGCAGAGACCTGAGCGTTGTGAGGTCTTTTTTGTACTTCATATTTTAGCAAAATTTGTATAGCTTGTCATGTTTCTAAGGTATTTTAATAAAACTGAATGTGGGACCAGATAGAATTTATATGCAGCAAATGAGCAAGTCCTGGTTTTGAAAAGAGGTGTTCAGGACTGAACAGGAGGTTACTGAGGAGGAATATGGAAAGCACATTGAAATTGTAATGTATTTTCCAAACAGTAAAATTTGGAATATGAGTCAGACTCTTCAACTTCTGGAGATTGTCAGCCTTGTAGTATTACAGCAGCAACCAAATCATAGTAGCCATTTTCAAGAAACAGATTCAACACGAACAGTAGTTGCACTAGCCAATTACACTTATAAGCAGATTCACTATACGGATTAAACATGCTACCTATTCACTCCCTTAAAATTATGGGCCAGATCCTCCTCAGTTGAAGTAAATAGAGCTCTACCCATTTACATATGGATCTGGCCCTATATATTCCAAAATATCCCTTTGGATGGCATTTGATTAATTAATTTTTAAAATCTCCACTATGTCCAAAATTAAGAAAAAATGGATCAAAATGCAGTTAGTATATAAAATTAGAAGCTGTGTTGTCTGTGAGGTATAACAAAAATAAGTGCCCAACTCAGTAAAGACATCATAGGCCTTTGGCTTGTGATGTCATGTAGATACATGGATTACAAGGTCAAAAGGTGGTTGTAACCATGTCAGTCCCAGGATATTAAAGAGACAAGGTCACCCAGACCTGAAGAAGAGCTCTGGATAAAAACGTCTCTCTCTCTCTCACCAAAAGAAGTTGGGACAACAAAAAATATCAACTCACTGTGTCTCTCTAAGGCCAGAAGGGACCATTGTGATAATCTAATCTGACCTCTGGTATAACACAGGTCATAGAACTGCCCCAAAATAATTCCTTTTGAACTAGAGAAGATCTTTTTAAAAACAATCATTCCTGATTTAGAAATTGCCACTGATGGAGAATCCACCACAAATCTTCATAAAGCATATGGAGTTTTGAAAAATTATAAAGAATTTCACCAACTTGTGTGGCACTGGTCTCGTATCTCCTATCATAGTTACCATGATTGAAGACTGTGTATAAAACTCTCAGCCGAATCATTCATTGCTTACATTAAATGTCTATCACTAGTCATTTCTGTGAACTTCTAGAATGCTTCAGAAACAAAGACTGGATGTTATTTTTTAATAGTTCTGAGGCACAAGTTCTATCAAACAAGAGTAATGGCACCTACCTGCTTCAGGATGTATTTCCAAGTTATATTTGTACTTTTGGCAAAATAAGTAATAAATAAAATACATTTCTTGGTAATGTTCTATTCATGTTAACACTGCAGAACCCATACAGCTCTGGGAGAAACATTTGAATTCCATTATGCCTCATGCATTATTAACAGAATTGCTAAGTTCCAATTTCAGAATCTTTATTACTGATAATGCACAAGTATGCAAGAGCCCAGCTTGACTTTCGGATCCCAAGCTGAGTTTGCAGAGCTGGCAATTAGAAAAAACATCTTTGTAATCTGAGCAGATCTCACAGGGAGTTAGTGAGCAAAAATAAACCCATAAGTCAACAATGTCATTTTTACAGTGTCACTTTCCAGAGTACTACCAGACATCAGAGTTTCAGGAGTCTGCTCAATCTGTGGTTGTTAAAAAGAACTCCTCCAGCCCTTTGGAATAATCATCCACAATTATTAGATATACAGTATAAGTCTCATAAATGAAGTGGCTAAGACATTGTGAGCACATTGCCAGGGAAGTGACAGACAGGGGTGTAGACATGGCTTGTATTAACTGGATAGCTGCTGCATGTTGACATGCTGAGTACCCACTGGAACACATCTATTTGTTGGTCAATGCCTGACCAGGCAACAACATTCATTTTCATGCTTAAAAGACCTTCTAGCACCCTAAATTGAAGATTGTTGAGTATTGTATAACTCTCTTCACTGACTGATATATAGTGAGATCATCCTCTTGTGCACAGCAAGGACTGAGATTTTTCTGTTTATTTGTTTCCAGCCACTGAGGGTAGCTATTCACTTGTGCTAATAAGGGATCTCTTTTGATTTCCCTCTGTATGACAGCACTTGTTGAAACAAGTCTTCAGATTGGGACTTATTGAATATCTACAAGGATCTCGCTCTGTAGCATCTTCTTAATGCCAGTGGTCAGAATGAGATGCCTTTATTGTCATAACCACAGGAAAAACTATGAAGAGAACCCAGATTGCAACTATGCAATGTCAGTATTGGAATAACGTTCTTGGCATTAAAATGGGAGTCTTCCCATTTATTTTAATGGTATTTGGGATCAGACCCATATAGCTCAAAATAGCATGATGGGATTATAATTTGAGAAACTGAAGTTAATGGAGTTTGTCAATGACTTCAATAGGAACAGGAAACCAGCCCTCAGAGACTTGGATTCTAGCGATTTAGGAATCTTAACAAGACCCAGCAAAACTGAATTACACCCTGATATAAGACCAGGAGAACAAGTTAGTAAACAAAGGCAATAGCTGAAAAAAATCTGGCTGTTACATGCAACGTGTTGAGACACAATACAGATAATGGATGGTAAATATGGAAGGTATAGGGCAATTTTGTTTTCATATAACTAACATGTTTTAGCCTTTCTTGTGCATTCAGTATGGTCTGTTATTCCTTGTTCTATTAGGTGACTAGTATTCCTGGGGGGCAGGGTTATTATTTTGCCTGTTTCTTTATACTTGATTTTATGTATAAAAATAAATCTTCTCTTACCTTGTGTTTGCTCCCGGATATATTTTGTAATAAGTAGTCTGCCACCCTACCACCTTTGCTCTCTGCCTTGTTAAACAATACAAAGGAGACATCTGTTGACCGGCTGCCCCAAGGATATAACAACATCATTTTTCAACTCTGCCCGGAAAAGTTTCAAAACTAGAAGACTAGGTGCTAGCAGTGATTATTGTGATAACCTGTTTAAGAACCAACCTCCCTGATGTGGACAGAATTTGCTATGGAGGGAACTATCACCGGTTCATTCACCTGCACGTCCACCAATGTAATATACGCCATCATATGCCAGCAATGCCCCTCTGCTATGTACATCGGCCAAACTGGACAGTCTCTACGGAAAAGGATAAATGGACGCAAATCAGATATTAGGAATGACAATATACAAAAACCTGTAGGAGAACACTTCAACCTCCCTGGCCACACCATAGCAGATCTTAAGGTGGCCATCCTGCAGCAAAAAAACTTCAGGACCAGACTTCAAAGAGAAACTGCTGAGCTTCAGTTCATCTGCAAATTTGAAACCATCAGCTCAGGATTAAACAAAGACTGTGAATGGCTTGCCAACTACAAAACCAGTTTCTCCTCCCTTGGTTTTCACACCTCAGCTGCTAGAAGAGGACCTCATCCTCCCTGATTGAACTAACCTCGTTATCTCTAGCCTGCCTCTTGCTTGTTTATATATACCTGCCCCTGGAGATTTCCACTACATGCATCCGATGAAGTGGGTATTCACCCACGAAAGCTCATGCTCCAAAACGTCTGTTAGTCTATAAGGTGCCACAAGACTCTTTGCTGCTCTTATGGAGGGAACGTCCATTACAACCATATGTCAGAACATGAGACATGGAAGCTTCTATGTCATTTGGGGAAGATACTCTCTTGATGAGCAAGGGAGCAGCACGATGTGAACCAGAGACTCACGTATTTAGGTGTGTTGATACCCTGTCCTTGACTATTTGAGACACCTGAACAGACAGCACATTCATCACCTGCTCAGTGGCTCTGGTGATGGTCAGTGAGGGGCATGAGGAATCGAATTTCAGCTCAGCTGAATTTTGTTGAGCCATTGTGGCCTGAGAATGCCAGGCCTCCCTTCTCAATGACATTCAGATACACAGAGCTCAGTCCTGCTTTTGCCATCTCCTGGGCTCACTCTAAGTCTCTAGTCATGTTGGTGCCTGCTTCAGTTTGACACTTTATAAAGGATTTTTAATACTCCCAAAGTGAGATGACGGACAGTGCTGATCCTGTATCCAGCTTCATCTTCAGTCTCTCTCTTACTACCCAGGGTGTTAACCAGATTATATTTCTATCAATCTTGTGCAAAGCTGAATATTTCTAAATTGGCTGCCCCACTCTCAGTGACTGCATCACTATCTGTATCCACAGCATGCATATTTTTATTTAGTCTCCTGTCCTTCAAGAGTGATTTTTCTTTACCCTTCCCTAAGCAGCAAACTCTTTGGGACGTGCCCATTTTTTTTTACACCTTCTCAAACACTCACCTTGAAATCTACATGCAGCAGGGTTAAAGAAAGCTCCCCTTCAACAGTAACACGTTTCTGCCAGCTTAGAATTCTTCCACTCAACATTCGGTTCTGTGATTATGTTATGCTGCTTGCCTTCTGTCTTAACACACGATTGCATCTCTTGCTGCAGTTTCTATAGACACAGCAATTTCAATGGCGTGGTGAAATTTGAGGTCTGATACAGTCAAAATCCTTGTCTGTGAACTTTCAGGATACATTCCACATCCTAATCTATCTTTCAGTGCTTCATGCAAACCATCATGAAACTGGGAGTTTTCTGACAATTACTTTAATTCTGCTGCAGTGCAAGAAAGGAAAGTGATTTGCCCTCATGTTGATTTCATTTATGAAACCTGAACTTTTATAACTAGTGGTGTGGGTGATAAACGTTCTTGCAGAGTATTTATAATTTTGTCATTATTTTAACAGCTGTGCTTTCTGGAGCAGGCAAATGGAGCAGTAAACTATATGAGTTTTTTGCCTCACATTAAATTTCATCAAGCTTGGACTCTTTTCTCTGGCTCTCTCTCATTAATTTAAAAATATTACTCCAGCCTTTCTATGTATGTTGGCCAGTCTCTTATAGAACTATCAAAGGTATCATTTTTTCCCATGGGCACCTTCCATTCTTCCAGTGCAACCAAACAATGTATAATATTTGTGCTTGAGGCCTAGTTCTGTTGGGCTGGAAAATGAAGCATTTTCTGCTATGCCGTGTATTTTTGCCCCTTTCTCTCTGCAAGGTTAAACATTGCTAAGCACCAACTGTAGTGTCTTTATTAAGCAGTGAGTAGACACTAAAGAAAGCAAGAGCCATACAAACCCTATGTGTGGAGGGGCTGGGGTGGGAAGAGCGTTTCTTTATTAAAGAAACTGAAATACAGCAGAGATTCAATGCAATCAGCGGCTGAGGTGACCCACATCAGTGATACCTATTACATCTTACAGCAGTGACACCAGCCAAAGTCTTCTCAGCATTTTGCTAAAAGGTAGGGAGGGTGTGTGGTGGTTTTTATTTAATGGGAGAGTCTTTTGTTAAGATTGAACAATGGAGGGGTGGCTTTGAGTTGGAGCATTTTGTGAATTAAAATTAAATAAATACAATCAGAATCATAACTCAGTTTAATTCCTTATTGGGTTGCCAATTTTGCTTGGACATATTCCTGGAGATTTCGTCACATGACATAATCTTTAGGATCTTATTCAAGAGTCTCTACACAGGATCCAGCAGGTGGTAAAATTGTCTGGGCCTGAGCAGCCCATTCTGCAGAAATATCTGTTGGCAGAGTCTGGGATGGTTGGTGGAGAAAAGTTATCTGAAAATTTCCTGTGGGGTTTCCCCAAATTATCCCATAGCACACTGGTGGAATGAGCTGTGGTTTCTCCCTCAAAGTCAGCAGCTCATCAGGATCCCCAGTAAGCCCTGTGCCTCCACACCGGCTCCAGGAACCCTGCCTTCAGCTCAACCAACCCTTTGGTCATCTAACAGCATGACTTCAATGAGCTGTCCTTTTAGGGCTCGCCCCAAGTGCCCTTGTTCTTAAACCCCTGGAGAGGGTTTCCTAAGCATGGAAGGATCATGGTAGGGTTAGATACATAAACTGTCTGCCTGATTTTCTACAGGGCTCCAGGGAGTTTGTTGCATATCCCTATAGACACCCTCCCACACACCATGAATTGCCACCCCCACATTGGAGTCTCCTACAGAGTCCAGATAGGGAGGATTGATGCCACTGAGGTGACTGACCCACCTTCCCACATTCATGTGGCTAATGCCAATAAATGATCTGGCCCCTGGAGTCTATACAAGGAGGGGCAGGAGCCCATTGGATGTCTGTGATGGGTGGGAGAGAGAAAGGGAAATCTGTGTGGGGGTTGAGCAGAAACATATATATATTCTTCCTAGAGGGTGTAGGATGCTGGCATCAGGATTCTCTTGGGATTGGGCATTTAGGGGTGTGTCAGAAATAATGGACATGCATTGGGTCACTATAGGGTATGGTACAAACGGGATTTTCTGCAAGAAGATGAGGGGAGCAAAAAGTCTCCATGTTTCCCATGGCAAGCTGGGAATACACTATGCACTATACACACAAGGCATTTAGATCAACAGGACAAAACATGAAGGCAGGATAATTTCCTTCTATATGCTAAGAGTATGATTCTGATTTTACCTATCCTGATGTGCACCAGGGTAACTCTGTTGTCTTCGGTCTCTCTCTCTTGTGAGATACCTTAGTCCTGTGGGTTCAATAGTATCACCTTTCAGCAAAAAGTACTCAGGTGAATAGAAGTGCCCAGCTTGATTGAACAGAGATATAAAGGACAGACAGACATAAGTGGTCACACCTAAAAAGTCTCTTCAGGTTTGAAAGGTTCTATCATTTTGAGAAATATATTCCCTACATATATCAAGGTAGGAGCTATCACTGGAGCTGACTCGCTCTCTCAATTTGCAAGAAACTTTTATTAGGGTGGTTGTGATTTTAAAACAAAAACAATTTTCTGTAGTGTTCTGGGGGAAGGTGGTGGCGAATGGAAATTAAAAGAAAAGATGGACCAAACTCAAAGAGGAAAACAGTGAAAAAACTCCATGAAAACAGTATCAGAGGGGTAGCCGTGTGTAGCTGTGTTGTTAGAAGAAAGAGCACCTTATAGTGGCAATTAGAAGATTAAGCAGCATGAGTAGAGCATGATAATTTTTTGATGCAATGCAAGGCCACTGCTTGCTTGCAAAAAAAGAAGTATTCATTCACGAAAGCTCATGCTGCAAAACATCTGTTAGTCTATAAGGTGCCACAGGATTCTTTGCTGCTTCATGAAAACAGTAATGTATTTTCACTGAAATCCTGTCTTGTGAACACATACAGCTTTGAAAGGCAATGGAACTAGTGTGGTTCTGCTGCAGAGCCCTGCTCTGGAGGACTCCATCCATGGTAGCTTAGGGAAATTTTGTGGAGTAAAGTAGGAAAAGATGCAAAGGGACATAGATGGACCATCTAACTATACTCCCTGAACAGAAGGTAGGAACAAGGGCAGCTGGTGCAGCCCATAGGTTGTAGTAGCAAACGTGCAATTGACTTTGCCGCCTCGATGGGTAGATTCTAAATCCCTGGTCCTTCTGGAGAGCTTGTGCAAAAGTCCTGTGTACCTAGAGCTTGTCTAGAAGAGAAAAGTTGAGTCTTTATAAAGGGGAAAAAATGACAAAATAAGTCCACTGACTGAAGCATTTTGTATAATGAAGAAGGCTGGAAACACAGCAAAGAAATGAAAAAAGTACTCTTCAGGAACCATTTCAGCAGAGGGGACACACTGGACAATGCTCCTGGATCTTTAGGGAGCACAGTATGGCCGTTACACCACCCTCAGAGAGGTTATCACATGCTCTCCTCTCTGCACCCTACCAACTGGTGCAGGGTGGCAGGGTTTGTGGCATCCCACCCAATTTCAAAGGCTAGTGCCAGTGCAGCACTAGCATTGAAAATTGTACACCCTGAGAGAAGGAGTCCCACTATACCCAGTCCCTTAGCTATGTAGGCAGACAGTTTCTATATAAATAGTTCCAACGGGGTGGGGTGTCAGAAAGGGAGAGAAGCTGACTGGGGAAAGAGGAAGAAAAATGCAAAGACAATTACAGATAAGTAACTTTTTCTGTTCAGTTTTCTGTTCCTCATCCTGCAATGGAAAAATCTTAAGAGACCGTGGATGTAACATGCAATATGGATAAGGAAGAAGGCTTACCTTATAGGAGAGTTTCAATTTTTAATCCTCTGCCCCAAGGAAACCACTGTCTAAGCAGCCAAGTCCTATCTGCAGTGCCTAATGGAAGCAGGAGGTGGAGAAAAGACCCCATCGCAGCGGTACATATTTAGCTGGTGAATAAGCAGATGCCTTAGCCTTCTCTGCCCAGGAGGCTGAAATTCTGTTCATGAAGGGCCCTCTACCATAAATTGGAGAGACATGACCTGCTTTTTTATAAAACAAATTAATAATTTCCTTAATCCATCATTGGGAAATAAAAAGCTTTGATGCTTTAATTCCCTTTCTGTGACCATGGCAACAAGAAAAGGGGGAGCAGGGGGCTTAATTTTCCCTTCCATAGGAATTTAGATAAATAGAACGTTAACATTCTCTGGTTGTGAGTGAGTATCTCCTGGAGAGGAGTAGAGAGACTCAGACAAAAGCCAGGTAGCACAATAGTGTGATTAAGGTAGAAACTGGAGTTAGGGATAAACTACAGTATTTGGGGTGGGGTGGGGGGTTGTAGAGGGGATGGAGAAGGTGAAATACAATGATGGCTAACCTCAGTTCAGCCATCTTTTAGGGAGAAGAATCAGTTCACAAAAAGTTACACTTTGAGAAAAAGTTGCAGGGAGACTTCCCATAAAAGCTCAGAAAAGGGAGCCCCTTAAAACCCTTAGCACTAATTCTACATCTCATTGTGGAACAACATACTCATTTCCAGAAAAACCACCCTTTTCACTACAGCATTACAAAAAAAAAAAAAAAAACAAACAAAAAACAGAATAAAAGGATGAAAGGACACAGTTCCTAATATATAACATAGTTACGTACAGCGTAATAGAATTAATCAAACCATATGTTAGATACAAATGAAAGATATACTAACAACAGTACGGTAAGTGCTCAGTACGTCAGAGTATTTGGAGCCCTGTCTGACTATTGGGGGTGCTATTCACTTCAGAGGGGCCAGGATTTCATTGCTGGAGTTCATCATTGTTCATGAAGGAAACTGTTTATGGGGCTTCAGATATTTAGAGATGAGCTCATCATATTCTTTTTTGCAAGTCCAGAATCTCTAAGGGGCAGGTCCTGATCTCCTTACTCACAATGACTAGCACCTCACTCCACAAGGAGTCCTGTTGACTCAGGGGACTCATATTTCACTTCAGGGGGACTTGTTGAGGAGGAGCTGTTACTCAGCATGAGTAAGGGTCTCAGGACTGTTTGCTGAGCACTTCCCCATGGCCAGATGTTGCTTTGCAGGAACCCAGCCCCTATTAGCCCCTTCTTGTCGGCCCTTTAAAAATTCCACGCTATCTTTCACTTGGTTAACAGCACCCCCACCTGGGGCTGACCTAAGAACAGAAGTGATTCAAACAATCCTCAGGTTCCTAAAATAAAGTCCATAACCATAACACACCAGTTAATACTCAGCCCTAGTTCTTGTGCCACACTCTTCCTTTGCCCTAATCCGCTCCACCTAAAGCCAGCAGTCCCAGCACTTTCTGGCAGGAGCCCTGGCCCTGGCTTCCTTCTCTTGTCAACCGCAGCTTCCTGCTGCTCTTTATATGGAATCCCCATATTCAGCCCAGATGTGTCTCTTTAGTAATCAGGGTTGGCTAGCCTTAGGCCCTCCAGTCTTTAAGAGGTGAGCCCCCCATTACACCTAATAATTTCCAGGTAACCAATAACTTCAGCTGCCACCAGGATGTAATATGATCATGAGAACATAAGAACGGCCATACTGGATCAGACCAAAGGTCCATCTAGCCCAGTATCCTGTCTTCCGACAGTGGCCAATGCCAGAACAGGTAATCATCAAGTGATCCATCCCCTGTTGCCCAGTCTCAACTTCTGGCACCAGTAGGACAGATGTTTGCTATGAATGGGAAGAGAGGTATGCACAAGGCTACTCTATATTAAAACATGGCCCACACTCTGAAAAAGTCTAGGAACCTCTGGCTTAGGTAATGGCAAATTTTCTAGAACATGCCTGAGTGTTGTCTCCATTCTGTGGGGATTGGTCATGTCTGCTGAGACTTTCAGAGTCCCCATTTTCTCTTTCCCTATGTGTATATCTGAGATGCACAACCTTCAAGTGGAGAGTAGAACTATCGCTGATAACAGGAGGCCTCTCCAGGTATCACCTCCTGCACCACCTGTTGGCTCACCTAGGTGACTGCTGCCATGCTCTTGTATTTTACCAGAACATGAAAACCCAAGAAGGAGGCTTTGCTAATAGCAACGAGGCTCTAGGAAATAGATGCTGCAACCATATTTTTCCTGGGGCCAAAGAGAGGTTTCTAAAGGGGCTAGCTCAGCTATCAAGAACCAAGTGTGTAGAACAATGATTTGTACATATTCATCCACTAAAGGAAGAGTTGTACTGAAGGAATTATACCTAGGCCTCACTCCTTATAAATCCAAAACTTCAAAGGGAACTAGAGAAGTGTCACAAAATGAAGACATTTGAAACAGATGTATCTGTTAGTGATTAGTTTGATAGCAGCTAACTCTAAGCAGTTCCATTACACCAGCACTGCAACCTGAACATTCCATAATGGAATTACAATTAACACATTTCACTGTCACCACATTGTTACTCTCAATTTCTTTTGCCATACACTATTACTTGTGGGAATATTCATTTACCAACAAGTTCAAAGATGGTTAACACTAGCTGATCTCCCATTAAAATTAATATCTGTGTCTTTTACACTTCATTCCAGCCCCTAAATCAATATAATCCTTCATTAAAGACAGAAGGGTATTAGTATTTATCCCAGGATGATGTCATGGTCAAGGCCCCTTCATGGCTAAAGGCACTATCTCAGAGGTAGGCAACCTCTGGCACGTGGCTCGCCAGGGTAAGCAGGGCCGGTTTCCAATCACGGCTCCCACTGGCCACGGTTCACCACTCCAGGCCAATGGGGGCTGCGGGAAGCCACGGCCAGCACATCCCTCGGCCCACACTGCTTCCCGCAGCCCCCATGGCCTGAAGTGGCAAACTGCGGCCAGTGGGAGCCGCGATTGACCAAACCTGCCGACGTGGCTGATAAACAAACTGGCCTGGCCTGCCAGGGTGCTTACCCTAGCGAGCCATGTGCCAGAGGTTGCCAACCCCTGCTATATCTCATAGCTGCTACAAGAGTTAGGCCCACCTGTCTAACATCTACAAGAAAAGTCATGGGGTCAGTGGGAAGAGTGGATTTTGAGTAGTGTCAAAAATACTCACCCACTTTGAGTAGTTTTACCTTAATGTCTGTGGATCTATGCACCATAGGTTGACATTTACATATCAGTGTTTCTTACAGGAGAACCAAGTATCAGCGTTATCTTGTTATGAACATCAGACACAGAATAAGGATATCTGTAAGAACACACCATTAGAGCACTCTCTCTTTAGCCCAGTGAGGCAGCCCATTTGCTCAGATGAGTGAGTATGGCTGAAATTTCTTAGATTTAGACAAAGAGTGTGTTCAAGAAGAATGACAGAAGTAAAGATGATGTGAAACCCAGTATTCTGTGAATATCATTAGGGATATGACTTTGGGTGTGTCTGTGAGGGGAGTAAACATAAGCATAATTGTGTATTGATGGTGGATACTATTTGCAGTTTATGATGTTTTTAAGTGAGGTTAACAAAGAAGCCATGATGCAATGTAGGGTGGGTCTCTTTTTCTACATCATATTGAAATACTTCTCTTCTTTGCCAATGAAAATATACCTGAAGGCCAATTGAACTGTAGGAAAAGACTGATGGGATTGATACTTATCTTAAATAAATAAATACCACTAACCAGTTTTAAGAGTGTTGTATATCTAAATGACTCACTGCAATATCCTCTTCCTTTTTGCCCCTCTGCTCAGCATCTCCTTGTGACACCAGGGCTGCGTCTAGCTGCAGATGCCACAGCGCAGTGAATGACAAAAACTGCTTCTTGGTGCAGCTGCTGAATATTAAGGAGGCTCTCACCACTCATCTTTCTCCATGGGCCACCATCTCTTGACCTAGGGGTGGCCTGGAATTTTTCTACCAGCTCTCTCACATAGTACCTGCTATCAGGACAGTCTCCTCTCCTTGTAAGTACCTGGATAGGAAGGATTTGTATTTCAGTTGCATCACAGAGCTGGAAGGAACCTTGAGAGGTCACCTAATCCATCCCTCCATGCTGAGAGAGAATTAAGCATACCTAGACCAAACCCAACAGGTTTTTATTTAACCTGTTCTTAAAAACTACCAATGACAGGGATTCCACAACCTGTTCCAGAGCTTAACTATCCTTATAATTAGATAGTTTCCCCCTAATATCTAACCTGAATAATTCCTTGCTGGAAACTAAGCCCATTACTTCTTGTGGACACGGAGAACAGTTGCTCACCATCCTCTTTATAACAAACTTTTACATAAACTGAAGGCTGTCATTTTTCCTCTCAGCTCTCTCTTCTCAAGACTACACATCCTCAAGTCTTTCAACCTTTCCTCATAGGTCACGCTCTCTAAACCTAGTTCCTCTTCTTAGGACTCTCTCCAATTTGTCCACACCTTCCCTAAAGTGTGGGGCCCAGAACTGGGCACAGTACTCCAGCTGAGGCCTCACCAGTGCCAAGAAGAGCAGGACAATTACCTCCTATGTCTTACAAATGACACTTCTGTTAGTACACCCCACTTAGTGCCACCAACACTAGTTTTCATCCTACCCCACATCTTAGAGAGGGAAAGGGGGAAGGCAAACACTGATGGTTCCTCTCTCCCTGAAAGAGGTCACTGATGGTGGTGGTACTGTCTCCACTCCCCGAAAGGAGAAATGGCAGTGATGGGAAATTGCTTAAGGAGGAAATGTGATGAAAGGTATGTGGCTGAGACATGAGCCTCATTTATCCTGATACTTGTAGGCAATGATAGCTGCTTTAACGACCGGTGACGATGCTGAGGTGTTGGAAGGGATTTGATTCCAGTGGATCCTTCTCAGACTCCTAGGATTGAATCAGATCTGCTGGCAAGAGTGTATTGCTAGAGGAAGGTGGGTTGAGAGAATTCCTTTATTTATCCTGGTTGCCTGATCTCCTTTGATTTACAGCATCTGCAGACTATTTTACCACTTGCTAAACTTCTCCCTCTACAGCCCTGACAGCTTCTGCCTAAAATAGGAAGAGAAAATAGTAAATTTCAATAGATGGACCTTTTCAAACGGGTTAAATAAAATCTTTATGAGAAAAAATAAAACCAAAACTGATCTTGCATGTAACTTAGCCAAGGAATGAATGTAAACATTCATTTATGTTAATTCATTAATTAGTTGATTTATAGGCACCGTGTCCAAAGCAGCTGCAGGATATCCACACTTTAGGAGGTAATGGCCTCTTTTCCCTTGGTCAGGGGCTGAGTACATTTTGCTTGCCCAAATGTCACTGACCACAGCAACTGGGAATTCAGCTGCTTGGGCCTCTGTGTGGAGCTTCATGCAGCATCACAGACTTTTGAGACTGACCATTTGGGTTCTACTACTTACAGCAAGTAGTAATGCAACTGGGACAACAGAGAGTGGTCTTCATTCCAAAGCCACAGGTGCAGGATGAAGCATTAGCTGACATATGCAAAGCAAGCAAGTAGATGAAGGCTTCTCTACACTGGCAAGTTTTTTCGATGAAACTAATGTTGCCAAGGAAAAAAATCGACAAAAGCAAAGTCACCAAAGTGTGTCTACATTTCCTCCCTCTGTCGACAGATCATGTCCACAATTGGGGCACCTTTGTCGACAGTGAAAGCAATGGACTGTGGGTATGTATCCCATAGTGTCTGGCGGCACCATCTGTCACTAGGTGTTGTGGGAATGCAGAAACAGAGCGCAGTGCATCCTGGGATGTGCAAAATGTACCGTCATGCACCGCTTTGTGTCCCACCCCTCCAAAGGTCTCTGGCTTCCTTTTGCGCCATTTTCCCAACTGTCATTCTTTTGTAGTGCACGCCAGCATCTGCAGTGAGAGAGGATGGATCCCGCACTTCTCGCCTATGCACTGTTAGCTGTCGTGAGGACATCGCGCATGGCAGCACAGTTACTCTCAGAGTTACTCGCAAAGTTAGCACAGGATGAATCACAGGTACCCAAGTGTGGTAAGGACAGCAGCAACTTAGCAGTGTTTTTGCATTCACAGAGCAGCTGCATACGATAGACCATCGCTTTTGGGCTAGGGAAACAAGCACTGATTGGTGGGATCGCATTGTCATGCAGGTGTGGGATGACGACCAGTGGGTACAGAACTTTAGGATGCGTAAAGCAACCTTCATGGAGCTATGTGCTGTGCTGGCCCCCGACCTGCGGCGCAAGGACACCAGATTGAGAGCTGCCCTTCCGGTAGAGAAGTGTGTTGCAATCACTGTGTGGAAGCTGGCGAATCCAGACTGCTACCGGTCAGTCGCAAATCAATTTGGAGTAGGAAAGTCCACTGTTGGAGTTGTATTACTCCAAGTGTGCAGGGCAATAAATCGCATCCTGCTGCATAGGATCATGACTCTGGGAAATGTGCATGAAATAGTGGATGGCTTTGCAGAGATGGGTTTCTCTAACTGTGGCAGGGCGATGGATGGCACCCACATTCCAATTTTAGCGCCAGACCACCTTGCCTCTGAACACATCAATAGGAAGGGATACTTCTCCATGGTGTTGGAGGCGCTTGTGGATCACCGGGGGTGTTTCATGGACATCAGTGCAGGCTGATCTGGAAAGGTGCATGACGCACACATCTTCAGGAACAGTGGCCTGTACAGAAAGCTGCAGGCAGGGACTCTCTTTCCAGGTCACAAGTTCACAGTGGGGGATGTGGAAATGCCCATAGTAATCCTGGGAGACCCGGCTTACCCTGTACAGCCCTGGCTCATGAAACCTTACACAGGGCACCTGGACAGCAGCAAGGAGCGTTTTAACAATAGGCTAAGCAGGTGCCGCATGGTAGTCGAATGGGCCTTTGGCCATTTGAAAGCTCGCTGGAGGTGTTTAAATGGCAGGCTAGACCTTACAGAGGATAATATTCCCGTGGTCATAGCCGTGTGCTGCACTTTGCATAATTTGTGTGAATCTCAGGATGAAATGTTTGCTCAGGTGTGGAGCACTGAGGCAGAGCACTTAGCTGCACAGTTTGAACAGCCAGATGCTAGGGCTGTCAGAGGAGCCCAGAGGGCTGCTATTAACATCAGAGAGGCTTTGAGAAACCACTTTGACAATGAGGGGCAGTAACACGTCTGCTTTGGAGTTGCTTCCCTGTTGCATCCATGTACAATTTTGGGGCCCAAGATCTGTGCCACACAATGCTTTAGAAGCCTGTTCCTGGGAGTGAATTGATTGCTATACACTTTTGTAGAACACAGAATAAAAACGCTGTACCATTAAATATCTTAGCCTTTATTTATTGTTAAAAAGGGTAAAACCTCACAACTGTGTGTAGCTCCAGCTATCATTGTGCAAGCTGTGAGAGGGGGTGGAGTGATAGGGAAACTCAGGAGTACTGTGAAATGAAAAGAAATGTGTGAGCATAGAGGGGGGTCGGCTTGGCAAAGAATTGTGCATCTGCTGCGGTGGCGCTCAAACTCAGATCTGCTCAGTCTGCAGCTGTATCAAGGACTTGAGCATCTCTGATTCTCCATAACTTTTATCATCCGCTCTGTCGCTTGCCTAATGAAAGCAGCACTCTCTTTTCTGTCCTGCCTCTTGGCTTCCCAGCACTCTTTCCATTCCTTGGTTTGTCTCTCATCGCACTGTAGAACCTCGCGGAACATGTCTTCTTTGCTGCGCCGAGGTTTTTTTCTGATCTGCCACAGCCGGTCCACACGGGTGCATGATGTGTTCTTCAAGGTCTGTGCTGAACAGAAGCAGGATTGTTACATTCCAGCAAACGACTGAAACATTTTAGTAAAAAGGGCATTTTGCTAGTAAAAATCACTTTCTCTTTTAGACTCTAGGCAGGCACACAGCACCCCAGTCATGGTGAGTTTCGGGAGTGGGGGGAAGGCCGTTTTCCATATGGATAAAAGGTCACGGCTTGCAGGGCAGCTTTGCAGGGAACTCATACTAAAATTATCCCACACTTTTTCACAGGCGGCCAACCTGCTGGCTGACATCTTGCTGCTGCAGGTGACCAGAGAAACCAGGGCTCAGCTGCTGAATGGTTGCAGCTTCCACCCCGGTCTATATGCAACTCAGCTATGTGCCACTTTGGTCCCAAGCTCCAGTGATTGCTAAATGGCACGGTACATGTTTCCTACAATGGGGGAACTAACAAGGCTGTAATCCCTTGGAATCTGCGGCAGAGGATTAACAAGTACCTCTCGGAAACTTTCCAGAGCCTCTCTTGGAGGATTCCCTGCAGGTCTCGATGTTCATCGACACCCTGCTTGGCCATGCAGATTAGCTACACAGGGCAATGTCCAGCTCACAGAAAACACTACCTGCCTCCCACTTTTCGATTCCCTACACAAGCCACAGCAACATACATGGAGTCTCATCTGCTTCTTGCTCTCCGTTGAGCACTTCTGGAGTGGAGAAAAGTTCCTGGCTGCCTGCCCGACCAGGTGACCCTGCTGGGAGCACCACATCCTCTTCTAACTTGTCTTCTTCATCCACAATTTCAGCCTCCAGGTTACCCCCTTTTTCAGCTGCATGTGAAGTATCCACAGGACAATTGGCGATGGAGATGGGGTCACCACCGAGGATAGCATTCAGCTCCTTATAGAATCGGCAGGTCTTAAGTGCACCATCGGAGTGATGGTTCACCTCCCATGTCTTATGGTACTCCTGCCTCAGCTCCTTTATCTTCGCTCTGCACTGCTGTGTGTCCCAATCATAGCCCTTTTCACACAAGCCTCAAGAAATTTGCCCATATGTTTCCCGATTCCTACGGGTCACTCACAGCTGTAACTGAACAGACTCATCTCCCCATATACTGATCAGATCCAACAACTCAGCAGTGGTCCAAGTGGGAGCGTGTTTTGTGATATAGCCAGCCATACTCACCTGGGAAGCTCCTTTGGGAAGCCAGCGAGCAGGAAATGAGATTTAAAATTCCCAGGGCTTGCAAGAGGGAAGGGCGGGTTGGCTGCAGGCTAGTGGAGTTCAAACCGCTGACCAGAGCGGCAGCATGGGAATTATGGGATACTTTCTGGAGGCCAATAAAATAATAAAAAAAAACCCCAAAGAACTGTGGTGTCTACACTGGCTGTTTCTCGACAATAAAGGGAAGGGACAAAAGTCTCTTGCAGGGGCGGAAGTTTTTTGTCGCCAAAACTAGGTGGTTTTTTCCAAAAAAAGTGACCTTGCAGTGTGAACGCTGTCGCTGTTTTGTCTCTAAAAGCCAGTTTTTGGCGACAAAAATTGCAGTTGTAGACAAGCCCTAAGCCGTCCAAAGCAAACACTTAATATCACTTGGGCAAACAGCTCCTGCTGAGTGTGAAACATTCATTCCAGATCATAAACATTAACAAGCAGTGATAGAAGTTTGCCTCAATAACAGCTCCAGGGAAAGGGTGACTGATACTTTTCCTCTTGGAACAAGAAGCTGGAGGGAAAAGCAACCTTTCCAGTGGATCCTTGGCAGCAGCAGCAGCGATTACAACCAGTTTCTTATCAGTCATATTGCTGGCAACCCAGAGAAGGCCCCTCCCAGGGGCCCACAAGTTTCCCTGTTAAATAATCAGTGGAGTCCAGCCAATAAGCATTCACGTTCCTTGGGGGGGGGGGGTAAGGGGGGATAGTGAAGGTTTCCCTATCAGCCAATTAACCAAACCATTAGGAAGTCTTTTTAACCATTGTCTGTTGTCAAATGTTCCTTACAGGGCACCCTGAAGCTTCACAACAGCTGGTCATCCCATCCCCTCTGCTGAAGTGTCCCATCCCTCTCTTCAAGTAGGTAAAACTGAACACTTGGTTTATGCCACAGGGGCCCTTGCAGGAGAATCTTCATGCTGTTCCTGCTGTCACGCCCCCTATAAACTAGCAAACTCTCCCTGGGGAGGGGTTCTAACTTCTAGAGGGGTCACGAAAATGGTCGCCTCTCCCAAGGCCTTGTGGAAATGATTCTGAGATCTCTCTGCAGGGAGCAGACCCACACAGTTCTCATGAGGATGAGACTGTAATCTTCCGGGAATGTGCTTGAATCCCTTCCCTTCCCCTGGGCTTCAAGAGGATGAACCTGTGATCTCTCTCCAGGGAGCATTTAGTCTTTCATTTTTTTGCTTTCAACAATTGTAACTGGTTCTGCAAAGCCTTTTTTGTTACAGCTTCTTGCAAACATACAAATACATTTACAATCTGTCCAATGAGAGAAAATGGTGTAGCATAATCACCCCAAATTGAGTGCATTCAGAATAAATCACCTACCACAAGAGACTGTCCACAACAGACAACTAACAATCCACTCCACTCTAGGCTCATAGAAACTGACATTCAAAGTCACATGCCCAAGTATTCACAGAAACTAAATTTTAACTTCACAAGTATGAGTATTTACACCAATCAGGGACCTGAAACAATACCATGTGACTTCTCTGATCAGTCACAAATGACCATCACAGCTCAAACAACAGGAGTCATTAAGCAAATACTCAAAGAGAGTTGTTTGCAATCAATACAAAGATTGAGTAATTTCAACTAAAGAATGAATGTGAGGAAATCACCATCTGATTGTGCAAAGGGGAACCAAATTCACTGTTGTTATTAATCATGTTTATTACAGTAGGGCCTGAGGACCAACAAAATGGCACCACCTTGTGCTCGGTGCTGTACAAATACAGACTAGCAGACAGTCCCTGCCCTGAACAATTTACAATCTAAATAGACAAGACAGACACAGGGTGGGGGACAAGGTAGAACACACAAGCGGAGTGAGCCATGTGATGGCAACAAACAGTGTGTTAGTTCTATAATGAGGATGATGATTTGAGGTTGGGGGTTACTTATGAGGGATCAGCTAAATGGAAAGAAAGAAAAGGGAAGATGGGTGAGGACATGGCAGAGGAGCAGAGGGTTGGGGGTAGGTGTGGAGTGTAGCTGGATAAGTGACTCTCTGTGAATTACTTGCTCAGCTCCATTTGCAGAAATCACTTCTCCAAAAGCTTGCGGATGTTAAATCAACCAAACCACATCAGAGCCCATGTCTTGGGGTGCGGTCTGGCCTTTTTGCAATATGCTGCAAGCACAAAGCGATCATGGAGCTAACATTGCTGTTACTGGTAAGCCAATGTGGTAGAATCACCCCACTAAAGGAGGATTCTCCAGGGATGTCAAGCCAGCGAAGCCGCAGTTATGCCAGTGTTTTCTTGGCTGGCAGAGTATGGAGCATTACACCAAGGAAAAAGAAGTGAGACATGAACCTGCTTGAAACTTGCTGATTCTCAGCTACTATAATGGGCCCTTGAGACTCTTGACAGTCAGTGTAACTTTAGAGTAAAGTTCAGGCAATTCTGCCTCATGACATGGGACCAGCAGAGCCAGCTGTGGATGAGAAGAACCCAAAGATGTTTTACAACTATGTTTCCAACCAGCCCTCCTGTGGTGCACTGTGTGAACTCCTTGGCTCCAGCCCAGGATCTGGGCCCACATCGCTGCCAGAAGATGCTACAGGCAGCACCTTGGCAAAGCAGCACCTTGGCAAAGCAAAGTGCAACAACAGAACAGAGTTCGCACCAGCCCAATTCCTTTGCCTGCACCCAACAATGCAATTCCTTTTCTTCCTCTTTTTTTTTTTTAATGTTGTATTATTGGAGAAGAAAACACTCTATCCTTGCTACTGTTATTTTAAATTAGGACTGCTGATTAATCGCAGTTAACTCACACGATTACTTCAAAAAATTAACTGTGATTAAAAAACTTAATCGCGATTAATCGCACTGTTAAACAATAGAATACCAATTGAAATTTATTAAATATTTTTGGATGTTTTTCTACATTTTCAAATATATTAATTTCTATTACAATACAGAATACAAAGTGTACAGTGCTAACTTTATATTATTTTTTATTACAAATATTTGCACTGTAAAAATGATGAACAAAAGAAATAGTATTTTTCAATCTCTATCCTGAAAGTGTAACTTACCAATGTAGATTTTTTTTGTTACATAACTGCACTCAAAACCAAAACAATGTAAAATGTAAAACTTTAGAACCTACTCAGGGCAGGGAGTTGGGGTGCAGCAGGAGGTTGGGGTGCAGGCAGAGGGCTCAGGGCAGGGGATTGGTGTGCAGAAGGGGTGTGGGATGCAGCAGGGGACTCAGGGCACGGGGTTGGGGTGCAGGCAGGGGGCTAAGGGCAGGGAGTTGGGGGGTGGGGTGCAGGAGGGCTTCGGGCTCCAGGATGGCAGCAGTGCACGCTGGGGCCAGGGCAGGCTGCTGGCTTCAGCCCCGGCCCCGCTCCAGGAAGTAGCTGAAACTATGTCCCTGTGGCCCCTGGGGGAGGGGGATGAAGGGCTCCACACTCTGCTTGCCGCGCCTCCAGGTACCTCCCCCGAAGCTCCCATTGGCCACGGTTTCCCGTTCCTGGCCATTGGGAGCTGCAGGGGGGCGATGACAGGAAGCCAGGGCAACACACGGACAGAGCCCTCTGCTTCCCCCCCCTCCCCCCGGCCGCAGGGACATGATGCCAGCTGCTTCAGGGGGCGGCACAGGGCTCAAGGGGGGCAATCCTGCGGCTGTAGTTTGCCCACCCCTGGCCTGGAGGTAGGCTGGGGGGGGGCGGGCGCAGGCTCCAGGAAATAGCCCCGGGGGCCGCGTGTTTGAGACCCCTGCTTTAGCTGATACTGCACTCTTTGATGGTGTGGAAACATGGCTGAGGGCCAATTCCTACCCTTAGTGCAGACCACTAAGCTCAAGTATGGCTACAACAAATAATATCATTAATATAAATCATAATAGCAATTTTCAGGCCCAGATCTCAGCAGGTATAAATTGGCATAGATCCACTGAATTCAGTGGAGCTATGCTGATGTATATTAGCTAAGGATCTGGCCTTCAGACTCTTACAAAGATCTATAATAGTCCAAATTACAGGAAAAATATTTACTATTGTAGATGTGTGGTTTTGACGAAGAAACTTTGCCATGTACACTCGAAGTGAGAAGCCCTGATGACAAGATTGCTGTTTGTGGAATACCTAATTGCTAAGAAATATTTTGAATAAATTCTTTGTATGACTATTCTGAGTGTAGAGTGCCCGGACCTGAAGAAGACCTCTGTGTATCTCAAAAGCTTCTCTCTCTCATCAACAGAAGTTGGCCTAATAAAAGATATTACCTCACCCACCTTGTCTCTCTCATAAGATGTATGGCAGGAAGGACAGATAATCTCATCCCAGAGTCTAGGATTTCAGTCAAAGATGAAACAGAAAATATAAAATAGCACCCTTTTCTCCTTTTTCAGAAGCAGCATTAAAAAGTCTTTTTTTGTCTCCAAAATACTATGTCCTAAAGCAACAATATACATTTTTCAAACAAGTCAGCACATTTGAAATCCTATTTCTTATTTCCCCCACCTAGATTTCATACGATTATGAATAAATTGAGAAAACTAAGAAGTCTTTCCATCTTAAACTTAAGACAGTTACATTTTTTTTTTAAAATGGTGAAAATGCCATTCAGAGAATGGAAGAAAACATGGACTCTTCAAAAACAATAATGTCCCCTGCAAAGTACACTGATATCCTCATGCAGGTAACTGATACTACAGACTGATAGTGACTACACACACACACATAAATTGTCCCACTTGTACAAGAGGGGGATTGCACAATTTGTGTGCTATACTAAAAAAATGGATAGGAGAAAAATGCTGTACTATATATGCAGTGCGTTTCAGTGCAACTGGAAGTTAGACACTGACCTTAAAGAGCTAGCCTCACAACTAAGCTTTATAACAAGCTTGCCCAGCCTTTTAACAATTTATGTGCGGAATGAAAAAGTGAAAAGATGGAAATGTCTGGCAGAATAAACCCCTACAAGTCAGTATCAATTACATATTTTAATTTAGAAGATATGTAATGAAAGAATAGTTACCAGTTTTCTAACATGACAGTAGTCCCATTTGAGATAGAGTGTAGATATTGTGGTGTGTAGCTTCACACCAGCTCTGAGTGAGGAAGAAGGAGAAAGATTTCCTCCTCCATACCTCTTCTTGGGAGTGCCTAGGTCCTGGTCTGGTACCCATTCTGCCCCTGGTTATCCTCACACAGCGAAGACACCAGCTCTGACTTCTTAAGCTTTTAGATTTTAGCTTCCTTTCTTTGCAGAACTCGACTCGCTGACCTTTCTTGAGCTGTTCACTTTTCCTGTCTGTCTTTTTACTCTCTTCTCAACGAAGGACAATATTTCTGTTGCTTTTGCCTTCTACAATAAAGGGTTTTGCTGCTGTACAGCCAGACCTTTTTGGGGATCAATAAGGGATTCTGTCACTGCCTGCCGTGTAACTTGGGTGTCTTAGTGCTATGCTGTTATTCTTCATGGCTCTGCTCCCAGTAGCCAGCCTGCCAGTCTAAGGTCCCATCCCAGTTTCCACCAGCCTAGTTACTTCTTACCGGGTTACCACAACAATCTCTGCTGGTCCCGAGTCCCCCAAATCTTTCTTCCTGAGGTCGTAACTACCAGCCGCTTGGACTTTTCCCATCTAGTTCATCACCACGAAGGGCAGGAAACCTGCCCCCAGTTATCCATTCACTTTGGCGCTTATGCTCCCCACCGTCTGCACAACAGAGGCCTGCTTGAGGCAGAAACAAACAAAAAGTTTGTTTAATAGGAAAAAATATCACAGATTCAAAGCTGCAATAGTAAGGAAAGGCAAAACACATACAAGTCACACAGAACAGAAAGACACAATCTGAGGGCCTACATTTCTATATGAGCTAAATTCCCTTGGTTAATACAAGTGACCTATTGCCTCTGAACAGTTTCCCAGCAGGCCCTCTGTCCTAGAGGGATCCAGTGCTTCACGGAAAGCACCCCGCTTAATTGCTGACCCTTCATTTGTGGATAGTCTTCACTTCAAATCCCTTGCCTTTTAACAGAGTTTGCAAGGTTTTCTTCCTTTTCCCCAGGACTATGGTAATTCATGATCACATAAAACAGGGGTGGGGTTTCCCAGAATAGGGTTTTCTTTTCAGTTTCAAGTTGTTTCAGTGTTTTTCCCATTCATTTTAATGGTCTACCATTGTCTCTTCCTACCTGAACAATGCTAGGTGCTCAGAGTGTGAACACCTGCCTGGGAGGTGCCCTTCCTGCCTGACTGTCTCACTGCACTGCTCTGAGGTGATGCTGCACTTGCACTATGGGCACAATTACAATTTTCTACACATAAATACGTGCATCAATTCACAACCAGAGCCTGTATATATATCTCCTAATGGCTATCAAGTTCAGGACATTACAAGTTTTCACAAAAGACCTTAGTTGGCATATTTTATATACATACTGTCTACAACCAGTTGATTCAATTGCTTATTTTGCGGGGTTTAGACCCCCCATACGCCCCTTGGAGTGTCTGGACCTTGATTGTCACAACACCCTTTTTCACAACTGCATCACATTGCTGACTCATAATCAGTTTGTGATCTACTAAAACCTCCCAATGCTTTTCAGCAGTACTACTTCCTAGCCAGTTATTTCCCATGGTGTATTTGTGCTTTTGATTTTTTTTTTCCTTCCTAAGTATAGTACTTTGCACTTGTCTTTAATGAATTCATCTTGCTGATTTCAGACCAATTCACCAATTTGTCAAGGTCATTTTGAATTCATTTCTTTCTTCCTGCTTGTTTGCTTAAAGCCTGCTATTAAACTAAATCAATATATTAATATAGTAAATATCCCAACAACAAATAGGTGTGATGGTGGGCACTCACAGCTGGGGCAATCTCTGGCAGTCAGTGGAGGAACCAGGGTTGTCTCTCTGCTTTGGTTCCCTTAGTGTGCTTTCAATAAGTTCAGTGAGGCTGTTACATATTAAACGGTGCCCCTTCCGGGGTCTAGTTTATTTATTCCAAAGGGGAACGTTTCACAAATGAGTCTCCACACCAGCATCCTCGCTGGCAGGAGAAGTGGGCAGAGTTAACCTCAGTCCATCATCCCTTCCATCCAGGCTCCTTATCAGCAAGGCCCTCTGGACTCAGAACACTCTTCTGGAGTCAGGGCAGTGACAGATATTGCAAATATCTGTTTCTCCTCCTACCCTTTGTTCGTCTGGTCTGTTTAGGCTGTAAACCCTCTGGGGAAGGGACCATTTCTTACCACGTGTTTTTACAGTATCAAACACAACTGTAAAGGGCCCATATCTTGGTTGAGGCTTCTGGATAGTGCCATAATACAAATTATTTCAAGTGCAATACTCCATTTGTGTCTTTACATGATAATATATGTGATCATTACAACAGGGTAACACATACTTTTGAGGATTTTATCATCCCACTTTCTTTACACAGCAATACGTCAAACCATATAGTCAACTAAAAGCCCTTCTATGACAATAACAATCTAAAGTCATTATACAAATTCCAAGGAAAACTAAAGGGTATATAGAAATTTACATTCTTCTGTTAAAATGTCAGAAGTTCACCCACATCAGAGGAAATAATTAGCCTTTTTTTAAAAAAGAGTGAAAACAGATATGAAAAGGTCAGATTTTTGTGGGGGAGAGAGACCAGGCAATCTGAAAAGCAACACTTTTCAGGGAAGTCTCTATACCTTTTTTGGGAGTTCTAAGGATCTTCTGTTTCCCCACAACTTTATCCATATGCATCATACCACTATTTTTCTAATCACAGGCTGGAAAGTTTACTGGAACCAGTCAACAATCACTCAGACAACCAGAAAAACTGATCTTCATCAAAGAAAGTGATGGCCTCTTTCAAGGACTAGGCATGCTGGTATTGCTGCACTTTAGCTTAGATCTACCCTAAGCGTGAGACCTTGGTGCAGGGAATTCAACAGAACATTGCCACAAGGTCCACCGGACCCGGGGACAAACATTATTTAAAAGAATTCTGTGCAATCTTCCTCCTGATGGTGTTTATTCTTCCACAATTTGTCTATTTTGTACAAACAGATATCAGATACGCCATGACTGTCATTTGTCTAAATTACAATTATTTCGATCGGAACCAGGGGCTGCTCTTTGTCTCTTTCCCAACAAATAAACCTATGCACTGGTGACTTTCAGAGTTGTTGTATTTTATATAGTCTACTATATTAGAATGAAGATTCTAGGGAATTTTAAGGCAGCTTATGGTGAAGAAATTGTTTTAAAAGGCTTTAATAATTCAGAAGATGGAATTAATTTCCAAGAGATTCCTATTAAGGAATGTAGATCATAATGACCCAGCTTTGTTGCTTGTAAGTAAATTAAGAATATTTTCAAATGTGGATGTGAGAACTGTTCAGTTGAATTCTACCATAAATTGATATGTAAAAGGCTTATCTGGAACAACACTATGTACATTTAACAGTCAAGAGACCCAACAAATGGAAGGCCAATTCCCTCCCACACGTTACTTAAACACTAAGTCATACATTTGATTGTTAACAATAAGGTGCACTGATACATTTTTTACTCATCTGAAAATAAATGAACCAGCCCATGTTACCCTACAAAACTGTTAAAACAAAACAGCAACAGATGTTAAGAAAAAAACTGAACAATGATTTATTGATTAAATCTAACCTGCATTATTTAGCTGAACTATTTTTTTAAAAGAGTACAGTATGGATTTAATGGCATTGAGAGAAGTTACTAGAACATGAACATAGCAGTACCAGTTGTCCTGTTCAACAACTTACGCAGGTTTTCAGTTTGATTTCTATGACATTGACATTTGAGACATATAGCCAGTATTGTCCTGTCAAAACATGTTATACAGCATAAACGGCATTCTCATAGATGCCTAACATTTTTTGTGTGCATTCAAAAAGCTACAGTATCAAATTAATTCTAAGTACAGTATACTAGTGGAGGGTCTGATATAGCAAGATCTGTCTAGCTTTCATGCCAGTGAGCCTGCAGAAGCTAAAAACTTTGGATTCTTCTCTCAAATATATCATAGAAGCATTTTTGGCTGAAATTGCCTAGGGCCACATTATACCCTTGATCTATGCACATGATTCTCCTGAATATTGATGGAAATTATGGGCATAGATTCACAGTACAATATGGCCAGATGCCTGCACTTTTGCAGTATGTTTAAAAACTCCAGCATATCACACACAGTATGCATGACTCTCCTCTTATCTTGTTGTAAACCCAAGACATAAATCCATGCAAGGCCATAGAATTGCACCACTGTAAAACAGGGTTAGGTGAGATTAGACTCACCCCAATAAAAGGGTCCGAATGTGAGACTCTTATGTTAAATAGCACCATATCAAATGCCACCCTATTGAATTTAATGGGAGTAATTGTGGAGTAAGGTGCTACTCATTGAGAGAAAGGATGTCAGAATCTGCCCAAGCAGAAAAGTATTTCACTTTGGAACAATAAAAGAGTGTTACTAGGAGCCAGATGCCACACCTGTGTAGATGGGCAAATGAGAACAAAATGCAGCAGAAATGGATCATTTCTGCTGTGCAGGTGGTCCATACCACAAAGAACCCACATCCAGGGATGCCACAACCCTTTGAATGTCACAGAGCAGAGATCTGTAGCAGTTGGTCTCTATTTTGAACCTTGGCATAAGTGGGCGTGGAGGAGTGTGGCTGGCAGGACACATCCACAATAGTGCTACATGCTAAGTCCTTTACTGGATCAGGACCTAACTTATGAACACAGAATACAGATCTCTTTCCTTAAATTCTTCTCAATATCAGTAGGGGTACTCAAAATTACAAAAACAACAAGGAGTCCTTGTGGCATCTTAGAGACTAAAACATTTGGTGGGTCAGTGCTAACGAGGCCAATGCAATCAAGGTGGATGTCGCCTATTTCCAACAGTTGACAAGAAGGTGTGAGTATCAGCAGAAGGAAAATTACTTTTTGTAGTGACTCATCCACTCCCAGTCTTTATTCAGGCCTAACTTAATGGTGTCCAGTTTCCAGCACTGACCTCCCACTTGGTAAGGCAACTCCCATCTTTTCATGTGCTGTAATATTTATACTGCTTACTGTATTTTTCACTCCATGCATCTGATGAAGTGGGTTTTAGCCCACAAAAGGTTATGCCCAAATAAATTTGTTAGTCTCTAAGGTGCCACAAGGACTCCTCATTATTTTTGCTGATACAGACTAACACGGCTACCACTCTGAAACCTGTCAAAATTACAAGTGATACTTTTCTATCCATGAGAGCTGAAATGGCAACTTCATAAAGCTTCATTTAAACAGAATTCCTGATGCAAATTTTTTAAATGCATTAATTTAAAACGGTAAAATAAAAAAGTATATTTAATGAATTTGCTGTGTACTCTGCAGGTGGAGATTTGGCTTGAATTGTATTAAGGCACAATAAATGCAAATAATGTATACATTTCACAATGTGTTTTGCAGAAGATAACTTTCCACTACATAGTGTTTACTGATGACAAGTCTTTCAATAAGTATTTCCTCTAGTAAATTTAATACTTTTTTCTTTGATTAGCTGGATAAAAAGAGGAATGTATATTAAATTATTTAAATATTGGTGCAGTGCAAAATATAAGCAAAATGCAACCATTCTAAGATACAGTAGATTGATATTGATTTTCAGCATTTGGATCTCAGCAAAGGAAAACCGAATTTTTTACGTTAATTTCTACACACCATACCTGTATTACATTTTAATTTTAAAATTTATATTTACAACAATATGTGAACTTATCTCTATAAAAATATATTTTTGGTTGGTTCAGTTCTTGTTTCTGCCAGTTTGTAAAACTGCTTTAAAAAGATGGAGTATATAATAAGTACTGCATTAGAAAATGGCGTGTTATATTATCAAAACTGCTGTAAGACAAATTTTAAAGTGACACTAAACAAATTGATTTTACATTCTTTCCAAATGGGAAAATAGAGAAACTCCAGGTTTTCTAATAACCTCTAAAACTGCACCCTGGAATTGTTAGATGCCCTGCATCTGTGATTTAAATATGAAAGTCTCTGCAATGTAACTTTAAAAAAAAAACCCTAGATCTGCCTAATTCCTTTAGCAATGGAAATGTATTTAAAATTAAAGAAAGAGCTAGATGAAACATTTTTCTTAATATTAAATATGATTGTTGTCTAGTGCAAAAAGCTCCACTCTAAACACTGTCAGTCATCCAGTTTAGATGGTTTCCGGTTTGCATTCCATAGAAAGCAATCACGTCTACGCTGGATCACAGGGCAGTTTCACATAAGATTAATCCTGAGGCAGCATCTATTGAAGAATCTGTGACAACTTGACCATTCTGAATAACTTCTGGGTAATTTTTACTGAAGTAGACCTAGAAAAAGAAAACGTCCATACACTGATTAATTTTACCCATCATTGTTAAACATTTTTTAGTTTCAAAAGACATAGTTCTCCAGATTAATGCAATGTAAGCACAGAAATTAATTTCCTTAAGGAAACTGAACAGGAACTTTAGTTTAACAAAATTCAAGAAATAGCTCCTTACTCACTGAGAAATTACTAAAATTACTTTCTGATCTTGCTCTCTGATCAGAATAAAGTGTAACTGATTCCTCACATGACCTGTAGATCCACTCAAGTTCTGATAATTCAGATCAATAGATATATTTTATCACTTTGCATTAAACAGATAAGTAAAATTATTTTACTTGTTCAAAACATGGAGATAAATTAAAAACAGGGTGACAAAGGGGTTGGGAAATCTAGAGTCTGCACAAGGGTTTCTCATTTTCACACATAAAATGAACACAATGGATTTGGATGTTAATATCAGGTTGTAATCCTTATATTTTACAAACTATGATTGACAACCATTGAAACTTCACAGTATATGTATGAAATATCCCAGCGTTTAATTTGTGCTGCAGAGCAGTTATAGGGCCTATAGAAATGTGATCTCTGGATAGTGTACCACAATAATGAAAGGAGAAGCAAAAGCCTTAACAATGACTCAACCAAGCAACTTCTCTAAAATGTAAGATGATACCAAATAATAGGACAGTTCTTTGCCAAGCCTTTGAGTTCTTGAATTCTACCAATTTCTAGCTGAACTAGAAGAGATACAGGTTTCCTGATAAATGTATAATCAGAACATAAAGGAAATGAAATGCTGTCAAGTTTCACTGTTCCACAATCATCAGTTTTTAGTAGCTGTATCATATCTCTGTTCCTTGACAGATGCGCATAACAAAATGAAATAATGTCAAGACTTGTGTGCTCTTATCTGAAAATGTGTTTGGGTGAAAAAGGACTTCAAATGTAATTTTTTCAAAGAAGAATGTGAAAAGTTTTGTTTGAGCCTTTAAAAAACAGAAAATACGCTATCTTTCTGAGGCTGACATGTGTCACAAGTTAGGTCTCATATTCAAACTGTCCTGAATATGGCTTGTGAAACATTTCTCCTATTTATATTTTGGGGGCACTGTCAACAAAGTTAGCTTTGCCTGATAATTATGTTATTTTCATATATGAATAAATGTATAGGACATATGATATAAAAAAGAAATAGCTGTATTATACAAACCCTCCTATTTGTCTGAATGTCTCCCTTTGTGTACACACACACTAATGCAGTGTATTTGTACAATTTTCAAAGAATATTAAGGTTATGATTTGAATCAACAAAAGGACTGGAAGTCAAGCGTTCTCCAGTAACCAGCCATAATGGGGCGCACTAGAGGAAAATTAATCTAGTGCCTGGCTGCATCTCCATATTGGAGGTTAGAGCCGTAGTAGTGCATTTCCATCTTTTTACTGATTTAAGACATAATTTTAACATACTTTTACTGTAGCTTTTGACAGTGAATTTTCTTAAGGAAAGGTAATAGAAAACCTCAGCACATTACCGGGGATACAATGATATGGCAGTAGCTTTTCAACCATCTCACTGTAAGCATATGGGAATCCTTCCCTTGGGCCTGATATTGAAAGATGCAGAATGCCCACAGTTCAAGTGTGGAAGGTACACAGTGCCTCACATAAGGCAGGTCTTCCACTAACATTAACAGGACCGTAATGGCATTAAAACTTCTAAGAAGTAATGCACTGCATGCACAATAGCTGATATTTAAATATAGATCTGTAAGCAAAAATCTTGCTTTTATCAATATATCCAAAGGCTGTTAATACCGTAATTGCCCATTCCTGGTGCCACTGAAGTCAGCAGCAAAGCGTCCCTTTACGTCAGGATTGGAGTCCAAATGGTAAATGTTGTTTATCTGAACAAATCATTGCCGAGTGTGGAGCAGTGGAGTAAACTAAACTAAACTCAATGAACACGTTATTCCTTCTGACAATTATTTTTCTTTTTCTTATGATGATCTCCTAACAGCTCCTTTTAAATTGAACATAGATAACAACAATGTTCACTTAGGGCTCAATCCTGCAGAGAGGCTTGGAGGTGGTTGAGCAGTGTCGCACAGCATTCAGACTCATAAGCAATTCTGAGCGTGCTCAGAAGGGTGGACTTTGAGCTGCATCATACTAAGCCAGGGTTGCTGCCTTTTACATTTGCAGAAAAATAATAAGGAATGCTAAGCGGCTGAAATGGGCAGAATTAGGGGAGGGAGGTGTTAGAAGCTGACCCAAGATTTTCAAAAGCAACTACTAAACTTGAGCGCCTGCATCCTTGGATATCTAACCTGAAACACGTAAGGGGGGCAACTTTCAGAAAATTAGGTCCCTTTAAGTTGTCTCAAGGTGGACAGTCAAAATTAAAAAGACACTCCATCACTGGTGACTTATGAAAATCTTGGCCCTGATGCTAAAGTGTGCATTCCATGCATTTAAATTAGATGCACAGCTGCCCTACTGCTCCATAAAACTTACTGTAACCTGCAGCAACTTGTTGCCAGTGTATGCTGTGCTGCAGGATTCAAGCAAGGTCAATGCAAAACTCAGAAATGCCTATCAGCCAACAAAGCCTCATGCTGAACCATTTTGGTAAGGCAAACCATTGTCAAATAAGTATATGGTTTGAAAAAGATTACAATCCAATTCTTACCATTATTTAAGGTGCAGCTGGTTTTGGATATCAAAATGTCTTAGGAACCACAGTAGGAACTTATGAGAACACAACAACAAACATATCACAACAGAAAGAGGAGCCATTAGGATCAGCTCGTCTAACACATCCTGTGTTAGTGTGCAAGAAGCACAGGGGCCACTAATAAAGGAATCTGTAGTTAAGCTTCCTGCTCCTTTCACAATTGTGCCATATCTGTAGTTCTGAGCAGTTGCTGAGATTCTCTTTACTCCCATATTTTAGATGAGGAGCTAACAGGTACCATGCTCTGCTCCCTTAGCAGATACTTAGCTTGTATCTACCCTCTAGCCCAGTAGTTATCAAACTGTTTCACAGCATGAACCACATTCTAAGAGAGGTTGTTTCATGGATCTCTTCCCCTCCTGTATACAATCACATAACACTCCTGTATCAACAGCAGGTGATTACATAGACAAGTACTATTAGGCAATTCTGTTACATATTTTGAGCTGTCCTTGAATGCAGTTTTGCAACTGGAAACAAAAGGAGACATCACCATGTGGTCAAACTCTCTGCAGATGACAGTTTCAGAGTCTTGGCTCTAGCCTGTCCATTCTCTGCAGGATTGAGCCCTAATTTCCCATGAAGTTGGTTTTAGCTTTGTAGACAAACACTGATTTAGAACTTTTAATTCTGTTTATATACATTTAATTGGTTCCTTTAAACATAATTTCTATAAATTCCAGATATATCAAATTTACTTTTTTTTGGTTTCTATATAATTATCAAACAGAATATGATGAACCCTTTTCTCTAATAATGTATCAAAATATGATTCACCATGCAACATCCTGGGAAACACAGCATGCTCTGGAATACATTCTGGCCGGGATCATGAACAAAGAATTGTTTCCAGAGTTCTGAAATTGGTGCTACATAGGAGAGTTATAATGTAAGATCTGCTTTGCTTTTGCCATTCAATAAACCTGTTAATTAGTACACATAATTATAAATAAGGCCTTGTGTACTCTGTAGCTGTAGAATTTGCTGCAGAATACACCGCGGCTGCTAAATTGTATTCCAATCGAATCTCCCTAGACATCACTGCTGTGAAGAAAACACTGAAAGTGTGAACTTATGCAGTGGTCTCTTCCTGCATCTACAGAAAGCCAGAAACAATAACCTTGAGGGGCATGATGTGCCCCGTTCATTGAAATCTGTGGACTCTTTAATGCCATCGCTCCATTCTTCAAAGATGTCAAAGAATTGCCTATTTTTACTATGCAATTCTCCACTTTGCTGCAGCCAGGCACCGGCCATTTTGTTTCCTGAATCTCTGCCATGCTGCCTGCCCAGTGTTCTCCAGCCTTCCCCACAAATTGGATTCTAATGCATGCTCCTCATACTGTTCTATGAAGCCAGGCAGCAATATCCAAGGGAGCCAGAGCTGGAGTTCAGTTTGCTGTCAGGTCATGGGGAAAGCCAGCAGCATAGTTTGGCAAGCTGGGTTGCCTTGATAAGAATGCAGCAACGGTTGCGTTGAGAGACTGGAGCAAACTGCAAACTCCTTTCTTCACTGACACACATTTGGGGGTAGTGGCAAAGAGAAGAGAGGAGAGAAGGAAAGAGGTTCAGCTCTACTGAAGTCATCTAGCACAGGTCAGAAGCCAGGGCAGATGGGCTGCCTGCAAGTCATAGCAAAGAGATGGTGAGAAAGGTCAAGAGAGAATACTGGGATGTGGAGCTGAAGGGGTGGGGGACTGGGACAAGGACAGGCTGGAGGGGTCGGGGCAGAAGCGTCTGTCACTAAAGCCACTAAAGTCCCCTCAGAATCTGGAATAGAAACCAGGATTCCAGAGTCAATATTCCTCTCTACTCAGCAAATAACTGTATAACCAGATGGCAAAATTTGTGCTGGCCCACACAGAAGATGATAACCTACTACTGAGATCAGCTACTCCTTTAGCTCAAGTAGCAGAGCTCTGAGTGGTGGATCTAAAGATTCAGATTGAGCAGGGGGTTGGACTAGATGACTTCCTGAGGTCTCTTCCAACCCTAATCTTCTATGATTCTGGAATAGTCGAACCACTGTGTAGGAGACCATACAATTCCATGTGATGGAATTTGATTTTTCTGATTGCTTTTTTAAAAATCCAGGAAGTTACACACAAAAAACTACCTTAATGTTAAGAATGCAAAGTCAAACAGTAAGAAATTAGGCAATATCACAATAAAGTTGCCTGTGCAATCTTAATTTTCCCCCTTGGTCATATGCATTATAGTACGCTCTTTAATTACATGATCACATACTGCTTGTTCATAGGACCCCTGCATCTTTCGGTGCACAAGATGGGCCTGTTCTGAGAATAAAGCAGGGTTGTGTACTGAAGGAGGCTGTTGTCTGTAGGACTCCTGCCTTGTTTGTTGCAGAAGCTGGAAGGTGTATAGTGAATGAGGCGGGCAGAAAAAAAGGAGAGTCTCATGGTTGAGACAGTTGACCACCAATCCAGAGAATGGGATTCTATCCCTGCCTCTGCCACAGAGATCCTATGTCAGGGATGAGCAAACTACGGCGCAGGGGCCACATCCGGCCCTTCAGACATTTTAATCTGGCCCTCGAGTTCCTGCTGGGGAGCAGGGTCCAGGGTTTTCCCAGTTCCGGGGCTCTGGCTGGGGACCGGGGTCATGGGCTTGCCCTGCTCCATGCGTGTTGTGGCTCCGCGCGGCTCCTGGAAGCAGCAGCATGTCCCCTCTCCGGCTCCTACATGTAGGGGCATCCAGGGGGCTCTGCACACTGCCCTCGCCCAAGCGCTGCCTCCGCAGCTCCTATTGGCCAGGAACCATGGCCAATAGGAGCTGCAGGGGCGGCACCAGCGGACAAGGCAGCGCGCAGAACTGCCTGGTCACACATCCATGTAGAAGCCGGAGGAGGGACACACCACTGCTTCCGGGAACTGCTGGACGTAAGTGCCACCCGGAGCCTGCACTCCTGACCCCTTCCTGTGTCCCAACTTCTTGTCCCAGCCCTGATTCCCCTCACCCTCCAAACCCCTCAGTCCCAGACTGGAACACCTCCTGCACCCCCAACCCCTCATCCCCAGCCCCACCAGGGCCTGCACCCCCAGCCGGAGCTGCACCCTCCTCCCCCCACACTCCAACCTCCTGCCTCAGCCCAGAGCCTCCTCCCACACTCTGAACTTCTCATTTATGGCCCTAGCCCAGAGCCCACACGCCCCTCCCAAAACCCAACCCCCAATTTTGTGAGTATTCATGGCCCGCCATACAATTTACATACCCAGATGTGGCCCTCGGGTCAAAAAAAGTTTGCCCACACCTGTCCTATGTGATGCTGAGCAAGTCACTTAAACCAAACTTGTAAGGGGTGGTCATTAACTGTGTGTTCCTGATTTCCTAGGTGCCCAATTTGTGAGAACTAGAGTTTGATTTGTAGACATGCTAAGCATTCACAGCTGCAACAGAAATCAGTGGGAGCTGTATTCAGAACAAAAAGTGCTATAAAATGCAAAATTCTTTAAAAAAAATCAGGCTGCAGGCTTATCAAATTGGGCACCCAAAATTAACACACATTTGATCTTAATGTCTCTGTGTCTCAGTTCCCCATCTGTAAAGTAGGGATAATACTACCCCCTCATCTCAGAGGGGTGTTGTGGAAATAAATCAGTAAATGTTTGTGAAGCACTCAGATGCTGTAATGTTAAGCATCATAGAAAAGCTCATGAGGAAATTAATAATTCTTTATTCAGAGCTGGTTTGAATAGTGTGCAATAAATAAGGCCTGGAACCATACAATGAACAATGAAGAGAAAGCAAAATATTGAACAGCCACTCATTCAATGAGCACCATTCATCTTGTGCACTGAGCAAGGAAAAGATAATAAGTGATCATATAACTAACAGCTGTGTCACAAGGGGGCCAAATTTAGGTTGCATGGGCAACCTTAATTTTGTCATTTTCTAACTTCTGAGTGCTTGACCTCACAACCTTAATGTTCTTTCAGGGTCATTTTTTTTCTTAGTCATGTATGTCTATAACATACTCTGACACACACTATATTATTTATACATGAATATATGCACAAACACATACAGATGCAAACAATCCCAAGCATAATCTTTCAACTCAGAATATATATCATTTTGAGATCTGGATGTATATTATTTTATATCCCAGTAATAAAGCATAGTATATAAGGGTTTAGAACTGAAAAACTGATAGACCCTTAACTACAGGAGTGGATGGGGCCTGCTCTAATACGGAATATGCTAACTTGTGAAAAATAAGACTAGAGACACAAACTTAATTACAACTTCTTTTAAAACTACCTGTTTTGCTGTTTCAATCAGAGCAGCAGCTTCAGCCTTGCCCACTTGTTGCACCATCTTGTAGAACAGGCTCTCTTTTTCTTGTAGCAAAATGTATGGCTCATTATATTCTTTTAGTCTTCCAGCATCTAAAACCTGTTAATCAGCAGCAACACACCTATTAACACATGAAATTCTGAAACATATTATAGGTAATTCACTACAACAGTAGGGATGGTAGGTGGGTTTTTTAGACTGTATTCTTTGATTTAATGTTAAAATGCATTATATGGATTGAAGGTTGAAGATAAAAATATCCTTTTAGTGGGAGCATGGTATATTTTCTGTTTCTAGACCAGAGAGTATGTTGGGAAGATACCTACCCTGAATCTATTCTTTACGCATAATAAAGATGAGGTACTATCAGAGATAGAGGTGTCAAAACAAGAAGTGCTAGAACAAATTCATAAATTAAAAAGCAACAAGTTGTTAGGCCAACAGTACACGCTCAAGAATTTTGAAAAAAAATTAAGAGTAAAGTCGGTGAGCTGCTAGGAAATATGTGCAGTCTCTCATTACAATCAGCCACTCTGCTAAAGAACTAGAAGGTAGCAAATTTGTACATATATAAATTATATTTAAAAGACACTGAAGGGGTGATCTGGGGAATTACAGACTATGAAGTCTTACTACTTTCCTTGGTAATTTGATCAAAATTATAATTAAAAATAGAATTATAAAGTACTTAGTAAATCATGATAAATTAAGGATCTAACCACCTTGGCTTTTGCAAAGGAAAATTATGCCTCACAAATTTATTAGAATTCTTAAAATGCATCAGTAACACAGTAGATAAAGGAGAACTGGTTGACAATTTATTTGGACTTTCAAAAGGCTATTGAAGGAACTAAGTACGCACAGTACTAGAGACAAAGAATGTTCATTGCTCAGGAAGGAACGCACTAAGAGACAGAAAACAAAGAGTAGAAATAAATGGTCAATTTTTACCATGGCAAAAGCAGGATACCACAAAGTTCCATACAAAGACTGATGTTCAATATATTTATTTGCCGTCTGGAAAAGAGGTGATTAGTGAGGTGGCAAAACTTGCAGATGATACAAAATTATTCAGGTAAGTCTAGACCAGAGAGGACTGTCAACAACTTCAGAGGACCCGAATGAAAAATGAATGAGCACCAGTGGCAGATGAAAATCAATTCTGACAAATACAAAATAATGCATATTGGAGGGAACACTTAACGACTCATATACTCTACTGAGTTCTAAAGTAATTATATGACTCAGGAAAAAGACTTGGATATCATGGTGTACAAACTATATTCTAAGAGCAGTAGCAGTCAAGATATCAAACAAAATGTTAGGATGAAGAGGGGAATTGAATGGAAAATAATACAGAAAATATTTTTCTATTATATAAATCAATGATATGCACTCACCTGGAATACTGTACCCGGTTTTCAAAAAGGATACAGCAGGAAGACAGGGACAGATGATGGGAATGATTAGAGAGACAAAAACTCATATAGAGAGATGTTAAAGAAGTTGGGATTATTTACTTTAAAGAAGAGATGAATAAGAGGGAACATGATAAAAGTATTCAAAATAGTAAGTAGAATGGAGAAGGTAGCTCAAAGACATGTTCTCCCTCTCTCACAACACAAGACCAGCAGACACTCATTGAAATTGAATGGTAGCAAATTCAAAACAATGATGAGGAAACTGCTTCATACAACGCCTAACCTGCCTATAGTGCTCATTGTGACAAGATATCATTGAGGCCAAGAGGTTAGGAGGATTCAAGAATGGATTGGATGTTAATATGGATAACAAGAACATACAGAATTATAATAGTAAATACTAAAAAAAGGTAGGAAGCAATATACGCTGTCATATTTCAGATTGTAAGTCAAACTCTTACTCTTAGGGGTTAGGAGGAAATGGCCCATGAAATAGGTAATTCCAGAATAGTTAGGTTTCTCATAGTTTTCTCTAAAGCTGCTAGTACTGGTGACTGTCAGTGACAGAATACAGGACTAATTGGACCAGTGGACTGATCCGTGTGGCAGTCCCATGTAAGAATTAGGCATTGTTGATTCTTTCTGCTAATGTGTTTAAATATCTTGACCTAGCATTGGGAAATTCAAACTCCCAGCTCTAAGCTACCAGTTAAATTAGAATGTACCAGTTATTATACATTTAGAAGTATAATATGATACATTATATTTCAACATATGATAATCAAGATCATATGTAGCAATTACTACAAAAATAGTTTGCAGAGAAGTAGCCATAGATTTTTTTCCATTTAAAAAAGCTTCTATAGTAAAGAAAAATGCAAAGTATATGCAATGAATTCCTCTAGAGAAAAATATATATCCAGTATTGTTATGTGTATGGATGTACAAAGTGTTAATGGAAAAGTTTTTCAAGTTATATTACACAGCACATAAATCACTCTTACTCTATAATAAATGGTCAAAGTATGTCACCTGGGCAGGTATTAATTATACATGCAGATATTTCAATATTCTTACACCCATCAGTATTAATCTGCATATTTAAGGATAAATTACAAACATAATGTTCATTACAATCTTTCATTTACTACAGTAAATCATAGTTAAATGCAGCTTTCTTAAGCATTTAAGGATAATTGAATCTATCATGTATACAGTACGTACATAATAATTAAGATGAACTATAATTTGGCATTCCAAGTTAGGTGCCTTGAATGTGCAATTTTTTTTAAAGGATAGCACTTTATTATGTAACCTCTCCTTATGAAATCAAAGACAAAGCATATTCTCTAAATATAGGATGCTCTCTCTCTCTCTCTCATGTGAAGAACTATGTAGATAATATGAAGCTATTTCCTATGTAAAATACTGTTTTATACTCGTATGGACTACAGATTGTGCTAAAGCTATAAAGAACTTTGTGAACAATTACAAAAAACAAACTACTGGATAAAATTGAAAGCTTTTGACCTCTAAAAGCCCTAAATGGCCTGGGAGCTACTTACTGAAAGACTGCATCTCTCCTGTGCCATGCTATTGCCACAGCTGCATTCAAAGGGGACAGATGAGATGGAGCCCCCAGTATCAGAGGGCAGCGGCTGATGTTGCATTATCCATACACACTCCTCAGCTTTGGAACTCACTCTCCACTTAAGTTTAAAACAGCTCTAGTTTATCAATCTTTGGAGCAGCATGCGAGGCCCATATGCTTTCGCTAGCTGTGAGGAAACAGGAAGGCTGTGGTGGGAGTTCTTAATAATTTAAAATATGTTTTTCACTGCCGGATTATCATTAGTAGATATGAATACTGATTAATGGTTAAAGGAGTGTGTGGGGGGGCTATAGGTATGGTCTATTTGGGGCTTATATATTTAAGAATAGTCCATGAATGCCTAGAGTAAAAGATAGACACTCTTCTTTAAGTGGCCAAATATAAAAATCAAAATAAATAAAATACTTTGGCCAAAAGTCACACTCTGAATGAGTAGTACTTTACTCCAAGAGTTAGACCTATTAAAATCAATATCATTATTTGCAAAATAAGCTGCTACTCAGTGTAAGAAAGACAGAATCTGGCCCATAACCACTGACACTTATCTTCTGATCAAATTACATCCAAAGTGTAACCCATACCACCGTGCAATATGACGAAATTCAGCCCAGACACTTTCTCAGATAGTTGTACCTGTTGAATTTGGTCCAGAAAAGTTAGCAAGATCAGACAGGAGGTGTTGGTGTTAGACTGAAGTCAGATCTTGATTTCAGTATAAGTGCCGACACAGATTTTATCTGACACCTTGGACAAATCACTTAATTTCTCAGTGCCTCAGTTTCACTATTTGTAGCCTCAGAGGGATGTTGTAAGGATTATGAACTGCTTGTAAAGTTATTTGAGATCTTTGGATAAAAACACTTTATAAACCCAAAGCAGTGGCCTATAAATTAGCGCCTGATTCTCCACTGCCTTGCACCTTGTGCATCATTTATTTACGCCTGTGCAAAGTGAGTGTAAAAAGCAACCATTTTGATTTGGCAGCATTTTTTACCCACTTTGCACTCATTCTGCCCTGGTATACATGACTACACAAGGAATAAAGCTGAGGAAAGTCAGACCCTTATGTCTAATCTTGTCATTTACTTTCATGGGGCTATTTTCCTGAGTAAGAATAACTCACATGAGTATGAGTTTACAAGGTAGGATCTTGGTGATCACCCACAGGACTATATGAGAGGTAATCTTTAAAGTTAATGGAAGACATTGATCCACCTTAATATGCAAAGTGCATGTGATTATAATTTATTTCTGCCCAGAATGCCATTTGTACTCAGGCAGTATTGGCCATACAGTTTTTACTTTAAAAATGTGTAAATGTCTCTCTTGGTTCTTGAATGGAGCCCCTAGCCATTTCTGAACCACAGGATGTTTCATCTGAGTTGACGAGTCTTCTTGGGGTAAACAGCTGTCATCCGCCCCATCACACACAATTTAGTGTGAGAGTTACCAAAAGGGAATAGTACCACGTTGGATAGAAGGCACTACTAAAGTTTAGTTTGACAAAGAGAGAGAGATCAACAGAGAAAAGAGTGGGAAAGGGTTTAACAAAATTAGGGGAAAGCAGCAATTTTACAGTGACTTGCAAAAGCAAATTTGGAAGTGCAGTGTTATCCATACAAAAATATATCTTCCCCATGGCCTCTCTAGCCAGCCTCTGGGGGCTATTTGCTTTTGCCACAAAAATATTTCTGAGCTACGTTTTTATAAAGATTTATTTGTATGCCACAAGTTTGTTGGCCATTTTTTCTCTGGTATCTATTGCAATAGTATGTTTTCTCCCCTTATCTGGTGCAATTTTTAAGGATTATTTTTTATAATTTCATTTTTATTTATTAACCTGGACCCACTCTGTGCAAAAGTAGATTTTTTCACTATCTGTGATCTTAAAGAATGATGCATTCTGAGTGTCCACTGCAAAGAAAACTGGCCAGCAGACTTCAGGAACATTATTTTTTGCTTAAGATTAGTTTAAATTTATTATGTACTGAACTTCCCCTCACAGACTGATTATTTTGGTCATTGAGCACATTTTGGTTGCTCATTCTGTATTCATGCTTACTTTTGCAGCTCACTTTACGAATGTAGAAAAATATAAGCCAAATATAAAATACAGGATAAAGGAAAGTTATGTTAAATCTAGAGGTCTTTTTGGCAAAGAGTAAAAGGGGTTTAAAAGACTTTGAAGACAAAGAAAGTACATATTATATAAAAACAAGATTTGATTTATGCACCGAAATGTAAGTGACAAAGCATGTGAACTATTTATGTTTCTTTGTATATCCCTGTATCTGTCCCACATTACTGAGTTATGCAGGACTTGGTGAATTCAAATGACGTACATTCACCGTACTCTATATAAATACTAATTTTGAAAGTGAATAATACTTTTCTTCTTACATGATCTGTGTTATCTGCATTACCTCATCAAGCTAATGTATCACAAGCTACAGATTAAGGTAAAGCATACAGCCTTTGAAAGTGGTCTAACAAATATTATGTAACTGTGGCTATCCAACAGAGAGAAAAAGATAAACTTTTTTTTTTAAACTTTGTATATATTATTTTCTAACTTTCAACAATGAAAGAAGCCAAACAAATAGAATCACTACAGTTATAAAACATTCTGAGAAAAATAGATTACAAGGGAATAGTGGTGTATTTCAATTATTAAAGAATGAATAATATTCACCATATAGCCACAGGGAAAATGGGAGATTCAAGAGTTGACCATAAATATTTTTATTTCCAATTAAAAAGGAAACTAATTCAAGCAAATTTTCTCCTGGGGAATATATCTGAATTAATTTGGATTTAGGGAGAACATAACTAAACAACAAAATTATTATAAAGTTCAAAATCCTACTAGGGAAAAATACTTTAAACAGTTATCCTCAGAGGACACATCAAGCTGATCTTCAACAAAATGCTGGCAAGAGAGGAGTACTTAGGAGACACTTTTAATTGCATCATAATGATAAGAAATATATTTTATCCAAGACTCTAGCTAATGCATAGCTTTGTGGGAAAGAATTCAGCAGCTTGTGTCCCAGTTTGAATAAACTCAGATTTAAGTTTTAAGCCTTTTCCTCTTCATCATGGTTTGCCTAGCTGGCTCAGAAACGTATACACATTTGTCATAAAAATAATTTTGTAGATCTCATTCTTCCTGGTACATGGTTGTGATCTGAGGATACAAAGAAGACTGCACATATAGTTCAGGAATAACTATCTCCACACGTGATATAAATATTCCTCACACCCTTCCTGAGATTTGGTACAACTACTCCACTGTTAAAAGCAGCTCAAATTTGGCACTGATTTCACATACAGTACCGCTTGCTGTATTTCCCCCCACCCCTGTACAGTGCTGAGCACAATGGCACCTTTAACTTCATTTAATTTGAACAGTTGTCTTTTCATGCTCCTAACCATTTCTCCAATGTCCAGATAGGACTATGGTGTGACAATGCCACTGACCATTAGGATTCTGAATATGCTCTCTCCCCACTTTCTGGGGGAGAAGTAATGCTAAGTAGTCTTGTTCTAGAATCTGGACTGGTAGGACTGCTTAGTCTTAAATTATAGCTCACTGGAAGTTGACCAGGCTACTATCCATTAGCAAATTGCTCTACACCAACAAAATATGAGTTACCTCCACTCTTGTCAACCTTTACTAATAGGTGCCTAACAGTCTAATCTTTTTCTATTTGCCCATTTGATTGCAGACAGCTGTAGCTAGCTATTATGGCATAACAAAAATCATAGCCATGTACAAACTGCTGAAATTCCTACACTGGTGGCCATCATCTGATACCAACACCTCATGTATTCTGTGTTGGGCAAAGATGTCTATGTGTACCAGTCACTGTGGAAGTTTTTGCATTCTTCAGTCTCTGCAACTCAAAACAACATCTATAATATACTACTAGATTCACATCATTTTCACTATACAGCATGCAAAGGTCTGCTACCACCTCTGGCCACGGGCAAAACAGTATGTTAAGGGATTACATGCTTCCAAGAGTTTCACTTGCAGGTTTCTCACAGCAGCACAAACTTTAGCACGTCTTCTATTTGTCTTAAGAAAAAGACAAATTTTCTTAAGAAACCAAACAGCAAAGCTTGGGCCATGCACTACTTTATCACAGTGTTTTCTTGGAAGAATTATCCATGTCCTTTCCAAGCTCAGTGACCATGAAACCACAAATATTTCACCTGTAGGAGTCAGATCATACATAACTACTAGCTACTCATAAAATGTCCAAAACTCCAACAACTGTGACAAACATTTTCTTATGACCAGCCAGCAATGATAGGTTTCTTCAGTGTAGATAAATGGAGACCTAGCTTGGTTGCGACCCTTAGTTCAGCCATTTTCCATGCTTGACAATCAACTTGTGGCTCAAATGACTCTTGCAAATTGCCATGTTATGCCAGAAATTATCTGCTTAAGATTTCAGTAACTGGTATGTCCTTTTCTGGTCAGTGTTGGGTTTCTGCCAGAGCAAAAAAAATCATTCTTTTTAGTCTGGTGCTGCTGCTATGTGGGTTTTATTACCTGTGGTTACCTCCAAAGGATCTGACTCCTTTGTCCTTCCCCTCTCCCCTTAAATTGTATTGATGGAAGTACTCACAACAAATACAACTGTATGAATTTCTTTTTCAATCCGGACACAGATTATTTCTGTGGAGATGACAGACTTGAATGCATGAAACAGTCTTCACTTCTTGCAGTAACTCAAATCCAAGTCTTCACTTCGATGCTTCCACATAAAGACACTGCTTTAGCCCAATGTGCTTGCATTAGCAATTAATTGTTTCATTTAGGTGACAGCAGAACCTTGCTGGGCATCCTATTGAAACTTAGTCTGACTCTTTCTTTAGGAGATCCCTTAGTGATGCCAACTCATCTGAGAGGTGTAGTTTGAACTTGGCAAGGCAAATCAACAATTTTCTTTTCAAGCTCAGCAGGATTCTGACTGTCTCATTTTAGAGATTGCTGCTGAGTTTGCTGGGCCAGGCCTGATACCTTCAGGTGAGGGAATGTGACTGACATACTTTATTTCAGTCGTTTTGATAATACATTTGTCAAAATATCTGGAGCATAGCATGTGGCTCGGCATCGTTTTCCTCAGCACAAAGCACAAACATCAATATGTCCTCCTCAACCCCACAAAGCACTGCAGAGCTTTAATCCAGGGTGTTTTGAAACACATCTTGAGTTGAATGAATACCAAACAGTAAGCTAGTAAATAAGTCTCTCCCTTGTGGGATAGTAAACATGGTTAGTAAACCTGGCTAGAGAATGGTAATTCCATTTTGTGGAGAATCTTGAGATTTCCAAATTTGGTTTTGTTCCAATTTTCAGCCCAGCTCTACTGGAAGTTCCAGCTCCAGGACAGCCCAACTGGTGGGCTGCCAAGGAGCAAGGAATCCAGAAATCCCGGCCTGCCAAGAACTCATGAGCCTGGTGGGTTGCGAAGTAGCTGAGAGCCTGGAAGCTCAGGCTCCTCAGAAGCATGCCAGGAAGACTGCCGAAGAGACAACTGGCTGGAATCCTGCCTGGTTTCCAGCAGGATTTTGTCAGAACTGAACAGTTTCTGCAAAATGTTTTGATTTTGATGTATTGGAAAATTCTGATGACAGACCATTTTGTCAAAAAATTTCTGACCAGCTCTAGCGATAAGTATTCAATTTCTTTTCCAGTTTTTCCAGCCTTGCCTTTCAGATACTGGAAAACTGGGTATCCCAAGAACGTACTTGTCACTTCATCAAATGTATGCATCTGGTAATGGTCCCATTTGATTCCCTTGTTCAGGTGTCATGGAGAGGTCCGACTCCAGCTTTTTTGCTGCCCCAAGTGGCGAAGGGGAAAAAAAAAGAAAAACCCGATTGAGGTGTCACTGAAGAGGAAGGGAGAGAGTAAAGGACCCGCTGCTGAAGTCTGAAGTTCAGGGATTGAGCTGCCGCTGAACTGCCGCCGAAGACTGAAGCGGAGCAATAGAGTTGCCGACAAAGTGCCACTGAAGAGGAAGAGAGGGACTGAAGGACCCGCTGCCGAAGTGCCTCTCCAATAGTGGACAGAGTGCCGCCCCTTGCTATTGGCCACCCCAGGCACCTGCTTCCTTCGCTGGTGCCTGGAGCAACCCTGGTCATGGAACTCAGCACAGCTGTAGCTCTCCTGTGTGCAGCTTCTCCTCTGCCACTGCAAAGTTCAATCACCTTCTCTGTAGGATCATCTACTTTGACAATTACCTCTACATGTTCCAGTTTCAATATTTCATTACCTGACTGATTGATTTTTGTGTTGCAGTACAAGTGGGATTTTTCTTGGACCATGGTATGTACTCTGAGACCTATTGGAATCTAGACCTTACTCTAGTGTTCTCTGGCCAATATTTTCAAAACTAGAAACCTAGCCTCTATAGAAGCTGCTGATGCTTAGTACTTTTGAATAACAGGGTCATTTATTCAGGTGCCTAAATATGGATTTAGGAGCCTGACTTTAGGCTCAGAGGTTTGAAAATTTTACCCGCAAATAACTGCTGTAACTCTTAAAAACATCTTCGTATTCTTTCAGTAGGTCATCTGTTTTGATTGATGTCAATTGCACTAGAACTGTGATGTTTCCCACTGACCTTACCCAGTTGATCAGTTCATGATCCAGGATCGCTATAAGATCAGATGCTTCTTGGGTTTCTGTGCTTTTCTATATAATATTGTATACATTTTATACCCTCATTGTAGTTCTCCCCACTTCTGGATTTCAAGCTGTGCATGCAAATTGAACAACTTCTGCTCCTCAGGATGTTTCATGGTTTCCCAGTTCATGCTGGAGTCCAGCAAACTCTATAGTCTTGGCCAGATGATCTATCTCAGCCAGCTTTTGCATATGCAGGGCTTCTGTCTCATGGTAATGCTTGCAGGAGTCAGTATATCCTTTAGGCCGTAGCTCTTCACCGTAGCTCTTCACCGCATAAATCAACTTTCCTGGTGATATGCTCAGCTTCTAGAAGAAACTGCATTGCAACTAACTTCACACTTTTCTACAAGATCAAACCGCCTATAAGGTCAACTAAAAGAACTTGTAAGATTATCTATAATAATGACAGCCAATGATTTCCATTAACACAAAAAGCAAAAGATGAGACTGTAAATCATTGTATTCAGAGTGGTGCTAACACAGCATTTATCCTATCTACCAGCTTCCCCATTCAAACTGGTAAACTCATCCATACATGCAAGATAAGCACAACAATATATAGGAACCTGGAATAAACTTTACCAAGGGCACAATACATTAAAAAAAATATGAGGACAACTAGAATGAAAGAGATTCATTAGAGAGCTTAAGAAATTACTTTTATTGACAGAGAACACAACTCTAGTTCACACAAACGATAGATAGAAAAATCAGTTGTAAATTGCTTGAGTAATAAGAAATTTCAATGGTTTCTCAATATAAACTGGCAAATGCTTTCAATTTAAAAAACAAAAAGAACAATTCTGTACATGGATCCACCACTTTAAAGAGAATACACCAATACCATAGAACATGTGTCACTCTTCGTTTCTCCTTCAAGAGTATCATTTCTTGTTTCTTATGCTTCTAAAAACTCCATGGCCTTTGTAGGATAAGTGATGTTATATTTTGTTACCTCTGCTTGGTACTTACAGACAGACATGAGGCCAGATTGGTGAAACAGCTGCTGACAAAACAGAGTGGATCAGACTAAGTCTAAGCATTTCCCAACAGAACAATGGATATTGGCTTATTGCTGTCCGAACTCTTGCGCTCTGGCTGTGAAGTACATTACAGTACTTTCACATTGTCTGCCTGGATATTAGTCATTTAGGATGTAATCAAAACATGTTTTCGGTGCAACAAAGTAACACTCCCCATAAGTTTGAAATTCCCTTTTACCAGAATGGTGAACTACATGTTTTTACATTAGAAGATAAGGTATTGTTTGCATGCACAGTTTCCATATCAAAGAAACATTCCAGTGATATGAAAGTCTCCAGGAGAGAAACATCACTATAATTCAGAAATTTGGCAAATATTTCTCAGCACTTCAAAGATTCCTATAAGGCTTTCCTCATAGAAAGGCACCATGATGCAGGATTCAGAGAGGACAAAAGCATCAGGACTCGAGTATTTTTAGTTCTGCTGATGGCTCACTGTGACTTTGGGCATGTCCCTTAATCTCTGTGTCCCTCAATTTACCCATCTAGAACATGGGAAGATTATTATGGTATTATTATTACAGGAGATGGGTTAGATGATCTGACCTAACAAGTCTTTTCCAATTCTAGTTTCAATAACTCTGAATACTTCCCTACCTCGCGGGGTTGTTGAGGTTTAATTAATTAATGTTTGTACTGAGCTTTGAAATTTCCAGATGAAAGGTTCTGTATAATGCAAAATATTATTACTCATTGATGTGATTGTGTTGGAAAAGTATCCTCTTACACAATACAACTCTTCTCTCAATGATTTCAAGTGTTTGAAGTTTTGATAAACATATTTGTAATTAAGAAAGATATAGTGGAGATAATCTTAAGGCGTGACCTGGATTATGAAACCAGAAATATGGCTTTAGGGATGGAACTAGAATTAAAACAATTCCTAAGGCCAACTCTGTCTGTAGTTGGGTAAAAAGAATTCTGTTCTTCCTTTTTCTCTTTCAGTTAAGCTTCTTTCCTTTTCCAAAATAGAACAGATTATTATAGTGGGTGTGAATAGAAGATTTACCATTTTTTCACTAACCTAACTTTTATATTTGCTCATGACTTTCTCAAAAATTTCCTTGATCTAAAAATTTCCATGCTTGGACTCAGCCTAAACATGAATATTGTTGAAAGTTTTAGCCAACTCTATCTAGTCATTTAAATATTTGAGCATTAAACAAAAACCAGCAACAACTTGTCCCTCTATTCCAATTAGAAATACGTTCTGGTTACTTTCACTATCCTTATCAAGTACTAGCATTACTTATGAAGGAATTTGTTTTGTTTTGTTTTGCGGATTGCATTTAGATATGTGGTTTAAGCCAGTTTTGTTTGGTTTAGTTAAGTGTGATTTTACTCCAAACCGTAAAAATATCAGTTGTAGGGGTCCAAATTACCAGTGCCACTGATTTTAATGTCAAATTTGCTACGGCTGCAAGTGACCATGTTGATACTAAATGGTAGCCCACAAACTCATCCTGGGCTCTGACAGTCAGTCTTGCATCGCTACTAAAGTTTCTGCAGGACATATGAAGCCTTCAATATGCATGCATCCCACTGTCTTCAGATTATGCCCCTTTTTAGGCTAATGGCGTTGCACAGGTTTTTGCTGAGGGTAGAACTCCACAGTTCAGCACTAGGGTCAGAATTTTTCTACAATTTCTTTGTGCACAATGGTTTTGTTAGGATATCTCATTCTCAGTGCATATGCTGAATGCAAACAGTTGCACCTGGAAACTTATTAGCAGATTTTCTTTTAATTTAGCTTGGTTTTAGTAGAGCTGGTCAGGAATTTTTCAACAGAACAGTTTTTCATCAGATAATGTTTATTCACTGAAATCCAAACATTTTGCAGAAATGTACCGGTTTTGATGAAATGTTAACCACAAAAGGTTTCTCAGGTCCAGGATGGAATTTCTGGTCTGACAGACCTCCCCCATTCTGTATAGATCATTGGTTATGCCACTCACCAGGAGTGGGAGGACCTACATTCAAGTCCCTGTTCTTCTGTTCTCCCACCTCCCAGCTGAGTGCCCTAACTACCAGACTAGAGAAGAACAAAGGCGAAACAAAATTATGATGATCAACAGATGGCTGTCAGTCAGTGGTGGTATAAGGAAGGCTTTGGGATGTTCGACCACTGGGAGGCATTCATGGACAGAGGCCTGTTCTCATGGGATAAGTAGGGAGGGATATAGACTTCTGGGATGGAGGTTGGAAAAGTGATTAAAAGAGCTTTAAACTAGGAACTCAGGTGAGATGGTTGGGAGATACTCATGTAATGTCCATGCCTAATTCTAACATCAATCTGGAGGAAAATCAAGTAAGAGAGAATACAGCAACGGACAAAGGAATAATAGAAGGTAGAAGAATGGACATCAAGAGAAAAGATAGTGCCAATACCAATGAAGCTACCAGGTAGACATTACTGGCAGTAGAATGACTGCACCTAATTGGGTGAGGAATCTGGTGAAGCCAAGCAGAAAAAACTAAGATGCAAGGACCCTGGGTAACAAAATGGAGGAACTAGGACTACTGCTGCAGGAAGTGAAATCAGATATTATAGGGATAACAGAAACATGTTGGAATAGTAAAGACTGGAGTACAGGTATTGAAGGGTATGTGCTATCCAGGAAAGAGAAATAAAGGTAAAGGTGATGGAGTAGTATAGTATATTAATAATGAGGTAGATTGTAAAGAAATGAGAAGTGATGGAATGGATAAAACAGAGTCTCTTTGGGCCCAAAATCACTTTGGTGAAGAAAGCTACCAATGGCTCCTCTGGGATAGTGCTTGCTACAGACCCCCAGGATCCAATTTGGATATGGATAGAGACTTCTTCAATGTTTTTAATTAAATAAATACTACTGGGAATTGTGTGATTTAGACAGACTAATTTCTCAGATACGGATTGGAGGACAAGTGATACCAATAATAGTAGGACCCATATTTTCCTGGATGTGATAGCTGACAGATTTCTTCACCAAACAGTCACCAAATCTACAAGATGTGATGTCATTTTAGAATTTTTATTGGTGAATAGTGAGGACCTCACAGAAAAATTGGTTGTAGGGCAGAACTTTGGTTCAAGTGATCATGAGCTAATTCATTTTAAACTAAATGGAAAGAAACAAAAACAGATCTGCACTGAGGACCCTTGATTTCAAAAGGGCAAACTTTAAAATATTAAGGGAATTAGTTAGGGAAGGGAACTGGACTGAAGAACTCAAGGACCTGAATGCGGAAGAGGTTTGGAATTACTTCAAGTCAAAGATGCAGAAACTATCTGAAGCCTGCATCCCAAGAAGGGGAAAATATTTATAGAGAAGGATTCTAGACCAAGATGGATGAACAAGCATCTCAAACAGATGAGTAAGAGAAAGCAGAAAGCCTACAAGGAATGGAAGATGAGATCGATCAGCAAGGAAAGTGACCTTGGAGGTCAGAAAGAGTAGGGGAAAAGTGAGAACTGCCAAAAGCCAAGCAAAATTGGACCTTGCAAAGGAAATTAAAACTAATAGTAAAAGGTTCTATAGCCATATAAATAAAAAGAAAAGGAGGAAAGAAGCACTGAAGATGTGGAGATTAAAGATAATCCAGGCATGGCCCAACACCTAAACAAATACTTTGTCTCAGTTTTTAATAAGGGTAATGAGAAATTTGGGAGCAGTGGCAGGGGAGCTAATGGAAATGAGGATATGAAGGAGAAATTACCACATCTGAGGTGGAGATCAAACTCAAATAGTTTAATGGGACGAAATCAGGGGGCCCATATAATCTCCATCCAAGAATATTAAAGGAACTGGCACATGAAATTGCAAGTCCAATAGCAAGGATTTTTAATGAATTTGCAAAATCGGGGGTCGTACCCTATCACTGGAGGATTGCTAATGTAGTTCCTATTTTTAAGAAAGGGAAAAAATGTGATCCAGGAAGCCTGTTAGTTTAACCTCCATTGCATGCAAGGTCTTGCAACAAATTTTGAAAGAGAAAGTAGTTAAGGACATAGAGGTAAATGGTAAGAGAGATAAAATACAATATGTTTTTACAAAAAGTAGATGGTGACAGACCAAACTGATCTTTTTCTGTGAGACGATAACTGATTTTTTAGACAAAGGAAATGCAGTAGATCTAATCTACCTGTATTTCAGTAAGGCATTTAATACAGTTCTACATGGGAAATTATTAGTTAAATTGGAGAGGAATGGGATTAATATGAAAATTGAAAGGTGGATAAAGAACTGGATAAAGGGGAGACTACAATGGGTCATACTGACAGGTGATCTCTCAGGCTGGAGGGAGGTTACTAGTGGAGTTTCTCAAGGATTGGCCTTGGGACCAACCTTATTTAACATTTTTATTAATGACTTTAGCACAAAAAGTCAGAGTGTGCTAATAAAATCTGCGGATGACACAAAGTTGGGAGGCATTGCCAATATGGAAGAGGATCAGAATATCATACAAGAAGATCCAGATGACCTTGAAAGCTGGAGTAATACAAATGAGATGAAATTTATTAGTGCAAGGTCATGCACTTACAAACAACAAGATTTTTTCCTGTAAGCTGGGGACTTATCAGTTGGAAGCAACAGAGGAGAAGAAAGACTTGGGTGTATTGGTTGATCACAGGATGAGTTGCCAATGTGATGCAGCTGTGAAAAAAGCTAATACAGTCCTAGGATGCATCAGTAGAGGTTATACAAGGCACTGGTGAGACCTCATCTGGAACACTATGTGAAATTCTGGTCTCCCATGTTTAAGAAAGATTAATTCAAATTGGAACAGGTGCAGAGAAGGGACATTAGGATGATCTCAGGAATGGAAAACCTACCTTATGAAAGGAGACTCATAGAGCTTGACTTCCATAGCCTAATGAAAAAAAGGCTGAGGGGAGATATGATTTCTCTCTTTAAATATATCAGAATATTAAATACCAGGGAGAGAGAGGAGTTATTTAAGTTAAGCACCAACATTGACACAAGAGCAATGGGTGGGGCGGGGTGCAGGCAAAAAACCTCACTTGCTTCAAGACTGCGCTTGATAAGTTTATGGAGGGGATGGTATGACAAGACTGCCTACGATGGCATGTAGCCAATCTTCAACTGCTAGTGGCAAATACAGTAACTCCTCACTTAAAGTCATCCTGGTTAACGTTGTTTCGTTGCTGATCAATTAGGGAACATGCTCGTTTAAAGTTGTGCGATGCTCCCTTCTAACGTCATTTGGCAGCCGTCTGCTCTGTCCACTGCTTGCAGGAAGAGCAGCCCGTTGCAGCTAGCTGGTGGGGGCTTGAAAGCAGTGTGGAACGGCAGCCCCCCATCAGCTCCCCACTCCCCTATGTTCCCTGTGCAGCAGCTGCCTAGCAGGCTAGCAATTGCAGTTGTCCCTCCCCACAGTGCCATGTACTGCTCCTGCCCTCTGCCTTGGAGCTGCTCCCCAAGATTCCTGCTTGATGTGCAGGGGGGAGGGGAGGAAGAGGGCAGCTAATGTCAGGGTGTCCCCCTCCCCCCCCCGCTCCTGCACCCCGCTTACCCCATCTTCCATAGAGCAGGGCGGGACACACGGCAGGGCTCAGGACGGAGGGAGCTTGCTGGCAGCAGCTGCGGTCCCAGCAAGCTGATCTAATTAACAAGGCAGTGTACTTAAAGGGGAAATGTGCATCTCTCTTTCTCTCTCACACACACATGCTGTGTCTCTCTGTCTGCAATGCTGTCTCCTCTCCCTCCATTCCTGCTGCCTTGTAGAGTATGAGAGTTAACCCAACCCTTGAGGGCTCAGCCAATTGCTAGTTCATCATTTAGCAATAAGGCATTCCCTAGGAATTATCCCTCTCTCTGACTCCTCCACCTCAACCAAGTTTCACAATCATCATCACTGTGTACCAGTATTAAATTGTTTGTTTAAAACTTAGGGGTGTGTGTGCGTATATATATAATATAGTCTTTTATCTGATGAAAAAAATTCCCTGGAACCCAACCTCATCATTTACATTAATTCTTATGGGGAAATTGGATTCGCTTAACATCGTTTGGCTTAAAGTCGAATTTTTCAGGAACATAACTACAATGTTAAGTGAGGAGTTACTGTATCCCCAGTGATGGGACATTAGATGGCAAGGGCTCAGAGTTACCAGAGAGAATTATTTCCTTGTGTCTGGCTGGTGGATCCTGCCAAAATGCTTGACTGACTGCCATATATGGGGTTGGGAAGGAATTTTTTCTCCTGGTCAGATTGGCAGAGCCCCTGGGAGTTTTTTTACCTTCCTTCTGCAACATGGGGCATGCAGATTTAAACTAATGTAAATGGTGGATTCTCTGTAACTTGAAGTCTTTAAATCATGATTTGAGGACTTCAGTAACTGAGCCAGAGGTCATGGGTCTATTACAGGAGTGGGTGGGTGAGGTTCTATGGCCTGAAACGTGCAAGAGGGCAGAGCAAATGATTATGGTGGTGTCTTCTGGCCTTTAAGTCTATGAGACTATTGGGTATTCGGGGTGATGCTCTCTCAGTGTCTTCTGTCAGAGCAGTTCCGCTTTGTATATTTGAAGATGGGATTTGAACCTAAGCCTCCTACATCCTAGAGCAGTGCCCTAACCAGTGGGATATAAAATCACTCCGAAGGGGCTGGAGTCTCAGCCCTCCGGCCAAGTTCCTTAGGATGCTTACCCCTTTTGGGATCCCAGGGAACAAACAACTTAGGAGTAGCAACATACGTGAAGGAAAAAGGGACTATATAGACAGTCCCTGCCAGGCCTGTCAGAGGGGCCTTCGATGGCTTACAATCCAGCTCCACGTCCACTGGTTCACCAACACTGGAAGGAATAAGATACAGCCTCCTTTGCCTCATGTGACTTGGGCCTTCTTTTCAGCGAGGGTGTAGGCTCTGCTCTCTGCCAGGCTTTTCTCTGGGAGCTAGGAAGTTGAGCAATCAGTTGTCTTCTCAGAGCTTCTCCTCCTCCTCCATTTCTTGACATGACTCAAGTGTGGACCACTCCAGCGCAGAGCAGCTCCTTAATCCCTTCCTGCCTGGTGTGGGCTTTACATACCTTGTCACAGTTACACATTTGTATTTAAGAAATAACACATTATAATATTGAGAGCCCATATCTGAAAATATGTGCACAAAGGGAATACAGTTAAGGTTAATTATTTAGCCTTAACTTTTGAAATTCTCTGACTTTTGAGTCATTTCTTTATTAACCTGAATCATCCATTAAGGCTAGTTTGCATGCATGGAATATATTTATTTAGGGCTACCAGATGTGCTACTTCCACAATGAAGAACAGTATCTTGCTGTTGTAAGAATACGGAACACTGTTTTGGTTTTCTTTTGCTTTTTACAATTTCAGAATCCTTCTAGCCTTTTTAATAGGTCACTTCCCATAAGGCTCATGTATATATGAATGCAGATTTTTAAGTATACTTTCATTTAAAAGTATCTCTTCCATAGACACTGCCGTTTAGCCTCTGACTGCCAGAAGCTGTGAGTGGATTACTCGATGATTGCCCGTTCTGCCTCTCTGAAGCACCTGGCACTGGCCACTGTTGGAAGACAGAATTCTGAGCTAGATGCACCATTGATTTGACCCAGTACAGTCGTTCTTATGTTCTTATTTTCAATGGTGTACAATGCTTCTGATCTTTTGGAGGCAGAGCCAATAGTTTCATCTTGGTGTCTTTCTTGCTGCTAGTGTAGTGAGAGAAGATTAAGTCTCATTCATAGCTACTGGAAACCAACTGTAAGTGGCTCCAAGCCAGAAAAAGCTCTGTGTAGTGACTTGAAGAAAAGAGGTTTTTTAATGGCTCACAATAGGTATTACATTTCTCATTCTTTCTGTATTACGTTTCTCCCCCCTGCAAATTCTTGCAGAATTCTCAAGTCAACAATGTGGACTAGTAATGCTTGCTGAGCCTATGGGACACTTTGTAAATCCTCTCCTTAATACAATCTAGAAAGGACAGCAAAACCATTCCAAGAGAAGTCAGATTGGATTGTATGTGGACATAAAGGGTATTTAAAGGAAAGGGGTCTGTAATATAAGCTAAAAGGAAACAATAAAACGCTAGAAATAGCAAGCTAACTCTAGAGCTACAACAAAGGAACTATCTTTAGTCATAAGAGAGCGAGCAGTATGGGAAGAAAGACTATTTTTAATTTGTCTATCTTGCTCCAGTATTTTATAGCAAATGAGTAAATAAAGAATTAAGTAGCTATTATTATGACTGTACCATGTTTAATAAAATGAAAACATCTTTATAAAATAGCATTTTGAACCTAACATGTTAATGGTGCCTAATGAACCAAAACTAGTGGAAATCCCTTTGGATAGCCAACATATAAACAAAGCAATTAATTAGGTTGCAGTTGTTTCCGAACACGCATTTTGTTCAACATAGTGGCAGTAAACAAAACCAGATCAGTCTTTGTGAGGAAGTATTCACCAGTGAAGAAATACTTAATTATTAAATCGTAAGCATTTGCAGTTACATGACTTATTATGACAATATTTATGAAGTGACTACCCAGCAGTAAACTATAATCTGTCAATTCATAGCCTAATGTTTATGATGCTCCAGAACACCAATAGGCACAGATGCTTCATTTTTGTATATACCACACAACCATTACAATCCTTGACTATTGGTTCAAAATGTGTTTATGGTGTCCAAGAGGAAAAAATAACTAGTGAGAATAAAAACACTCCCTATTTCAGCTTTTATGAGAGAAAAAGTTTAATAAGCATGGTTCTATTAACATCACACTCATCTAGGGGGGAGAGTGTACTTCAGTCTTCAGCTCTGTAAAATCTTGACCCTTCTGTTCAACCATAAGGGTGACCTCTAGCGTCATTTCTATTGTTGCTTTTTGTGATGTACGTGCCAGGGGCAGCTCTAGCTTTTTTGCCATCCCAAGCACGGCAGGCAAGCTGCTTTCGGCGACTTGCCTGCGGGAGGTCCCCGGTTCTGTGGATTCGGCGGCTTGCCTACGGGAGGTCCGCCAGTCCCGTGGCTTCGGCGTACCCACCACCAAATTGACGCCGAATCCGCGGGACCAGGGACCTCCTGCTGGCAAGCCGCCGAGGGCAGCCTGACTGCCGCCCTTGCAGGGACCGGCAGGGCACCCCCCACGGCTTGCCGCCTCCGGAACGCGCTTGGAGCGCTGGTGCCTGGAGCTGCCGCTGGTATGTGCCCACAAAGGCCCTCGTCTTACAATTAATAGCATGTGGGTGGATAGCTGTGCCTATGCAGAGTTGCATTAACTTGACTGAGGCTCTGTGCAAGAGTAGCAGTCTGCTGTGAGCTACCAACTGCATAATTGGGACCTAAGAAATGAGCTGAGATGACAGATCCACATCTAGTAAACCACTTAACAACTGGCAGTTGCTTTCATTGACTACTATCAAGCTAGTTTGAAACCAATCAACAAGACATTATAAGCTCCGTATCTTTTGGCCCAGATCAATCTCAAACCAAGATCTATTGACACAGTGCAGCCAAGAGGACATGAGCACCATCATTGCCAGGAGGCGTGGGAGATGGAAACTGATGGAAACTGATTCCATCACCAGAGTAGCAATAAGATGGACACCGGAAGGCAAGCGAAAACGAGGCCGCTCCAAAACAACATGGCGAAAAACTGTGGAAGCCAAGCTGAAAAACCTGGGGTACAGCTGGGGAATCATTGAAAGACTTGCCAGAAATAGACAGGAGTGGAGGAGCTTTGTCACTGCCCTAAACACCAGAGGTGTAAAGGGAACATGATGATGATGATGATGATGATGATCCATTCCATTCTCTTAACATCATGCTGTCCTCCATCTTGATGTACTATGTCTATATCCAGTTTTCAAGTTTCTTATAGTAAGACAGCACAGATGACTGAAGAAACTTGGGCAGTAAATAACAAACTGAGATACAATTTACATAGATATTCAATGGGAGGAAATAATCTGGAAAGCAATACTTCTGATAGAGGGCTAGAAGACACAGAGCGGAACAAAGAACCAAATCAGACACAAGTTTGCAATACAATATGGGAGCAAAATAGGCCAATACAAATTAAGGCTGCTCAGACACAACAATGACAGAGCAGGGAAGCAACAGTCCTTCTCTATATAGCTCTGAGACAACTGCACATGAAATGTTGTTTGCAGTTCTGTACACATCAATGCCAGAAAGATCCTTACAAATTGGAGGAAGTTCAGAGAACAGAAACAACAGTGATTAATAATTAGGAATTTGGAGGGACTTACTTACAGGAAAGACTTAAATGTCTCACTTGAGTATTCATAGTTTGGTTTGGTGACTATAAAAGAGGAGATGCAAATATTTGAATGCTGCAGAAGACCATCAAGGAGGGAAAGTTATATCAGGATAGTACAAGGAAGTATCCATACTATAATGTGATGAAATTAAGAATATATATAAAATATCAATACAACTTTTCTCATATTGCAGTTGAATAATCTCTCAAGGGAAGTGGTGGAAACCCCAACACCACATAGGACATTTATTTGGGGAAACACTAATTCAGGGGTTGGCAGCCTCTGGCACGCAGCTCACCAGGGTAAGCACCTTGGCAGGCCAGGCCAGTTTGTTTACCTGCCGCGTCGGCAGGTTCGGCCAACCACAGCTCCCACTGGCCGCGGTTCACCGTCCCAGGCCAATGGGGGTGGCGGGAAGCCGCGACCAGCACATCCCTTGCCCGCACATCCCTTCCCTCTCCAGAATCTGTTCCCATATAAGACACATTATGTTATTAGCCCTTATGTTCGTGAAGATAACCTTGAAGAAGTTAACTGAGCATAAACCAATGCAGTAATACCAGCCTGACAGTGCAGACAACCTGAAACAATAATCCCAAGAGCTGTGAATTGTTTAATTCATCGCAATCAGAGTCCACAATTCTGTAGACACGAATTTGGCATGTTCCAAAATATTCAGCATTTTTGCTAAATAAGTCAGCATTTTACTAAAGCCAGGTGCTGGACATTTTCTTTTCTGTCTCTCTGGCCTACCAAACCCTTCCTGCAACCTTCCTCACTAAGGGTAGTTATTTCTTCAAGCCTGGGAGCCCAAAATGTCCAGTTTGCACCCAGGAAGTAACATTGTGGGGGCTGGGGGCAGAGATAAGGGTGATGGAGGGAGATCAGGTACCAGAAGTATAGGCTGGAAAGCGGGGCTGTTTGGAGAACAGCAAAGCAACTGAGCACTGGGAAGCTGAGGAGAGAAGCTGCTAAAGCTACCTATAAGCTTCCTCTTTCCCCTGGCACACAGGAGAGGAAGAATTTTATGAGCCAGGCTAAACAACATTGCAGGAGCCAAGGCCCAGGGACTGCAGCCAAGTTGCCGGGAGAGCACAGCAAAAATATCCCCTCCTGAAACATAATCAACAGTTTGCACTTCACAGAGTCTTTTTCAGGTATGAGCTGGGGGGAGCGAGAGATGGCAGTGAAAGATATTTAATAAATTTATATGTCTGCAGAGTACATGGGACCCTGACTGTAGAGTACAATGCTGCATCAGCAGAGAGAGTGACTGGGTGATCTAATAGGTCTTTTTCCATCCCTAACTTCTATGAGCTGCTAGTCAAGGTAGTTTTCCATAGATATATATTTGCCAAAATCACCTTCTCTTCCTCCCTGGATCTGAATAACACCCTCCCCACCCACCCCATCTATTCAATCTTATTTAAAGGGAACTTGAACCAATGCTGTTAACATTCTTACCATAATCTTGTCACTGTCGATAATGGTGTTCAACCTGTGTGCAATGGTCAGCACAGTGCACTGGGCAAACTTTTCACGGATTGTCTTTTGAATCAACTCATCCGTTCTGAAACACAGAAAGAGCAGCGGAAATGGAAGTGAGAGAGCTACATGAATGATCTGACTGCAGAGAAGTTCTATGATTGCACTGTAAATAACTGTAACGTCGGGAAATACTAATTTGCAGAGGTGCTGGAGTATGTCCTTCCTTCAGTATGGTTTGGCACATCATGAAACAAACCCAAAAGGAGGATTCTGAAGGTTAAGGATGAAAATGTTTCTTTTTCAAAGAATTTCCACTATCATGTGCACCAAAGATCAGCAGTTAAAGCAAGATGGAACTGGGGGAGAGAATGGCTCAGTTTCTTCTCCCTGACTTGAGGGATCAGCACCTGCTCCCCCCTGTCCTCAGCTAGTGCTGTAAGAGATCCCACTGCTTTAATCACGCAAAGGTCTCACAGTATATACATCTTCCAAAATGTCAATCTGACTTTTATTTTGAGTCTGAATGAGAGTATCTACAATAAGCAAATATCCCCTATTGAAATTAACCCAGCAATATAAAAATATCCATGTATTACATAAAAGACATCTCTTTAGTAGTTCAGGACCCACAATCTCTCTCCAGCAAAGGGGACAGCCCCGTGAATATGTTTATTACCTAGAGATGCAAGACATGAAAATAGCAGGACATCAGCTCCCTGTGGAACGAGGACTTTGGGGGCACATGGTCCCAGAAGCCCAGTGTGGGCGGAGCCTTCCTTGGAGTTTCCTGAAGAAACTGCCTCTTAAGAAGGCCTCTGTCTTCTCCCAAAGGAGAAAAGTCAGGAGCAGTAGAACTGCCACTGAGACAGGGTTACGGGGGACAGCTGAGCTTCCTCCTCACCCATCCCTCATCTCTCCTGGAGCCAGACTTTTCGAGCACTCTTGTCCCAGCAGCCCTGGACTACAGGCAAGCCCTTCTGGCACCTTCAGACCCCAAACCATGGTAGTATTAGAGCACTCAATCCATAACCAATAGGTTTTCTGCCCTCTTCTCAGAGACCAACCCCTGCTATTCTCTCCGCTGCTATCCAAGGGGGAAAACCAGGGCCCTGACAATCTCTTAGTCACCTGGGAGACAGTAGCCCAGGGGAGAGAGAAGGTCCTACTATCTGAAGCAGTTGAGAGGAAAGTTTATATACATCCCTCCTCTCCAATAATTCTAGACAGAGGAGTGGTTGGAGATGGTCTATATAGAAGAGAGGGGAAAACAATTTTTAAAAAAGGTCAGTAAGTTCAGAACCATTTTTACTGATGGGTCATTAGGGGAGCACAAGGAGTTATAGCTTAATAAAAAATTCTGAAAACAATTAAAAATAAAGTTTAAACAATTTGGAACTTTCAAGCTGTGCCCATTGCCAGCCTTTGTAGCCACATGAACTTACTATCATGCTTGTCCTCCCTTTCTTCCTATTGTTTGTTGCACTCTCTTGTTGCATCTTTTATTAGTAAGTTCTTCAGGGCAGATGCCATGTTTACTTATATTTTGGACAGAATCTAACACAATGGAGCCTTGATCCCTAATAATAAACCAATGGCTGCGTGCATGCGCAGTTTCAAAAAGTTCTGAAAGTGAGGTTGCCAAAAGAAGAGTTAACCATATTAATTAGAGAAAAGGGGGGCCAGATTCACCCCAAGATTTATGCAGATTTCAGAGGAGAGTCTGCTGGAGGGAAGGAGAAAAGGGGGTTGTGGTGGTTGAAAGCAGCTGCAACTTTACCTTCAACAAAGGAGGGAAGGAAGCAAGCACAGCCTCAAAAAAGACCCCTCCCAGATTTAGCTAGAAAATGGGTGTGGGCCAGAGAGCCTGGGCTGACTTAGTGCAAATGCTATTCCCAATGTGAATTACAGCAACCCACCCAGTGAAAAACTGAGGCAAAGTAGCAGTGGCTTTGTCATTTCTCAGGGTGAATTCACACTGGGATCAGGCACCTCTGTCGACCAGCTTCACTAGAGCGCCGATCCTGCATGTATGTTTGAAAACAAAAACCTGATCTGAACGTTAATAACCAAATAACTGTAGCTGACATGGAAACCCAACCAATGGTGAGCTGGAGCCGGTTCGCACCGGTTTGTGGGAACTGGTTGTTAAATTTAAAGCCGGTTTAGAACCGGTTGTCCTGCGCGGGCTTCTAAATTTAACAACTGGTAAGTTGAAGTGACCCAGGAGCATAGCTATGGGGGGAAGGAGGGGCAGTGGCCGCTCCCCCTGAGCACATTATCCAAAAGTGGCACCTTAGGCACCAACCCCATGGATGCTCCAGCTCCCCGCCCCGCCCCCTGGCCCCAGCTCACCTTCACTCCGCCTCCACCTCCTCCCCTGAACGCTTTGCCCCACTTCTCCCCCCACCCCGCTTCCTGTGAATCAGCTGTTCGCGCAGGAAGCCTGGGAGGGCAGAGAAGCAAGCGGCGACTTTGTGCTCAGACCCAGCGAGGAAGGGCAGTCAGAGGGTGGGGAACAGGGGGATTGAATGGGGGCAGGGGTCCCGGGGGGGCAGTCAGGAAGGAGGGGTGGTTGAATGGGGTGGGAGGGGGCAGTGAGGGGACAGGGAGAAGGGGGTGGATGGGGCAGGGGCCTGGAGGGCATCAAGGATGGGGAAGGAGTCCCGGGGGGGGGGCGGGCCACGACCCCCTTGTGGGGTGAGGAGGGAACCGGTTGTTAAGATTTTGGCAGCTCATCACTGAACCCAACCCTATTTTAATTAAATGTCATGCAAACAGATTTATCTGGGGATGAAAAAGGGATGTAAATTCTTCAGAAAGTTTCACAAGTCTCAATTACTGGAGATTTTTCAAGACATAACGCCGGAAATAAAGTGATTCATATAATTTCCAATTGTAATGCCGAGGGTTTCATGTGCAACTTTTAATAATCATTTAACTACTACAGAATTATTTTATTCATGGAGATAAAATTTCCAACTTCATGATCACGAAGAAAAGCTAAAATTGTGCTAAATTTCCATCATGTGAAATACTTAGACCATCAGGCTTATGTAAACTTTCATATTTAGACCATTTCCTATTTGGAAATAGACTGCAGTATTTCCTGATGTGCATCCTATTAGGTTGTACTGCTTAAAGTCCCACCACAGTTATGCCTGAGATTTTAAGAAAAAGGTAGTGCAAACTGCAGTGCAAACCAACTCAAAGAAGAAACTCCAAGTGAAAGTTGATACCTCTTCAATCATTTGTATTGTAATGCTTATGGTTGCTATTAGTAAACATTTACTTTATTGCAGTATATCTATAGCACGTCAAGAAAGATAATTTAAATGGATAGTGCAAATAAAAAAACCCAAAGATGTCAAAATGGGGAGGATGAATGAAAGGATATGAAATTTCCATTGGTCTGATTAAATCACAGATAATATCACTTTTTAACCAAAAATAAGCTAGCAGCCCAAAATCTATGGAGAAGGAAAGGCACTTTCTCTAAAGGTTTTAGAAATGAAATGCATGCTTCACTGCAAAGCTTCTTTGCTGGCACCACTTCTCTCCCAGGAAGAGGTTACAAAAATGAGTCATGGGCAGATACCTCAGTGGAAGGATGAATTTGTGCTTCCGGACTCCACGGGAATCAGGAAGAAATCTATAATTGCTAATGTTAGGTGTTTCGTTTTGTTTTTTAATACAAGTGAAAATAAAATAGCCCGTTTCTTCTGTGGAAAGAGGAGTGCCACCTTGGCTATTGGCAGTATAAGAACTGCTTCCAGAATTAGAGACTTGTTATAGATAAACAAGGTACAGTTAACTGCAGTTGGGAGGGTTTCACTGGACACAGCCCTTACATTTTTGAAGTTGGGCATTCTGATACAGAAGGGTAACTTCTCTCAGCACTGGACCATTACACATCTTGCCAGTCTCTCACACAGTACTAAAACAGTTTGGCAATATGCAGCACTGCAGTGGTGGAAGTAACTGTGTATTGTGTATAGAATGACCGACTTCTTTGGAAAAATAGAATGGAACACACAGACAGGAGATATTTATACATACAGAGAACATGAAAAGGTGGAAGTATGCATACCAACAGGCAGAGTCTAATCAATTGAGATGAGCTATCGTTAGCAGGAGGAAAAAAACCATCCCACCATCAACCTCAGCCTAGACCAATCCACAAAACCCACTGACCGCTATACTTACTTACATGCCTCCAGCTTCCATCCCGGACACACCACACGATCCATTGTCACAGAGATAAACACCTACAAGATCTCTACAGATTGACAGAGCCAGAAGAGTACCCAGAAGCCACCTACTACAGGACAGGCCTAAAAAGAAAATAACAGAACACCACTAGCCATTACCTACAGCCCAGCGCATCATCAAAGATTTACAACAGATCTTGGGAGACAGGCCAGTCCTTGCTTATAGACAGCCTCTATCCATTCAAGTGACACCATCACAGGACCTAATCACATCAGACACACCATCAGCTGCACATCTACCAACGTGATATATGCCATCATGTGCCAGCAATGCCGAATAAATGGACACAAATCTGACATCAGGAATCATAACATTCAAAACCAGTGGGAGAACACTTCAACCTTTCTAACCACTCAGTGACAGACTTGAACTGCTGAACTTGAATTAATATGCAAACTAGATACAATTAACTGTGGTTTAAACAAAGACTCCATCTTAATTATCACTATAGCTCATCTCAATTGATTAGACTCTGCCTGTTGGTATGCATACTTCCACCTTTTCATGTTCTCTGTATGTATAAATATCTCCTGTCTGTGTGTTCCATTCCTTAAATAAATTTGTTAGTCTTTAGGTGCGACTTCTTTGGGGAAATCAAGAATTTGTACTACCTCCTCAGAAATGGCCACAAAATCTGTAGGTTTTGCATGTGGCAATATGTTCACAACTCCTCAGTCAGCTTTTCTCTCTCTTCTAGCACCCAAATTTAATTTTCCCTCAGGGAAACTACAATCATTGCCACTCCAAAATGACCTACAGTGAGCAAATCAAAAACCAAACAAGCCCTAATCCCGCAAGCTGATCCTCACAGGAGGTCACCTGCACTGATCTGCACTGATCATCTTGCATGATTAAAGCATTCCTCACCTTTGCCATGATGCCTACAAAAAGCTTGACAACAGTTAGGTTGCTGGTGTGCAGAGAAGTCTGCCCATCCTGCTGACCAATACTGTCTCGTTGTTTCTTTGTACTTTGCCCTCTGTCTATATCCATCTGTTGTCTAATCTTATACACAGATTGTGAGCTGCTTGGAACAGGGACCATTTCTTTGTTCTGTGCTTGTACACTATTTAGCACCATGGGGTCTTGTTCCATAACTAGACCTTGTATAGGCTACGGTAATTCAAATAAATAATAATATTAAGTATAGCGTGCTGGAATACTACAGGCAAGACTTCTCAATAATGCTGTTCAGATTTTTATTATAGCTGGAATTGATTATTGTAACTCCTTTTATATTTGAATATCAAAGCAACTCCACTGATTGCAGCTAGTGGAAAAAAGTGCACTGAATGACCAGTCATGAACATATAGCATAAATTCTTTGACCAGTGAGTGAACTACAATTTGCTTTGATGATAAAATATTAAATGCATCTATTTGAGGGACTTGCTGTTTTATTGTCCTTGGATTTTCTCAAACCATAGTTTGGTGGAACTATCTGTTCAGCTCAAACCGATGCAGCATATTTGCAGTGTTTTCAAAAAATATGGTCTCTTTTACTTATTCCCACCAATGTTCAAAGGAGCTTTAAAGACTACTTTATTTTGTAGTTCCTGTAATATTTCAAGATCTCTTAGGATTGTGAGTTCCTCTATTTAATGGGTTTTATCTGTAACCCACTGTATGTACTGAATACCATCCTGAGCATTTGGAAGGAATGACATCTAATAAATACTATTTGTTACAGTCATTTTTCCTTGCTAGTCTTTGTCACTATGTGCACAGGATACCTTTCCTGGATCAACTGACACCAACACTGTGCTTAACTTTTTCATCATGAGGTAGGATGGTGGTGGCCTTAGAATCTTTCCATTCTCTGAAGTCTCTCAAGAGATTAACTTTCGTTTGCAGTGTAGCTGTGTCAGGCCTAAGATACTAGAGAGACACCAACAGAAGTTGGTCCAATAAAAGATATTGCCTCATCCATTCTGTCTCTCTAAGAGGTTATCTTGACAGTGCTGATCTGCATTTCCAAAAGGAATCTTTTATCCATGGCTGCTGCAGGGTAAATAGCTTCAAATGTTAATTTACGCACAGAAATCAAGGATATTTTTCTCTTTCCAAGGACAGAGCCTGTATCTATCCCCTCTCAGGATGCATTCAGGGGAGCTTTCATGATCGAACCCCTTAAGCCACGTACAGTGTTTGGTTTGCCTGCTCTGATTAAGCATTAGTGATGCCGTCAGCGTTTCATGAAAACACAAACCCCAGCACAGGCTACACAAGATATGAAGCTTCTCAGTTCACCTCTGTGTTACACCAACCGTGTACAAACAGGATAATTCATTTTACTATGGCCTTTGATGTTTTACCTTGCGTCCACATTTGCTGTTGCTTCGTCAATAATCAGAATTTGATTTTTTTTGAGAATTGCCCTGGCAAGGCACACAAGCTGTCTCTGACCAACGCTAAAATTAGATCCAGATTCTGCCAACTGTGTCTCCATTTTATCAGGAAGTTCTTCCACAGCCTCCTTCAGTTGCACCTGTAGGTATGCCAATGCACTGTAGGATGAGTAACTCACTTCTAAACAAAATGTTGTTGTTGTGATTAGGTTGCCTATTTTTTGTTATGCTTTACACAACAATAAGCATGTAAGATTTACATTTCATACTCATATCCATACACTATGTAATTCAATTCTACAGTTGAGTCTAAAACTGTTTAAAAATCTATTTTTAATTAATCAAAATATATCAAACCTGCATCCTGAATGATAAAAAATATTAATGCAACATCCATCAGGTCAATGTTATATAGAGAGACATTTATATATATTTACACACTCCACAATTGTTTTCCTTTCTTCTGTCAGCCATATCCTTACTGAATCCAACAAAACCAAATCAAACCTAATATGTATAAACACTATGAATAATGTTATGTTATATGTGAACATTAGATACAAATGATCAGATATTTGGCATTACCTCTTCCAAGACATTCCACAGCTCTTCATCAGTGTATTCATTGAAAGGATCTAAGTTTTTTCTCATAGTTCCAGTGAACAGAACGGGCTCCTGCAAACCAATGCAACATTACATTTTACTTTTTATATACACTTAGTTTTCATACTGCAACACAGAATTTAAACACAATAAAGCTGATTTGAAGCACGCATGGCACATACACGTAGTACAACAACAAATGATCCCTAGTACAATGCAAGGAAAAAAATGGTTGTGATTCTTTTCATATCACAGAAGTAATAAAAGAAAAGAAAACTCAGAGGTGTACTAGGGGCATGTTGAAGAAAAAATAAGATAAATGCATAACAAGCCTTCATGAAGATATTTAATAAAACAGATGAAACAAATATAGGTATTTTGACAGAATCGAAATATATGCAACAATTTATTCTGTCTGTACTTGAACTGGCATATCTGTGCTACTTTTGACACCACAACACTTTATAGTATATTTACAAGCTAGGCAATTAAATCCACTGACACTGTTAGCGGAAACAAGCAACAACAAGATGATGATCAACTCAACGCACTTACATTCCTAGGATACTTGGGTGCTTTTGAAACTCTGCTCCCTACCTACATAAGGCACAGACAGAGGAGAAGACTCAAGTGGCTCAAGAGGTAGAATACAAGGTGTTGGGATTTTTGTTTTATTTCAGTCTGGAGAAACCCTCCAAGTTTAACATTAAAGAATCTGAGGCCTGGTCTACACTACGCATTTATACCGAATTTAGCAGCATTAAACCGATTTAACCCTGCACCCGTCCACACAACGAAGCCCTTTATATCGATATAAAGGGCTCTTAAAACCGATTTCTGTACTCCTCCCCGACGAGGGGAGTAGCGCTGAAATCGGTATTGCCATGTCGGATTAGGGTTAGTGTGGCCGCAATTCGACGGTATTGGCCTCCGGGCGGTATCCCACAGTGCACCATTGTGACCGCTCGAGAAAGCAATCTGAACTCGGATGCACTGGCCAGGTAGACAGGAAAAGCCCCGTGAACTTTTGAATTTCATTTCCTGTTTGCCCAGTGTGGAACGCTGATCAGCACGGGTGGCCATGCAGTCCCAAATACAAAAAGAGCTCCAGCATGGACTGTATGGGAGATACTGGATCTGATCGCTGTATGAGGAGACAAATCTGTTCTATCAGAGCTCCGTTCCAGAAGATGAAATGCCAAAGCATTTGAAAAAATCTCCAGGCTATGATAGACAGAGGCCACAGCAGGGACTCAACACAATGGTGTGTGACAAGCGTAATGGAAAGCCAAAGAATCAAATGGATGCTCATGGAGGGAGGGAGGGGAGACTGAGGACTCGAGCTATCCCACAGTTCCTGCAGTCTCCGAAAAGCATTTGCATTCTTGGCTGAGCTCCCAATGCCTGAAGGGTCAAAAACATTGTCGCCAGTGGTTCAGGGAATATGTCGTCAATTTACCACCACTACCCCTCAAAGAAAAGGGGAAAAATCGTTTCTCGCCTCTTTTCAATGTCACCGTATGTCTACTGGATGCTGCTGGTAGACGGGGTGCTGCAGCACTAAACAGCAGCATCCTCTCCCCTCCCCTCCCCGGTGGCAGACGGTACGGTACAATATGACTGATAGCCGTCCTCGTCATCATCCTGTGAGTGCTTCTGGCTGGCCTCGGTGAGGTCAGCCGGGGGCGCCTGGGCAAAAATGGGAATGACTCCCGGCCATTCCCTTCTTTAAGCTTTGTGTCCTGGAGATTCAGTCATGGCAGATGGTGCAATAGGGCTGGTAACCGTCCTCATCGTAGCAGCTGGAGGCTAAGCTCCTCTCGCCCTCCCCTTTCATGTCTAATGGAAATTCTGGACTATCATAGCAGTGGAAGGCTGTGCTCCTCTCCTCCCCACCCTTTAATGAGTAATGGAGATGTCCTCCTGGAATATCATAGCAGCTGGAGGCTGCCTCCTCCTCATTTTATCTCACTAAAAAGTCAGTGTTTCTTATTCCTGCATTCTTTATTACTTCATCACACAAATGGGGGGATAACTGCCACGGTACCCAGGAGGGTTGTTGGAGGAAGGAAGCAACGGGTGGGGTTGTTGCAGGGGAACCCCCTAGAATGGCATGCAGCTCATCATTTCTGCGGGATATCTGGGACTCTGACCCAGAGCGGCTGTGCTCTCTGGTTCTCTAGTAGACTTGGCCCATATTCTAGGCAGGACTGACTCTATTTTTAGACAAAACATAAAGAAGGGAATGACCTGGGAAGTCATTCCCATTTTTGTCCATGCGCCCCCGGCCGACCTCAGCAAGGCCAGCCAGGAGCACCCATGACAGCAGCAGACAGTACAAGATGACTGGTAACCATCATCGCCAATTTCCAAAGCAGCAAACGGTGCAATAGAGCTGGTAACTGTCTCTGCTACCTTGCAAAGGCAAATGAATGCTGCTGTGTAGCACTGCAGTACCACGTCTGTCAGCAGCATCCAGTACACATATGGTGACAGTGAAAAAAGGCTAAACGGGCTCCATGGTTACCATGCTATGGCATCTGTAGGTGTCATAGCAGAAAAGGAGCAGAAGTATAGATTAGTTCAGGGAGGGACTTCTATATTACGGACAATGTGGAATAAAGTCTGGAGATATTTGTAGAAGCAGACAAATGGGCATTAAAGGACGACATAATTGGCAGAGCACAGGGTATGGGGGTGATAAGAATGCGCAAATGACTAAGGAGGGAAGAGTTGTAAAGAGTCTTGAGGGGAGGTTATGAAGCTTGAACTTGATACAGTGAAATACAATGAGCCAGTGGAGGGAATCAAAGAGGGAGGAGGAGGAGGAGGATTATGGCCTATTTTCCCAGCTGGGGCAGTAGGAATCCCAGATCTGCTGCTAGCATCCTAATGCCCCCTCTGAAGACAGCCAGGATATACTATTGGTCTATTCTACGGAGGGACTAAACATACCCTGGGTTAGGGCTGCTACCACTTCACAGACCTCAGGCAGGAAAGTGATGACATCCTTGGTTCCTGAATTTACTAAAATACTGTAGCTTGTTTTCTAAAACATTTTGCCTTGTAAAAGTGTTCCTATTCCTTCCTTCATTACATAGGGGAAAGGCAGCCTCTGATCTGCAGTCTGAAGACTGATCAACCTTGGGGTTTTCTGCTCTTGGATTTCAGTTGTGGCCACCCCACTTTTCTGCCTATGGAGTTAGTGAGCAAATGGGGTTCAACACCCACCCCGCATCTTGTTTTGATTGTCATGTTCTAGCACCCCGCATCAGTTGATGAGCTGGAACTGGAATCTGGTGAGGGGGACCCATATCTTCTAGATTTTCATTCTTCCTTTTTTAGCCTCTGTGTGGGTGTCTAAAATCACTGTTAAGTCACTGGTGGGATAGGTGTGCTCTTTTGTGCTCCTTGGGATAGAGACAGCCTTTGCAAAGAAGTTGTTATGCTCTGGAACCTCATCCAAGAGAAGAAATGCCTAGGGTATCTCTCTAAAATTCCCTGGCCTCAACTTGGAGGGAAAGGGAAGCTGGAAAGGATGCCTGTCCCTTCCCTAATGAGAAGTGTCCTATTTAAAGACTTGTGGCAGGACTCTTCTGGGTTGGACTATTCCTGGTTGGAGAGGGGTTGCATTTGATAGATTTACTCCTGGAGCAGGAGTAGGGTGCCTGGACTCCTCCTCCTGTGACTCCTTCCTTTCTGTGTTCTCTCTCTCAGTGTGGAATATATTGTGGCTTAATGGGAGGCAGACCCTCTCAAACTAGTCCAACTCAGAGCCTCTCTCCTTGGCAGAGCATAAACTGTCCATAAACTGTGGACAGGCATGGCCAAGCTCTCCTGAGCTGCTAAACAGAACTGCCTCATTAGATCAACACTGCTTGGTCTCTGGTTGGTGTCTTCTGGGCAGTTCTGCCATGAAGAGGAGAGGTAGAGGGACCTGGCAGGGAAGCACTACACTGGAAGACCCAGAAGGCAAAGACCTCCATGCTCTGAAGCGAAGAAGTAGTGTGAGAGAATGAAAAGACCAGGAAATAAGTTTGTTCCTACTCAAAGGCCTCGAAGGAAATCAAAAGGTTAAGGCAACAAAAGCGGGAGAGCGCTGAACCACTGAGCTTTAGCCCAATGCCCAATGCTTTAGCCCAATGCCACAAACTGATTTTCAAGTCAACAAAAGCAAGAGGGACATGATTTTGCCCCAGAATTCTCTAAAAACAGCCCTGAATACTGCTGATATTCAAGCGGAGATGGCACAGTCTGAGAACCATGGACTGGAGGAAATGTTAGGATGTCAGTAATTCTTGGTGTCATAAACAAGGTAATCCAAGCCAAAAAAATCATCATAATGCTGTTGAGGACTGTGAAATATCTGATTTGTTACCAGAGATTCTTAAATCTACAATTTTTTTTCAAAAAGAGTAAACGTTTATATCGTATGATTTTTTAAAAAAAGACATCACATATCTTAAAGGTTAAATCCTCCCTTGATGAAGACCCCATGTAACCCTACCGGTGTCCATGGACCTAAAGGAGGGTAAAGAAAATTTGGGTAGAATTTGGACCTAAATATTTTATGATGATGTGTTAATTTTTAAACCATTCCTAGAGTATTATGAAGGTATTGATGATGGCAGAATGTGGTACAATAAATGTAAAAAGATAATGTGTTTGTTTTCTTTTTATTTTCTTGTAATGTTCCAAGTATTTGAAAGTATTTGTTGCATCAGGAAACTTAAATAAAAACCTGTTGAATTAGCAAAGGGGTTTAATAGAATGGTTGAGGAAACATTTTTCTTCAAAAAACACCACTGCAAGTAATTTGTTTAACAATACACATTTTAATAAGTTATTTGAGATGTTTTGAAGGTATTGTTAAGATAATTTCCCATTTCAATCTATTTTTATAGGTTGGCAAAATAAGAAATTGAATTTATAAAATGTTCATAACTATTATAAGTTGTCCTAAAAGCAAACATGCATTGCAACAAGCAGATAAGGATAATTTTTAATTATCACTTCTGACACAGATTAGTATTTAAAATAACCTGTTTTATGAGAGGAAGTTAATAAGCCAAACCTGTAAATAATTGTTGTAAAAATGCTTGCAGTCAGGGTAACAGATAATATTTACAGACAGACACAACCTTCAAACAGCTCCATCCAAGCAAGCAATTAGAAACCTAAGCACATTTTTATTTCTGTGGGTAGATATTTAAATTCACATTTAAGAAAACTTCAGTCTTGTTTCTCACCACTCTCTGGACAGTGACTCAGTTAGCATGCTACACAATATATTTTACTGAACGCCTACAGCTAGACTACATAGTTTTCCCAGAGAATGCTGAGGATTGCAGCTACAAACTGTTGTTCCATGTTACATAGCTATTTTTATTACTTATACAAATATTAGTAATATAGTACAAAATGTTTATTATAGTATAATTATTCCCCCACCCTCCAAAATGATTACAGTCATTCCTTGGTCTTAGACCTCTGCATATACTTAGTAGAAAACAAACCTCTCTTTATCTGGAAGAGAAACCCTAGTTGCTAACTTTCAGACACTTAAAACCCCTGGGGACCATGACAAAAACCTTCTATATAACTAGCAAGATAAAAATAACAACATTTTACTTTATTAAAATAATGTTATGCTCAGGTCAGGAAACTTCTGCATGAATAACACATACAATTAATTATGAGTGCTCAAGGTGTGGAGACAGCATTTGATTAGCAGTTTTCCATCTCTAATGTTATATTTTGTTCACCAGGGATCAGATATCCAAATGTGGAAATCACCTGAAATACTTGTAGTTAAAGTTCTCAAAACCCTGTAGCCCTTGAATGAACTGATCATCATCCATTTTCGGGAGAAAAGAACATTGTGCACAAACAAAAGAGAAAGAATTTAAGTCTATGTAAAGTCCTCTTTAAATAGAAAAAGGTCACTAACTCCACTGAGTAGCACCACTGTGCATTAATGAAACCTCCAGTATGCAGAAACAAAAGACGGCCCACATTAGGCTGCAATCCAATTGTATTTCTTTGCTAGTAACAGCATACCTACCTCTTTCTGTTTGGCTTCTATTCTCAAGAAAGAAAAAAGAAAGCCAGGTGACGAAGAGAGGCATTAAAGAGCCATTGCTTGTTACCCTTCTTATTACATTCACAGTTATTTTTTAAAAGAGAGATAATAGAATATAAACATATAAACCAGTACATTAAGTGAGTGCTACCTTGATTTCTTCACCATGGACCAACAAACAGACATCAATATGGTAAAAGGCTTCTGGATCCAACGTTATTAAACAAAACAGAATGGAAGCTGGAAATTAACAGTTAAAATGCTATCTACCAAACAAATCCCACTCGTGTCTAGCCAAGTGTTTCCTCCCATCACCCAAAAAAATAGGATGAGCTACCTGCAAAGCACATACCTCCTAGTCCATGTGTTCATGAAAGGAATAGGGCACTGCAGAGGGAGGACCTTATAGTCATGGCTGCTAAAGCCATGTCCCCCCCTCAAAGGGGAATTATGGCCAGAGGATAGGTCAGAGTCCCCAAGGAATCTGGTGACCTGCATAGGCCCAGCTATCCAAAGGCACGTGGGTCATACAAAACTCTTCTGCTGCAACAATGTTTAGCTTGCTCTTTCAGTCATCTGTAGGGTAAAGGTGTGTGGCTGCTTTGATGAGGAAAAGGGCTACTTCCAGAGCCATCACAAGTACTTTTCTTCCAACGTCCCTCATCAGGTCTAGGATGGCAGCTTTATGGCTTTGTAGCTGGTAGCATCATCCTCAGCCGGGACCTAACACATGGCTTGTGCCTCTTCTGTTAATAAATTGAAGGCCTAGAACAACTGCCCTCACTGAACAACATTGGTCACTACTCAGAGGTAGGCATCAGGGTCATCATCCAGTCCAGTCTCGGACAGAGGAGGGCTGGTACTCACTGGCTGCTTAACTGGTGTCCCTGGATTACTGAACATAGGGAACATAGCTAGTGGATCACTCCTTGGGCTTGTTTCTCCTTTGTGATTTACAGTAAGAACTGCTGTTGTTGGGCTACAATTGGTTTTGCTGCTGCTGTCCATCATCCAGTTTGTGATCTCCCCCTTTTTATACCTCTTTTGCAGAGGAGGTTCAAAAGAAAACTTCCACGCTATGCCACATGCAGAATGCTCTAGAGGTCAGCAATAAGACTCATCTTTTCGGGGAGAATAGGCAAGACATTTTTGTGAGAAGGTTTTCAGCTTTGAAGTTTGATCCCTTCAGTAGTCCAAAGCCAGAACATGGTAATATTTAAGATGCAGTGCAAATAGCACAGGGTTCAGCAACCTTTCAGAAGCGGTGTGCCAAGTCTTCATTTATTCACTCTGATTTAAGGTTGTGTGTGCCGGTAATACATTTTAATGTTTTTAGACGGTCTCTGTCTATACGTCTATAATATATAACTAAACTATTGTTGTAAGTAAAGTATACAAGGTTTTTTAAATGTTTAAGAAGCTTCATTTAAAATTAAATTAAAATGCAGAGCCCCCCTGGACCAATGGCCAGGACCCAGGAAGTTTGAGTGCCACTGAAAATCAGCTTGCATGCCGCCTTTGGCACATGTGCCATGGGTTGCCTACCCCTGAAATAGCATCTCTTCAGACTGGCATTTTAGCTGGTAGGAAATGTATGGTCAGTTCTGGAGGAAGGAGGAAAGTGACTTAAAAATTAGAAAGACTCTGTTGTTGGAGAGAGGAGCTGAGGGGCAAACAGATGTTTAGTTGTGAAGTCTTGTTTGGCCATTGATATTGTTTATTATTAATTTTTGTGCTTACACCCAAATAATATTATGATACGGATATAGCCAGTAAAATAAGAAAACATTACAAACATTCATGTCAATTAGGTGCCTAAAGCACCAATGCAAAAAAAAAAAAAAGGTGTGTTTAATTTTCACTCAGAATTTAATTCAAATACATGAAAAAACAAAAATCACATACTGCCAAACAAATCTAACTTTCAAGAGCATGTATGTGTGTGGGAGAGGAGAGCAGGGTTTCTTTCTTTGCTTTTGTTATTTGTAAAAAAGAGAAGAATAATAAAACCCTACACACACATTCTCTGCTGCACCACTTTCCATGTAGTCCAGCTGAGGGGTGAAAGTAAGGGAACCCATTGCAGGTCTGTGATTCTCTGCCCAGCTCCTGTCCTGAACAGTCCCCAAGGGATCATATGTCAGTTGGATGTTGCTGGAGTGCAACATATTCCTGCCATGCCCTCTCTGCATCCTTCTCCTGGTGGGGAAGGTGGCATACTGCTTGCACTCCCCTACACTCCTGTCAGAGCAGCACAAAGAGGACAGAAAAGAGGAAAGAGTCAGACCCAAAGGGCTGATCCTATATGTTATGGAAGAGGCAGTCTGTAGGAAAGAATGTGATCTTATTCACATTCTTTCAAATACATCAGATTACAGAGAAGCACAATCTCAGTTATTGTCTCTTAGCAGTTGTTGAAGAATTAGTCCACAAGAATGGACTGATTTAAATGATCAAGACATTTTGCTGTACTTTCAGACTGAATCATTTGGATACTAAATATATAGACTCTTGTTTTCAATTTAGTAATCCATTGCAGAGATATTATGGAAAACAATAGTCGCTCATATTTTTAGGTTCTAGCAAATATACTTTATGCTCTGTGCTGGCTCTTCAGCAGCAGTTAGCCAGCAAACTTAGTTCAAACTGTTTCTAGAATTGTGCTGATATTGATATCACAGATGCACACACAAAATAATTGGTTGACATGACAGAAATCCATAGATAATGAAGTTGTTAAAAAGCCGTGATTATTTCAGCTCCATTCTAAGGTTACAGTGGGGGAACAGGGAAACTAATATTTACAAAATGGACAAGGATGAAATTCAGGGATCTAGGAGCACTGCAAACATAGAGGAGAAAAAGAAAAAATGATTATAAAAATGATCTTGACAGAGTTCTTTGAAATGTTACAGCCCTAAAATGAAAATGCATGTGGATGACAAAGTCAGCTTCATACCTGAGGTATGATTGAAATTTTCTTCCGCAAGTCATGAAGTCCCAGTTCTGATGTTAAGTACTTATCAATCCAAATTCGTCCTTTGGGTTCAGCCAACCGAAAGAGGGCTGCTATCAAAGAGCTTTTCCCAGCTCCTGTTCGTCCCACAATTCCAACCTGCAAAACCAACCAAGCCAGTATGATTAACCCCAGGCGCTTCCAACGTAGTATTTGTAGTACTCTTCCATTAATGCAAACCGAGATTTATTAAAAGGCAAGGCAACAGGTAAATTCCTTAAAAATTGTTGTTATTTTTTAAAAGGTAAACTCTAAGAACACCACCACCCTGGAGTCGGATGGGATTTGAAGCTTCAAGAATTTTCTAAATCATCTCATTTAAAGGTGAAATGAATGTTTGTCGCTTAATATGAGCTGCTGAATGCTTAAATGAGAGGCAATGTCGCCAAGTAGATAGAGCACCGGACTGGTTCTTAGGAGTCCTGCGTTTCATTTTCAGCTCTGCTATTAGCCTGTTGGGTGACCTTGCACTAGTCACGTCACCTCCCTGTGCCTCAATTTCTCCATCTGTAAAAAGGGAACAATGACACTAACACGCCTTTGTAAACAGCAATAAAGAGTCCCGTGACACCTTATAGACTAACAGATGTATTGGAGCATAAGCATGCATCTGACAAATTGGGTATTCTCACCCACGAAAGCTTATGCTCCAATACATCTGTTAGTCTATAAGGTGCCACAGGACTCTTTGTTGCTGTTTACAGATCCAGACTAACACGGCTACCCCTCTGATACTTGACTCCTTCGTAAAGCACTTTGAGATCTGCCTATGGACATTATTAGCATTAAACAAGCATTACTAGCAGCACCTGAGACAATTTTGAGTCAGATTCTGATGACCTTACTCAAGTTGAATAGTATCTAACTCAGAGGTAGGCAACCTTTCAGAAGCGGTGTGCCGAGTCTTCATTTATTCACTCTGATTTAAGGTTTTGCATGCCAGTAATACATTTTAACCTTTTTAGAAGGTCTCTTTCTATAAGTCTATAATATATAACTAAACTATTGTTGTATGTAAAGTAAATAAGGTTTTTAAAATGCTTAAGAAACTTCATTTAAAATTCAATTAAAATGCAGAGCCCCCTGGACCGGTGGCCAGAACCCAGGCAGTGTGAGTGCCACTGAAAATCAGCTCGCGTGCCGCCTTTGGCATGTGTGCCACAGGTTGCCTACCCCTGATCTAACTCAATGAGGAGCCATAATAAAGTAAGCTTTTTGCAAAAAAGCAGTCTTCATCAAGAAGCAGGTAAGAATTACTTAGAAAAATGGAATGTACACCCAATCAACTGTCTCAAAGAGCGCAGCTTGGGATAACTCTCTTTATAGATCTACTCTGGCAGAACCTGTTACAGTAGAACCTCAGAGTTATCAACGCCAGAGTTACAGACTGACCAGTCAACACACACCTCAACTGGAATCAGAAGTACACAATCAGGCAGCAGAGACCAAAAAAAAAAAAAAAAAAAAGCAAATACCGTACAGTACAGTGTTAAACTAAACTACTAAAAACTATTAAAAAAATAAAATAAAGGCGAGGTTTTTAAAAAAAGATTTGACAAAGCAAGGAAACTGTTTCTGTGCTTGTTTCATTTAAATTAAGATGGTTAAAAGCACGATTTTTCTTCTGCATAGTAGAAAGCTATATTAAATCAATGTTCAGTTGTAAATTTTTGAAAGAACAACCATAACATTTTCTTCAGAGTTATGAACAAGTCAGAGTTACGAACAACCTCCATTCTCAAAGTGTTTGTAACTCTGAGGTTCTATGCACCACATTTCCAGAGATATATTGGCAAACACTGGAGGGATTTCAGAGATGAGCAAGAAAAATTACCATGGACTGGAGATACTGATTTATGAGAAAAGATAAAGGAGTTATATATGAACAGCAGTGGTTCTCAACCAGGGGTAAGGAGAGGTCTTCTAGGGGGTACATCAACTCATCTAGATAGTTGTCTAGTTTTACAACAGGCTACATAAAAAGCACTAGCAAAGTCAGTACAAACTAAAATTTCATACAGATAATGGCTTGTTTATACTGCTCTATATTCATGATACACTGAAATGTAAGTACAATATTTGTACCCCAATTGATTTATTTTATAATTATATGGTAAAAATAAGAAAGTAAGCAATTTTTCAGTAATAGTGTGCTGTGACACTTTTGTATTTTTATGTCTGATTTTGTAAGCAAGTTGTTTTTAAGTGAAGTGAGACTTGGGGTACACGCAGGACAAATCAGACTTCCAAAAGGGGTACAGTAGTCTGAAAATGTTGAGAACCACTGATGTACAGTATAGCATGGCTAAGTGATTAAGAAGGCACATGACAACAGAAGAATATTTGAAAAGTACCAACACCAAACAAAACTGGGCAATTATGTAGTGTGATACACAGAGATACTGAAATGATATTAAGGAAAGGAAAACAAAGTGAATATCAGAAAAAAATTTGTAACAGAGAAATTAAGATATGGAACAGGCTCCCAAGCAAAGTGGCAGAACCTGCATTTAAAAAAAACAAAACACCCTAGACTAAGCACAAGAAAACATACTGGAAGAAGCAACTTGGAAGACGGACTGGATAACCTAAAATGTCTTTTCTATCTCTAACTTTTTTGAATTCTATGATTTTATTGAATAACTGATTCACGTAGGTGTGTACAATCACTAAGTACTATGCAAATGCTAATAATTATTTTACTGTTACCTAAAAGACAGCATAGTTTTAGCAAATCTGTTTAAAGGAATGGTATAAAAGTAAAAGGAAAAAAATAATTGAAATAATGAGAAATATTTCTGAAGAAACTCTACTAAAGCGCCTCTTCCTTCAAAAAGATAAATCAGAAAGAAAAAGCTAAATGGAGAACACACATAAAGTGTTTTAAAAAGAAAGAGTTCAAAAGCATTTCTTTTGAAAACCTTAGGGATATACACTACTGTATTAGCAACATGAAGAAAAACATTATAAAAAATAAAGTAACTCTTAAAATAAAAATGAAGCTGCTTGTATATTGTCAATATCTCTCTTTCAGGCAGGCATCAAATGAAAGCATTGCATTTTTCAGTGTTTGACCAAAAATACAAATGGATTTCTCTAAATTGACTACATGCTGCTAAAATCAACATGGATTTGAACTGGCTCTCAGTAAACAGAATTTTATTCCCTTTTATAAATCATGTTATTCAAAAGGCACATTATTTTTCCATATACAGATCATAATCAAATCTTTCCTGCAAAACTGAAACCAAGCAGGCAGGCCCTTGTGCAGCCTTACTGAAGTCAATGGCTACCTCCATACACAAAAGGGTATGTCAGCAGGATTGGGTCCCTGATTACTAAACACATAACTCAGATTTAGGTCATCCAGATAAAGAAAATAATTTATGTTTAGCAAATGTATAAACCGACATGTGTTAATGTGTTTTTAAACACCACTTACCATCTAGCTTTGACAAAGACAACTGTGTTGTGTTTAAAAGCCACCACTATTTTTGGCCTGGTCTTCTTTTAAAACTTATACCATAAAAACATAAGAACGGCTATACTGGGTCAGACCAATGGACCATCGAGCCCAGTATCCTGTCTTCTGAAGGTGGCCAATGCCAGGTCCTTCAGAGGAATTAACAGAACAGGGCATCCATTCCCTATCATCCAGTCCCAGCTTCTGGAAATCAGCGACTTAGGGACATCCAGAGCATGGGGTTGTGTCCTTGACCATCTTGGATAACAGCCACTGATGGGTGTATCCAGGGCCGGCTCCAGGCACCAGCTTATCAAGCAGGTGTTTGGGGCGGCAACTCGGGAGTGGGGCGGCACTTTCAGGGATTCGGCGACAATTCAACAGAGGGTCCCTCACTCCCGCTCGGAGTGAAGGACCTCCCGCTGAATTGCCGCAGATTGCAATTGCGATCGCGGCTTTTTTTTTTTTTTTTTTTTTGGGCTGCTTGCGGCGGCCAAACCCCTGGAGCCGGCCCTGGGTGTATCTTCTATGACGGGGTGGCCAAAGTTACTGACACTCTGAGATGCATATGATAATCTTCAGAAGTTCAAGAGCTAGGTGCACCTGTCAAGGCTTGGGGGATCAGCCCCAGAGCAGGGTGGTGGGGCTTGCCTGCTGGGGCTCAGGGAACTTGCCAGGGCTTCAGGGCTTCAGCCAGGGCTCCCGCTGAAGGAGCTTGCAGGGATTTCACTTTTGGCACTGTACCTTTTAATTTCTGTTTAACTAACTTCCTCACTTTTGTCTAGTTCCCCTTTCTGAAATTAAATGCTACAGTGGTGGACTGCTTTGGTGTTTTCCCCACAACAGGGATGTTAAATTTTATTATGTTATGGTCAGTATTACCAATCGGTTCAGCTATATTCACCTCTTGGACCAGATTCTGTGCTTCACTTAGGACTAAATCAAGAATTGCCTCTCCTCTTGTGGGTTCCAGGACTAGATGCTCCAAGAAGCTTCCATAGTGTAGACAGACATAGTCTTCATCTACATTAGGTGTTAAATGTTGTTTGAAGCCTTAGAGGACAGTGATAAAATACTTTGGCCTAGTCTATATTTAAACCTTAAGCCAGGTGGACTGAAAAATCCTGTGCATCGTAGCTATGTCAACCTAACCCCCACTGTAGAGGCAGCTAGGTTGATAGAAGAATGCTTTCATTGACCTAGCAACCATCACTCAGGGAGATGGCATTCCTACAGTGACGGAAAAAACCCTTCCATCACTGTCATCTGCGTCTACACTATGGGATTGCAGCAGCATAGCTTTGGTGCCATAGCTGTACCACAGTAACTCCTGTAGCAGAGACATGGCCTGAAATGTTAGCAACTTCTAGGTTTTCAAGAAATGCTTCCCTTTTACTAGAATCCAGGGAACAGGGGCAGATACCTGAAAACCTATTATTTTACACATTATAGTGGTGATGGCCTACTGTCATACCATGTGATGCATTATCAAAAACAGCAGCTTCTAAAAAGGAAAGCAATCTCTCTCCAGAGCTGCAGGAGTTTCAAACTGGGCAAACTTACTTTAGGATGACAAACCCACAGCACAATCACTCAGATCAAAAAAGCAACAAGCGTTTAGCCACTGTCTGGGTACCTCTCTTATTTCTGTTCTTTTATTTTATTTCTATTTCTTGCCATGAAATTTAAATCTTCTTATTCACTATTACACTAGAGTGGCTTATTATAACTGCTACAGAGCTGGCCCAAAGGCAAGAAAAGTACAGAGAAGATAAACAGCTTTTTTACTACACTTTGTAAACTCCTTGCCCTCAACTCCCACTTACCTTTGTCCATGAAATCATCTTTGTACAGGATAGAAGGGCTGAATTCTTGTAACATGCTTGTTATGAAAATGATTCACTTGAGGAATGGAAAGGTGGTTGGGGCTGAATGGAAGTGCGTGTTACAAATTAAGCCAGGGCAACAATTGTATAGAACTGAGCCAACCTCCCAGGGAAGATTTCTTAATCAAAAAACGTATACCTGTATTTGAAATGTGGCAAAACACGAATTAACACTGCAGGGCTCTAATTTCATTTGCTCTATGGGGGAAACTTGCCCTATCACACTCTTTCAATTGAGACGGTTTAAATTGAGATGATGGGGCAAAGGGAGAAGAGTCAAAAGTTTTCAGAGAGAGGGTTTTTATTTCTGTTTCTTTTGGCTAACAATCTAATTAATGCTGATAGTTAATTGGATAAGTTGCCAAAAGGAACTGAAGTAAAATCTCCACAATCCTAAAATTATGAAATTGACTTTTTTCCCCCTTAGCTCAGTTGTTTGAGCATTGGCCTGCTAAACCCAGGGTTGTGAGTTCAGTCCTTGAGGGGGCCATTTAGGGATCTGGGGCCAAAAAAAAACCAACAACAAAATTGTACTTGGTCCTGCTAGTGAAGGCAGGGGACTGGACTTGATGACTGGTCCCCTTCAGTTCTATGAGATCGGTATATCTCCATATATTAGGAGGGAGGGATAGCTCAGTGGTTTGAGCATTGGCCTGCTAAACCCAGGGATCTGGGGCAAAAATCAGTAGTTGGTCCTGCTAGTGAAGGCAGGGGGCTGGACTTGATGACTGGTCCCCTTCAGTTCTATGAGATCGGTATATCTCCATATATTAGGAGGGAGGGATAGCTCAGTGGTTTGAGCATTGGCCTGCTAAACCCAGGGATCTGGGGCAAAAATCAGTAGTTGGTCCTGCTAGTGAAGGCAGGGGGCTGGACTCGATGAACTTTTGGGGTCCCTTCCAGCTCTATGAGGTAGGTATATCTCCCCCATTCTGGGATTATGTGTGCGCGCACACGTATACCCTCCTTTATTTTGTATTGTCACTGTCCACCTTTTGTGTTGCCTCTCCTTGCCCCTTTTGTGTTCCTTTAGTGGATGCTCAGCGTCCCTTTGTACAGCTCTACTTATCTCCCCTCTTTCCCATCCATACTTAGCTTCCTAATAGTTTTGCTTCTCAAGACCAGTGCTGATGGAAAAGGTATTAAACCTGTCTCTAAACTAGGGAAAAGGTCACATGCAGTTAGCTAACACAAGTTAGTTAAACTGAATCCATCCTTGACCTTTTTTCCCCTAATGGATACAAACTGTTGGTATCTTTAGAGCAGCTTTGTCTTCTCAGTGGCAGAGACAGAAAATGCTCTCAAGCAAAGTGTGATTCTCCCATTTACAAACATATAACAAAGAGAAAGTCCCTGCCCTGAAGACCATACAATCTAAGTGGTGTTTGTTTTTGGAGTTTATGCAATAGGCATTCACAAAGTCCCGAGTTTCCCAAGTTCTTAAGTAGGTTATTTACTCATAACCATGCATATTACCAAACATTACTGCATAACTTATAGTAAGTAAACATACTTTATCCTTTAGTAAATATGAGTAATATAATTACTTTATTTTATTTTATTTTTAAATACAGGCCTCATTTTCTAAGGATAGTATATTTCAGGGGTGGCCAAACTTACTGACCCTCTGAGCTGCATATGAGAATCTTCAGAAGTTCGAGAGCCGGGGCACGCCTGCTGGAGCTCAGGGCTTCAGCCTGGCAGGGAGTGGGGGTCTCAGGGCTTCAGCCCTGTGGGAAGTGCTTGCCGGGGCTCGAGCCCCCTTCCTGCTGGCAGAAGCCACAGGCGATGCAGGGGGGGGGGGTCACGGGCCCCCCCCCCCCACTTGGTCAGTTCCTGGAGCTGGCAAGCTGGAAGTTGCAGCCATGTGGAGAGGCAGTGGCAAGCAGCTGGGAGAGCCGCTGCTTTTGCTGCTGCCTCTTCCTGCAGAGCTAAAGCAGCAGCCCCTCCCTGAAGCTCCCAGCTGCTTGCTGCTGCCTCTTCATGTAGAACTAACACAGGGGAGCTGCAGGAAGGGGCCCCTGAGGGCAATAGGGGGGTACACCTGGGGGTGTGACTCAAGCTGTTTAAACCTTTAAATTGTGCCCCCCACTCTCAGCCGGCACCAGTCGTCTCTGGCAGAAGCCCTGAGCCCCACCACCCCACTGCAGGGCAGAAGCCTTGAGCTTTCCGCCCCAGTCTGATAGGCAGAGAATGGGGGCGTGTAGGGGACTCCACAAGCTGCACTTTAACTATAAAAAAGAGATGCATGCAGCTCACACGCCACAGTTTGGCCACCCTGGTATATTTTATAGCACTGTATAGAGTTGGAAAAAAAAAAAAAAAGAGACCATAAGGTATTACCCCCTTAACGAAAATGTTGTGTATATTTGAAGTAAGCATGCAATGCATACCTTTTCTTTTGATTTAATTAGAACAGACAAGTGCCTCAACACCAAGGGTCCATCTAAGCTGTAAGTGAAGTTAACATTTTCAAAAGCTATCACTCCTTGGCTTGGCCATTCAGCTGGTGGACGTTTGTTGGACTCCCAAGGAGCTTCCTTTTCAAGTTCTGTGTATTCCATTACTCTTTCTACTGAGATCATCTAGAAAAAAGTCACACAAGCAACAAACTCAAACTCTTTTATATTTTGGGTAACATTCTGATTATAAAAAAAGCTACAAAATGACACCAGAAATTTTCTTTCAATCATATATGAGAGAGAGAGAGAGAGAGAGAGAGAGAGAGAGAGAGGACGAATCATGGTACTGTCCTATTTTTATTAAATAGGAATGCAAGTCTTACCTCCTAATATAGGTCCCGATCAAGCATAACATTTAAGCATGTACTTAATTTTAAAGCATGTTAAATTGAGTCAATGTGAGCATTAATTTGAGGTCAATGGGATTACTCATATGCTTAAGTGCTTTGCAGGACTGGAGCCTTATTTTCTACATGATAGGTTGTCTTTCTGCTGGTCATCTATGGGAGTAGTACTAGAGATCAGACTTACATCTGAGCTACAGGAAGATCCAGCCTATTAGTAATATCATTGATAAGTTTATCATTATTATGTGTGTACTGAGCCACCACAATCTCTGGGGTTTCACCAATGAGCTTGTCCCTTGCAGCTCTGGCTAAGGTTATTATGCGCTTGGAATGAATATCTATATTTCAGCAGTAGAGACAAATCAGCATACTGGTTGCTACAGTATTGGCTAGATAGCTAGCAGAATTTTTTTTCATATCCATGGACACACAAATATCAAAGAGGCAGCAAGATTTATTGATAACTGAGATTTTATGGGATTCTAAATGGAAAAGACTAACTAACTAACAGAACTAACCCCTCCCCAAATTTGAGACATTGGGGCTGCCTCTCTCTTCCTGCAAATATGGGAGGCAGTTCAGTTTTGGCCATGGGGTACAGGGTCTTTAAAATTCAATTAATGCAAAGAGAACGCTTCAAATGTATTTCATGTCACTTAACAGCAAAGAGATGTGAAAAATACAAAGTTGAGCAAATTAATATTACCAGATTTTCAACTTCAGCACTTTGCCTAACTCCCCACTGGAACATTCCCATGAGCGTGATTGCATAGGACAATGCCAAGCCAACCTGTCCTGCATCCAGAGCTGTAGGGCGAGGAGGAGAAAAATCACATCTATATAATGACACAAAACTCTACTTAACTCCTTTTTCAAACTAATATGCCACTGAAGTGGTAAGCCAGATTGGCTCTCGGTCACACCAGTTTAAACAGTAGCTCTGTGGAAAAGGTCTATCTTGTCACATTACTTTTGTAAGCTTTCTAAAACTATATTTGTGTTTGAAAATAAGGTCCTGGTTCTCCATTGCCAGGCACCTTGTCTTAAAAAAAAAAAAAAAAAGCCCAGAATCAACTAATCTCTTAAGCACAACTTTAGGGTCATCGCTATTCAGTTAAGCACTTGAGAATCTTTCAATTAATTTCAAAGGGAGTTGGATCAGGCTCCTAAACCTGTACACAGTGAGCATAAAACACATTGCTAGCATTTACACAAACTATGTACTGGTACAAATGGGTGCAAAGCACTGTAAGAGCAGACAAGAAGTTTTTGAAGGGCAAACTTCTGCTCACCCTACTCGCATGGACAGACTCATTACACTCAACAAGTCAGCTTGTGTGAATAAACTAAACAGGATTTGGCCCTAATATGGGACCCGATTCTCCTCTCACTATAGCCATTTTACATCAGCATAACTCCACTGACTTCACAAAAGCTACTCCTTATACTGATTGGAGAGACGAATCAAACCCAGTGTTTTGATTTGTCTTCAAGTCTAGTAACTTGAAACCTCGCTGGAAATCTTCTCTATAATGCAATGTATATAGGTCTCTATATATATTATCTAAAGGAAAAATAAAGAAAACAAAGAACAGCAAATTAGCACCCAAATTTCATGTCCAAGATAATTACTTCCTTTGTATTTTAGAAGACTATCTAGTTTTAGAACATCTACCGTAATTACATCTTGGGAAGATCATATAAAACAACAGCATGAGAATGACAATGAATATAAAACTTCTTATAATGCAATCTCTCTTTCCGGGATTGGCCTCTCCCTGAACCCAAGACATTTGAGCTGCATCCCTGAATTTTCAGCCTGCTCTGTTTGGCCTAGTCTGCCATGACAAGAAGGGAAACAAATGTTGTTGTCCCAAAGACAGCTTTAAAAGCTAGTATTTCAATAGTAAAGGCAAGATTGTAGAATTGCAAGCTTGCCTGCAACACACGGAGGAGATAATCTGGAGAAAGGATGTTAGGTTCATGGCCAAGCCCTTGAGCCCTGAGAAGTCTGAACTGTCTCCAGTACTTACAGGAATGTCTTGGACTGAGGGACAGACCAGGATATAGAAAGAAACATTTTACTTAATTGCAATCCTTAAACAATTAGAGAAAGTAAACTCTGAAAAAGAATAAAGGTATTGCTATAAATTGTAATTATAGCATTAACATTCCTAGCATCTGCACTTACTCTTTGCGAGAAGCAGGGAACCAAAGGCAACCACTATAACAAAGATGGCACAGATGGCATCCAGCCGCACAGCAAACCATCGGGAGGTAGTCAAAAACAGAAACCAAGCCTCTAAAAAGTTTTTTTAAAAGTTATAAGAAGAACAATAAGTTATTGGGAAAAAATCAGTTCTATATTGACTCCCATAAGACAGTAATATAACATCAGCATGGACTAATTCTATAAGCTGCAAAAATATCACTCTCTTGGAGAGAGTTTGCATGTGTTGATGATGATGATGCCCTATTTTCCTAGCTAGTGCTAGCCAGCTTTCAGTGTTTTCACACTGTTTAACACATCTGAGACTAGTATATCAAACAGGAGTCGGAACAGAAATAAAAGACGCTAGGACCTGATTTATAGCCCAGTGAAGCCAACAAAAAGACTCTAATTGACTTCAATGGACTTTGGATCAGATGCCTAGTACGCTACGTAAAATACCATTGCAATTTTCTTTCATATAACATTTAGATAAAGTATATCCCAATATGCTTCACAGAATTTAGTATTACTGGACAGTGGAAGTTATATGATATAAATCACAGAAGAAAGCAGCATAGTCTGTATAATGAAAATTAAAGTATTCAAATTTAGGGCCAATAACAGAAATCAAATAGGCATAAGGTAGAATTCTGTATCGCTTTGTAATCTGGGCCTGTTCATATAGCCAAATTTAAAGTTACGTGTCTTGGAAAAAGGAATGCAGGCCATACCAACAGACTGGGGGCCTGTGTTCTGGAAAACAGTTACTCTGAAAAGGATTTAGGTGTCATAGTGGTCAAGCAACTTAACATGAGCTTTCAGTGCGATGCTGTGGCACAAGGGCTATGCGCTCCTTGGATGTATAAGCAGGGCAGTAGTAAGTAGAAATAGGGAGGCAATTTTACTTCTGTGTATAAGGCATTGGCGAGACTGATACTTAATACTATGTACAGCTCAGATGTCCACATTTTCAAAATATACTAAAAAACTGGAGGTGCAGAAAAAAGTCACAAATTATTTGGAGTTCTGGAGAAAATGCTTTTCTGCAAGAGACAGAGAGGTCAATCTGTTTAGTTTATCAAAAAGAAGATTGAGAAGTGACTTTATTACAGTGTATAAGTACCTGCATGTACTACATGGCGGTGTTCTAGTAGAGAAAGGCATAACAAGAATCAATGGTTGAAAGTTGAAGTGAGACAAATACTTCAGATCAAGCCAGGATGACTTTCTGGGGGATATACTTTAGCCAAACACAAGCCTCTGGACTCAGTACAGAGGTAGCTAGGTGAAATGTAATGGTCTGTAATATACAGGAGGTCAGGTTAGACGATAAAATGGTCTCTTCTTGCCTGAAACTCTATGAATCTATCAATTAAAAAAAAAGAAGGCAAACTACTATAGAATACTTTGTACAAACATAATTCAGATTACTTTTGCACACAGAATATTCATATTGCAGCCAAGTAAACTTTAATAAAAACTATCCTACAGTTTAACATGGCCAGGAGCTCTTAAAGGTACTCAGACAAAAAAGATAAGAGATTAACAGATTTTTATATTTTTCCGAAGGATAATTTACACTAAATATTTTTGTAGAGTTTTAGAACTGGTCTACACCACACAGTCAGGTCAATGTAAGGAACCTTCCAACAACCTAATTATGTCCGTGTACACACTACAGCCTTGTCCCACTGATATAAGTGCCCACGACACTGACATAACAACTCCACCTCCACAAGAGGCATACGGCTTATGTCAGTGTAGTTAGGGTGACACAGTGTCTGTGTAAACACTGTGTTACTTACATCAGCTGTTAGCTCTCTTGTCAATTTCATGGCTTGCTGTGAAATTGACAAGAAAGCCAGGCAGCTAGAGCCCAGCTGCCCCTGCTCCCTTGGAGAACTGGGCATCTGGACCCCGCTCCCGGCAGGGAACGAACAGGTGAGAAGTCCTGGCGGGCTTCCCCGCCTGCTCCTGGAGGAGAATGGGGAGGTGAAAAGCCCTGGCAGGAAACAGGGAGCCGAGGGGACAGGCAGCCAGCAGGGCTCCCAGCAGAGATCTGCCAGCAGAGCTGAGAGACTGTACTCTCAGCTCCCCACATTGCCCCTCTTAGGTCAGTGGAAGCGCTCCTGTTGAGATATGCACTGCCAACCAAGGAGAGTAGTGTGGACATGCACCATGGTAGTCATTACTACAGTGGCTGTAAGCTGATCTAATATAGGGCAATTTAATTTTTTAGTGTGGACACATCCTTAGTGTTCCACCTGAATAATATTAAATATTGCTAAGTATAACTTGTTTTGCCTTAAAATATTATGCAATATGGGAACTTGGTGGAGAATGATACTTTAAATATAATTATTGGGTATATACCTCTACCCCTATATAACACAACCCGATATAACACGAATTCGGATATAAACACGGTAAAGCAGTGCTCCGTGACGGCGGGGCTGCGGACTCCGGTGGATCAAAGCAAGTTCAATATAACACGGTTTCACCTATAACGCAGTAAGATTTTTTGCCTCCCGAGGACAGCGTTATATCGGGGTAGAGGTGCACTTTAAAATGTTTATCTTAAATATTGATATGATGCATGCTTGGATCTCTCAAACTATTCTAGAGTCCAAAGTGTATTCTACAAATCCAGAAAGACAGAAGAAACAACTATAAAATTTATTAATGGGGAGATTTTGCACTAAAGAGAGATGTATTAAAATCAGCATGACGTGTGCATGTACGCTGCTCACATGTATCTGAGGGGAGAAAATACTTCCCTCTGAAAGAGCTACATACTTAGCTGTCCATGTCTATTCATGACAAACCTGAGTGAAGATCTTGGTGAGCATCAAATAATTCTTGGAATCTTTGCTCTGCTTTGAAAGCACGAATTGTCCAAAGTCCCTGGAGAGATGTTGACAAGTGGGAGAACACTGGACTTCGAGCTGTGAAGTAAAACAAGACTAATTTATTGTAGCTGTAGGGCGGTGTTGGTAATTTTTTGCACTATGTTAATCTTTAATCCTACTTCTCTGTTTACTGACACAAGCCAGCGAATCACATCTTTTAGGATAAACATAGGATAAACCTACTTTCCTGTTATTCAATTACACCCACTTGGATGGCAAAATGGATTAATCTAATTGACACAAAAAAAGTTTTCAACAGTTGTTATCACCCACGGCTTCTTCCTTTGTTTCTTTCACTAATCAGATAATGCACCCAATTTTTTTTTAAATTCATGATTCTCAAGACTCAGACTCTGCTATTTAATACTATAGTCAATTTGAAATACAGAGATAATCATGAAGGTCATACTGGGTCAAAACCTACATTATTATGTGCAATTAGCCCAATAAGGCTATGATCCAGCAAATCACTTAAATATGTCCATAACTTTAAATATATGAGTAGTCCATTTGATTTCAAAGACATTAATTGTGGGTTTAAGCCTGAGGTTAAGCAAGTGTTGAAGGATTTTGCTGGGTTGAGACCCAAGACAACAAGCAAGTAATCTGCAAAACTAGAGCAAAAATTCCTGATTAATTAATTGATTGCAGAATTTGAGCATCTCATATAATTGTTGCTCAGACTTAAAATCAGCTCTATCCAAGCAACTTACTTGTGGACTCCAGACGTTTAATATCTCTCGCTGTGTCTAAGAAATACCGTCGAAGAAAAATGAAAAGAATACAAAGTGGAACTAAAGGGATGAGTATCCAAGGAATCACTGCCACAGCCACAGCTACCACGCCAAAAATCTGTAGGAGAGTCTGCAACAACATAGGCAAGAGAAAACATTACTTCCTTACCCAGAAGGATTCCACTCAAAATAAGCTCAAAAACTATTTCACATCATTAAAAGGTTAAATATTCAGACATAAAGATGACACTCCAATTAAAAGTATAAACAACAACTTTCATATAATAGCTAGATCACAATTATTTTCACATTATATTTATAAGATTTAATGTTTTTAATATTTCAGATTAATTGTAGAATTTACTCTATTTTCTGCATGATTTGTTCTGCCAGAATCTAATGGGAGCTGCTACAACCAACTTGACCCAACATGAAACGCTTGCTTTCATGGTGTTGATCCATTTCCTGTGATCCCGCAAATAACTAACAGTGTACCTGATTTACAAAATGGACAAGTTCAAGATAGGTAATAGTTAATTGTTCTGCAGACATTCAGAGAACCATATAGATGTATTTGCTAGCTCAGGTGAAAGGTTGAATTGAGCTTTGACAGAAACTTAGGTGTTGTTCTTTGAACCACCGTACCCAGCATAAACTGAAGATCTGACTGCCTGACAGTATGTTAAAGTTTGAACTTTCTATGCCTATGTGATTAATCTGATAATAGGAAAAATAACTTCTACAGTTAAGAACAACATGGACACTGCCAAGAGAGGTTTCCAAAGAGACATGTGTACCAGGTTAAGGATCCAGCAAGAAACAGGAGACTGAACAGCTGGGCTAAACCTGAAGCTTACCTATAGAAATCTGGAGATACTAGAGTAAGAGGGTTAATTGGCTAGGGTGTGGAAATCCTCAGGGCAGTTAGTGCTCCCATATGTACCCAATGGCAGGTAACATAAGTCTTTATGACATGCAGATAGCTGAAATTCCAGGTTTATGTTAAATTCCTGCACAGTGTTAATTACTACTTCTTGGAAGGTACACTGTTAGAAAACTGTTCTCTATACTCCGTACTAGCTCCTAAATGTGTAATCCCTTTGGGTTTATCAACTTTTGTGTGTAACTAAATTCCAGCTGAATTCTACTGCTGCTTGATCTCCAGATGTCAATGGAAATGTGGGACTCCCTTTGGCCTTGAGAAAGCAAGACTTGTTGGCAGGAAAGTGTCAATCCTTATATTTGTAAAGGTATTTGGAAAAGTTTAATGAAATATCAGATATAGCTAACCTAATGGATAAACTGAATTACCTGGATTTTCATAATATTTTCCTCTAAGTTGCCTATGAAGCACAAAGCATTCCCATCTTACTTCTAATAAAGTCCACACATATTGAATAAAGTCAAACTTGCCCCCTCATGGTGGCTGTTATTTTTGAGTCAATAGAGTCAATCAGCACAAACCTCAGTGGAACCTCTCCCCTTACGACTATGTCTTCTTAGGGTTTCTTACAGGACCTTCCTGTCTGAACATTAATTTGCCCTATACTCATGTAAGGGTCCTACACACACATTTCTGTTGTATCTCAGTGGCACAATGAATCAACAGAATTTACTTATCTTTATGCAAGAATCTAATTCCTCCTAACAGGATGGATCAACAAAAGAACCCTGCATCCCTATGCAAGATCATGCACTTTGCCACCCTGTTACAGTGCCTCATAAAAGACTAGTAAGAAAAATAACCATGGGGTCAGAGGTAAAGTCGTGCTGCGAATTATACACAGGTTCAACAGTATGAAACAGTTATTGTAGCCCACTATTCATCAGAGTTAAAATAAGTTAATAGGGGAATTCTCCAGGGGTCAGTTTTGAGGCCAGTGTTGATGTATTTATTAATTACATGGACGAGGCAGTGGAGAGAAAGTTGACAAAGTTCGCCAATGAAGTTATGTTGTTTCACTTACTAAACATGTATGGTGGATTGAGAGTACTCTGGGTAGATTTATACCCTGGGAGACAAGGCAGGGTGATGACAGGATACATTTTACTTGGATAAATAAACGTACAGTAATACTAGGAAAAAAAGAATCTAAACTTCTGCTACCAGCACTGCTCTCACCCCTTCACCAAGTGAGTGAGGAGAGCACTCAGGGGATCAGTGCGATCAGCAAAGCAGCTCTTTAAACTCCTGTGAGACTATTTCATTTTCACTGTGGCTCCTGGGCAAGTGGGAGGACCCATAAAAAGACTCTAGCTCCTCTAAAACCCCCTTCCAGATCACTGAAAATGAAAATATGAATTTCTCCAGCGTACCATTCCCTCCAGAGTCAGCTGTCCCTATCCTAGCCAGTTCTAAAGGCACCTCCTTGCCTACCTCTGCCCTCAACTGGAGCCACAATGCCTAAAAGAAATCCTGTACCCTTGACTGCCAGCTGCCTCGGGGCCAAGTACTGGGAGACATGGGTCTGTCCCAGGAGCAGGCAGGGAGGGCAGAGCGCAGCAGGCAGGGAGGGTCAGGTTGGTCAGTCACCCCACCGTGCGAGACAGTTGTACGGGGGGGTGGGGGGTGTCACCTCTCCCCATGTGTCTCACTCCTCCCTGTGTGAACCCTAAAGCCTTAAAGATAAGAAGGTAAATAAAAAGAATCCAACTACACAGTATTTCTTTTTAACGAGTTTGTATGTTTTTGAATGTTTGTAGTGCATAGTTCTGATTGACTGCCATTGAACTTGTTTGAATACGAGTAATTTTACCAGGTGTCCCGTATTCAGCATATGGAAATATGGTTACCCTAGTGGGTTCTAACTTCAATCATGCACAGGGACTCCAACTCCACAGTGGGGATCTATTACAGTATTCTTGCCTTTGAGAAATACAGGTAATATCTGAATGGGTAATAAAGAAATCTTAACAACACTGTAGATAAAATATAAACCTTTTAGAGTGTATTTTTGACAAACTGAGGAGATATATATATATATATACACACACACACACACATACATTATCACACACACACTTTCCACAGTTGATGGCAGATGATAAAACTGGAACCAAAAACCAGCCCTCTACCTCTTGAGCTACGGAAAACTCTTTTAGCTATGAGTAAGTTATAGGCTGTTACAGTTATGGAAGCAGACATAAGGAAACAGTTACTAAGCCAGTGTATTACTCATTGGTAGCTTAACATTTGTTTTCAGCAATGAGGACCTAAAATAATCCATTTAACAAGATGCAAATGACTTGCAAATAAAGAAAGGTCTACTTGTTTAAAGGACTGTGCTGTATTTCAAAGCCCACTAAAAAATAGTTGGGGAAAACAGGATGGAAGTGAACACAGTGGTTTAGAATATCAGCTGTCCACAATAATGCAGGAATAGCTGTTGTCTAGAAAGTGAAAGCTCTTTTTTTTTTCTCCTAATTTTCTCCTATTTGGGGAACTAGAGAAAATAATCCAAATGAATTAAGTAAAAAGTGCTATCAAATTAATACCAAAAGACAGCCATGCTTCCCAAAGCAAGAAATGTATAACTTAGATAATTTTTTCACACCTTAGCTCATAGAGCCGAGAAGCGAGAAGTCCCTGAAAAGTACCCTCCTCTTTCAATGTACTAGATGACCTAAGCTGCAGCCATTATTTTATGGCCAACTTAACAAAAACCTATTTCTGTAGCCTTGGACAAACTGCATAAAGACGGCTGCTATATTGCTGATGTTGTTAAAATGTGGAAAGAATGTCAAGAAACACTGAAGAAAGAAATACTCAACAACAAAGTTAAATTGCAGGCAGTAAAGAAGCAGATGGATCAGGCACTTACTCCACCTCATTTTCTTGCCAATATTCCCAACCCAAAGTACCGGGGTAGATGTCTAACTGCTGAAGGAGATGATGCCACTATGACATGAGCATCTAATAATCACCCATTAATTATGCTAACCACAATGACTTTCAGGTTTGGAGGTGAACCATTCAAGCAGTACATGTTTGCTGATGATCTTTTAAAGAAAGCTGGTGGAAGTCACTAGCTAAGCACCTGGAACCAGAGCCTGTTGAAGTGCTACAACTGCTTTTCACAACACCAGCCTCTTCTGCAGGTACAGAAAGAGTATTTTCTTCATTTGGACTAATACATTCAAAGTTGAGAAGTCAATTAGGAGTTGAAAAAGCAGGAAAACTTGTCTTGTCTCCTCCAGTCTATGAAATAAAAACAAGGAGGGAGGGGATGAGATCCCCTAGTTTTAAAAGTTTGAAGGACAGTCTAAGTAATATAGTAGACCGTCTCATTTTCAAGAGATTTGGGCCAGGTCTACATTATAAACTTACACTGGTATAACTACATCGCTCAGGAGTGTCCACAACCCCGAATGACACAATTATACCGACCTAGCACCCGGTGCAGACATTTCTCTGTCAATGAGAGAACTTCTCCCATCAACATAGGCACCATCTCTGATGGTGATGGATTAACTACGCCGATGGGAGAAGCTCTGCTGTTGCCATAGTAGCGTCTTCACTGAAGCACTACAGTGACGCCGCTGCAGTGTTTTAAGTCTAGACCTCCCTTAGGCAAGTAGAAACTTAAGCTCCAGTCATTTTCACTTGTACGTATTTGAAAAATTTACCAAGTTGGGCTGAAATAGTTTTGTTTATTGACTACAGTTAATCCCTCTGTTTAAGAAATCATTTAGTTGTAAATGTGAAACATTTTGATAATTGAAATTTATGTATCTAAAATATTTTAAGCATTAAAAAAATTGTATATGCTGCTTTGTGTTCAATTCTAATTCTCACCCTAATGCAGCTTGACACAAATCATGAAAAAAAAAATCTTAATTATCTAGCAAATAAGCAATATATCATTCACCATTTTCTAACATAATAAAAAGGTACAATCAATAATAATCTGAAAATATAAACTATACATTTATTTAATATTTAACATTTAATATATAGTTATAGTGGACCCTCCCAGGTACCAAATCTAGTATAAGGCTCTATTTAGTTGTAAATCAACATGTTTTAATGGTTATATCAACCAATAAGAATGTAGTTAGAAAATAACTAAAGTACAAGTGGAAAACTTGATTAGAATTGATGATTTATAGCTAGGATTTCCACTTGGTGATTTAAATCAGTGATTTAAATTGCCTTTCTTTAAATCAATCCATAGATGACGTACTGTCTTTGGAGTCATTAATGCAACTCATTAATCTGCTGGAGGATTTACTGATCAGCAACTATATCAATTTCAGATTTTGTGAAAAGCAGGATAAAAGTTCTTAAGTATGGCATGATATGCACACATTTCTACGAGATATATAATTTTTTGTTACAGATAATTTCTTGTCCTCATGTTTGTTTTTAGAATAAATATGCATAATGATCCAACACCCACACTAGTGAACATAGCTTAGTAATTCAAAATATGATCAGTTTTTTTCCACAAATCAAAAGTAAAATCTGCAGTCTTTTTGCCAAACAGTGAAATCCTACTTTGTAAGCACATAAGTCATATCTATAGTATATCAATAGTTTAAGGCAATCTAGAAGATTTGTACTTATCACCATTTAGAACAGGATTGTTACACTCCATGACTGACAGTAGAATTAAAAGATTTCTAGCTGCTGTGAAGTGTTAGAAATGTTAATGACCTTGATATGTCTTTTCTTCAATAATCAGGCTGTGCTACAAATGTGGAGGGTTATAAAAATGCTTTACAAATCATGTAAATAAATAATCAAAGGTTCCACCTCTGTGCCAAAAGCAAATTAAGTATTTCAACAAAGATAGAGCAAAAAACAAACTGTAGAAAATATATTTGCTTAGCCTTTTGAATACCTCTTTGTGGCCTTTCCATAGTAAAATATACCAAACCCCACGTCTAATAGACTTGAAGAGTCTAGGATCAGCAGGATCTCTTGAAAGACATTTAGAAATTCTTGGTGAACTCAACTCCTCACTTGGCCTCTGGGTGGCCAAATCCTCAGCTGATGAAAAGGCTGGTACACTTCAATGCAACTAAGCTGATTTGCACCAGCTAAAGATCTGTCCCAAAGTAAGCTGGGAAGGAAAATAGGGATATGAAAGCCAAAGGTAAGGTCTGACCTAAATCTTCATCCAAAACTAGAACTGAACCTTTGTTTGGTAGTTTTGTCGAGGAAAAAAAAATCATTTAACTTTAAAGTAGTTTTGTGCACCTCAGCACCTTTTGGTTTCATCCAGAGGCACCAAAATACTTTGAGAAAAGCTGTCCTTGCTATATTCCCACTGCTTACAACCAGTCAAAACCATGAATTACTAGAAATCTTGCCAAAAGACTGCATCACACAAGACTTCTAGTACTCTAGACCAAGAAAATTACAGGAAAAAAAAGAGTTCATATATCACCAAATGAAAGCTAGTTTTATTTTTCAAGGAACTGAGAGGTACTATATTCAAAATACTGCTTTTCCCTAATTCATTAAGAAAAATCACAGAAATAACTTAGGTACAGTATGTTGTTGAAAGCTGAGAAGTACACAAAGAAAAAGACAAGAAAGTGAAAAGAAAATGAAGAAGAAAAGAGTTAGGGAAGAGAAACAGAGTCATCAAGGGCAAAAGATAAATGCAAAATAATTGAGAGGAATGTTTGTGTACTGTCTTCTTCCACATATGAATAAATAATTTATTTTATTCAAAAATAGAGTGGATATGAAACAAGAACAAAATCCAGAAAATACTGAAATAGTTATCTGCATTATTTTATATTTTATATTAAATTTCTGTTCCGCTATAGTAATAAAGCTTATTGCATGCATGCATATTCTGCTTTTCAGAAAAAGTTACAGAATCATCTCTTTTTTTAAATGAACATTTCCACCTCATCATATATCTATCTAAATGCCTGTGCCATCTTCTAGTAGCCCTGGTAAAAATCACACTCTTATTTTCGCCCCCCGTCCCCCGTCCCAGTAAGTCTTAATTAGCCTTATGTTAAATACTAACTGATCCATTGTGGCATGGATGCTGGAAAAGAGAAACTGGAAAAAGTAGATGCAAGCAGAAAAAGGTTCAGAGAGTCCCCCGTGATTAACTGTCACCATGCTGCTATTTACTGTGCTCTTTTAGCTAAACTTCCTATAATGGCAAAATCACAGAATCTTTGCACCTAATATCACTCAAAAAATCAGAATGTAACAACACACACACAAAAGACACATGTTTGTACTGCTTGCTTTACCAAAGAGAACAGACAGACATTTAACAAAGATCCCAGTCCTTGAGTATTTTTTGATATCCTCATTATTTTGATGTTTTAAAATATCATAAAAATTGAACCAAGTTGCATCATCTTTTAGCAAAGAACTTTTATTTAATTATCCAATGTACAAATATCTTAAAATTATCTTACAATACAAAACCTGGCTACGTTTGAGGCGGGGGGGGGGGGGGGGGGGGAACAAACTATAGGAATCACAAAATGACAAAGTCATTGTAAAGCTAAAAGATGCTGGAATTCCTTCTACACACTTTCCCTGACATTGCCAAACAATAAAATGCAAGGGTCAGTGGTACTGAAACAAGTAAAGGCAGTTCCACTCTTTTGCACCTATGAAAGCAAGTGACCCTAGCTTATTATTCCAGTCTTAGGCACTTTTTGTTCTTAATATCCAGATGCAGCAGCTATTTTTTTAAAGGAATGACTGTGGACACCTTCTTCACATTTTCCTTTTCTTCAGTATTTTCACTTCATAAAGCTGCAGTCAATGTGTTTTGTGTGTGGTGAGAAGGGAATGACACATTCAGCGGTGGTCTTAGCCAAAGCCTACATTGGTGGCTCAAGTAGTCTCAAGATTAGGTCTTTGTATGTGATGAAAGGATATGAAAAGTCAGTTATTTAAGCTCAGTCAAGCTGTTGATTTTGGGAGAAAAAGGTTTTGCAATTCAGTTTTCCTCAATAAATCACTGCCCTTTACCAAGGGCAGCTGCTGATAGTTCACATGTTCACAGTGTTCCCCAGAAACAAAACAAATCTTGAGTTTTTAAAATCCAGCATAGGGTAAAATCAAAATGAGTGGGAAATACTGCTTTTAAATTATCATCTTTAAATATGCTGGAAACTAAACCAGCAATTCATTTATCTAGATATGAATAATGAAATCATAGAGGATTTACATTTTGTTATCAAAAAGACAATAAACTAAGACATCTATATTATGCTGACTTTAAATACTAACTAGTGGCTATTGTAGAAGAAAGGGAACATAAAAAGAGAAAGGGCATGAAATGGTGAAGCTATTGGAAATGGAAGACTCCGTAGACCTTTTTGAAGATGAGCATATTGGCCAACATTTTCAAATGGCTACTAATTTTGCGACCCCAACTTGAAACACTTAAAATGCTGATTTTCAAGGATGCTAAGCACCGACAAGTCCATTTAAACTTAATGAGATATGGACTCTCACCAGCTCTGTAAATAAGCCCCTAAAGTGTCTCAGGTTGAGCATGCGGAAATCAAGGCATCATAAACAGTAGCCACTTTTGAAAATATGGTCTATTGTATATAAAATGTTATTTAATATAATGTTATACCTTACATTCTATTAAACTAAGAGTACTATAATATTCCACCACTGGATTCTTTCTCCAATTAAAAAAAGCCAATATATGAATTTATTATGTTAAGTTGTATACAGATGTAATATTTTAATCACAGTGTATTTAAATGATAAGCCCCAGTTTGTCAATGAGCTCCACAAGGTTGGAACCTTGTGCCCCGCCGTGCTAAAGATAGGCCTGTTCTACACTGGGGGGGGCGGGGGGAGGGGAAAGGGGGATCGATCTAAGATACGCAACTTCAGCTATGAGAATAGCATAGCTGAAGTCGACGTATCTTAGATTGACTTACCTCCCGTCTTCACGGCACAGGATTGATGGCCGCGGCTCCTTCGTCGACTCCGCTTCTGCCTCTAGCCCTGGTGGAGTTCCGGAGTCGACGGCAGAGCATTCGGGGATCGATTTATCGTGTCTAGACGAGACACGATAAATCAATCCCCGATAGATCACTACCTGATGATCCGGCGGGTAGTGTGGACATACCCATAGAGTCAGGAAATTTTGGCTAGGATAATAAGTGAGCTTAGAAGGGATTTTCAAAAGAGCCTAAAGGAACTGAGTGCCCAAGTCCTATTCACTTTTAACAGAAGTTGGGCATTGAACATCCTTAAGCCCATTTATTTATTTACTTATTTAAATCTGATCCGTTTTATTGTTCACTAAAGGAAGAATATTTGTGACTATTATTTATATTCTGGTAGCACTTTTAGATCCCACTCAGGATGAAAGTCCCATTGTGCCAGATACAGTACAAACATGTAAACAGGTATAAAGTAAAATATTCTGACGAATCTAAGAAGATGTCTTTCAGTGCAAAAAAAGGTGTTCGCTAACTCAGAAAAAAATAGTAGTAAAGACACTGCAACCCAGCTTTTAATCAAGTTAGCACTCAAGTGCAACCCCAGGCTCCCCTACAGGCTTTACCTTGAGCTTCAAAATCAAGATAATAGTTTTCATGTCCACACTGCTATCTTAACCTGTTAGCTAACTTGAGTTAAGAACTAACCCTTTACTGTATTTACAGGGTAGATGAACCCTAAGTAATTTTAGGTGTCTAAATCCCATTGAAAGTCAATGAGAATCAGTCACCTAAGTCATCAATGCACTTTTGAACATTTTATCCATGGTTCCTGCCTTGAAGAGCTTACATCTTAGCTGAAAACAGGATGTCCCAACTGAATGTAAACAATAGCAGGAAAGGAAGGGGAAGGAAGAATGAGGGTAAGTGTTATAAGGTAACTGACTAACAAAGTATATGGGCTTACATCAACCAAACACTGTTACCTTCATTTTGCTTTTCAAGTTATTTCCACTCATGTACTAGTTTAAGTTACTAACTTTCTAAAAATCAGCTTGGACTATAACAAACATAGCAGTAAATGTAAATGATCAGTTATGAATTTAATAAATATGGCACATATTTTCAAAGAGATGAGCGGGCATTGAAACTTATGCCCACACAGAGTCCATCAGAGGTATAAGGGCCCACACAAGTGCACCTATTTCTGGATAGGAGCCTTGAACACTAACAGCCTGATCCAGAGCCTACTGAAGTTAATGAAAAATTTCTTATTTACTTTTATGAGTTTTGAATCAGGCTGTAAATGTAAAATTCAAAGAAACTCAGTTACGTACACCTCTACCCCAATATAACGCTGTCTTTGGGAGCCAAAAAATCTTACCACGTTATAGGTGAAACCGTGTTCTATCGAACTTGCTATTATCCACCAGAGCACGCAGCCCCACCCCCCTGGAGTGCTGCTTTACCGTGTTATATCCGAATTCGTGTTATATCAGGTCGCGTTATATCGGGGTAGAGGTGTATAATAACCTACCCTCTGTCTGCACATACAGCTCCATTTGATATCAGTGTAGCAGCATATATCCTTAAATGTATGCTCTGACAGATCATTCTATTTTTTATTTACAGGATGAAGGAAGCAATTATTTCAACAGACAGTTATCAAGCGAACATGACCTTTCCTGTACGCTGTTAAAGATTTACAAAATAGCAGGCAAAAAATAATTTCCTCATTCTCTAAGGCTAAATCTTCTCTTTTGAATATCTTTGTTCTCAAGTTGAGCAGACCTTTTCACAAAACAAAGGAAGCAGAATTTATACAGTCTCCTGCTCTTTAATCCTCAAATATTGGACTATGAGGAGCTGACTTTGGGTGCCCTTTCAGATCCACAGTTCTGAAAATCATGGTCAGCTGTGGAACCCAAATATAGTAAGGCTTTATTTAAGCATTTTTGTGCTTGTTGCATGCCTCCCCATTTCATTTTTTCCTCTAACAACTCTTTATTACGTGTCCAGAAGATTTCTATTCTCTTTTAAAAATAAACAAACTATTTCTTTCTCGTTTATCCAATGACAGACAAAATAAATGTAATTATTTCCGTTTTAGGAATTATTTTTCATCCAGTATAGCTATCTAGACTAATCATGTTAATTAGAACTGTAGTGCAGTGTGTAAATCTTATTAGGGTTCTATGGTAATACTGGGAATTTTTGGTATTCACTTAAAATCTATATTCTTTTTAAATATGAAAATCTTTAAACTAGTAAATTTTAATTATTTATTTAAGTTTATTTGTTCAGAAATGAAATATACACTTGCTAATATAGTAACGGACTGGAAAGCTTCAAAACTACCCTAACGACTTACAACAAGGACCACTTCTTCAATGCAAATCCTCACAAGAAAAGCTTCTACACACAAAGTAAGATGAACCAGTTGCTGCATTGTTTATTAAATTTCACTTGATTCCTCCTGACAACCATTTAAACAATGAATGTTGGGAAATGTCCCTCAAAGAATCAACAACAATAGTAGGGATCAGAGCTTTTATACTTAGCTAATACTGTTCTTAAAAAAGAAAATATTTCTTCCTGAAGGGATTATAGAAAGTCTTATAAAAGACACCTGCAAACAAAACAAATGACAAAAGATCTTTATCATAATTGATAAGAGTTATCCTCTCTAGAAATCTGTGCTCCTTAGAGAGAAATAATGTAATATAACTCAAGATGTATTAACTAATAGGCACCACCGATGTTCAGCAGTGGTACATTTTAACAAAGAGAGGGAATGTTTTTCCTCTCATGCTCAGAAGTTTAATAGCTAAATGCAACAAACCTATAATAAGATTTAACTACCTAAGTCTTCTTTTCTTATGCCCAACAGAACAGGGAAGCACTGAAATTTATGTCCAACAAAAATAATTTAAATAATTTCGGTAAAGATTCTGGACATCTACAAGTAGTGTATTTAAAAAAAATCCTTTTTTTCCCACTTTACTATACCATACATCTGTTCCCAAAGCTTGTGTGTTTTCATGTCCAGTGCAAACTTCAGAACACCTGTCTTTCAGCTACTTAAATGCCCTATTTACAAGAGATGAACTAAGTAGCTAAGCACATGAGATTTTGGACAGGAAACTTTTGCAAATTGCAGTTTTCACAATATGGATGAGAGGCTTGATAACAGTCAAAAGAACAAGAAATTCAAATTTACAAAGAAATACTTTATTCTTTCATCCCAGATCAGTTCAGTTTGAGTAAACATACAGTACACTGAATCTGCCTCCATTTGCCTGTAATATCTGAGCACTTACTAACTACAGTGGCAGGCACTTGAAAGATGCATGTAATAATATAAATTACCTGCACCAATTGGAAAGACATATTTGTACTTCTCTACCTCCAGACACTCCACAATGGGACACAGACCCCCTTCCCTACTCTCAAATGAGTGACAACATGGGACATGTTAACCCTAAATTGAGGAATACAATGCGGAACATCATTTCCCCTGCAACTGTCTGTTCACCTCTGTTCCCTTTCCCCTCCTCAGTTTCTCAACACCTCCCCTTTCCTTTTGTCCCCTAAATTCTTTCCAGCTCTCTCCAGCTTTGGCAGCAGCCATCAGGCTTTGGAGAGGAGTTTCATGCTGATTACAGGGGCAGCCAATCAAATACCAGAAGCAGCAGCAAAGCCAGGTCATTTCACTGCCTGCAGCCTGGACTTACTCAGTCCTGTACACAGTAGGGAGAGCAGAAGCATACTATACGCAGGAGAGGAGGCTAGCAAATGGGCAATATGCAGAACAGTCTGGGCACGCAGCGGGATAGCAGGACACAAATGCATTGCCTAAACCAATTGAAACGAAGCAAGATGTCCTGTCTAATAAAAGATAGCTGCTAAGTCTAAAGAAAGACAAAGTTTTGATTCCATATAACTGATAGAAATAAATGGCCAATACACAGACACACTAGCAGATTGTTTACCTTCTGTGCATAGGACAGATCTTTTGTATACTTTGGAAACCAGGCAAAATTCAAAAGCTTAACATTAAGAGTTAGGAAAACAGCAGCTAATGGTAAAAAGTGTTTACAATTTCTAATGGAGGTCCTGCGAGCAGATTAAAAAAAAAAGCCATCCCATCTCCCTCCCAAAGGGGTCTACTGCACTGAACAGCTTTGAAAAGCAGGGCAAAAAGCTCTTCAACCTTAAGACCTTGCTTAGGCAAGTAAACAGGTGTTTTCTAAAAAAATGTGTTTTAGCTAAAAGTAACTTTTACAAACCCAAAGTACATTTAATTCCAATATGAAAAAATAGGTGAAACCTCCATGGAGTCAACCGTAAACAGACTGGATAAAGCACTAAGTAATATTACTGTAGGAAACATTTCTGAATAGGTAGAGTGATGAATCTACAGATGGCCTAATCAACCTTTTCCATCTCTAATTTCTGCAATTCTGAATGTTAAGGCTAAAGGCATTAAGAATATTTTAGCATACAGCGGTTGTTTTTGTAAACATTTTGCTTTTGAAGTATTCATGAAAAGAACTAATTGGGATGCCAATCAAAATCACTGTAATGCCATAAATTTAATCCTTTCATTGTCACTAAAATCGTTTTTGCTTATAGACATTTTTCTATTTGCAGTAACTTCTTTCTCTTGTTCCTATTAAGACTATTATTTTCACCCTGTTATTACTAATCCTTTCTTTGTAAATAGCCACACCTATTTTAATCCAAAATGGTGCGGTAAGCATTTGCTTCTTTGTGGAAGTACACACATAATTAGGTTAATCTGTGCTATCTTGCCATGTGAATTGATTGTTTCTTTACTGTGTATATATTTCATAACACACTATGCTTGCCAGACTGCTTGGAGGCAAATCCAGAGCAATTTACCAAGCATGTAGCTACTATGAGCTGAAATCTTGACAGGATAGCAAGTTGTATAGCCACTCCTACCTGCCACTTATTGCTCATGATAGCTTTTCACTTGCACATTAAATTTTGACCACACCCTTCTTTCACAAACAAGCCCTTTCATTAAATTCACTCAACTAAAACTTTGGCAGATAAGTTATTGGGTTTTGTATGTCAACTGAGTATAGAGGACTTGAAATTCACAGTACCAAGGTAAAATTCTCAAACTGTAACAACTACATTACCTGTATGAAGTCCAAAATTGTCAGTGGAAGCAGATCATCCAGATGGCCAATATCTTTGGAGAAACGATTTAAGATTCTCCCTATGAAAACAGGATTCAAAAGAAATTGTGGGTTTTTTCCTAAGACAATTTTTAAAAACTCTCAAAAATCAGAATATTTTTAAAAAGACATTATACTTTAGTTTTACAGACAATTTAAGAAAAGCAAGAAGAAAATGGCTGACATCTGAAAATAAACAAAAAAGGAGATCTTCTGAAAACAAAAGGAGATTTTTTTTACAGCTAGTGCAATATGTTTTGCTGAAAAAGAATAAAAATGCTCTTTTTGAATGAATGCTTCTTTAATACAGATGTAAATTGTTTATTTAACAGTTATAGTGTGTGGTCACCATCATTTCAAATGTTTCATAACAGTCTGAAACTAATAATTTAGATAGAACCGAAGACCCCAATCCTGCAAACCCTTACATATATGCATAACATTATTCACATAAGTAAGCAGTTATAGGACTAGATTCTTAATACTTATATACTTCAATCAATATGGGCCATAACCTGGCTGACTCTGGTACCTGCTTGCAAGTTCCGCTGACATTTACCTGAGTTGCATGCATTTTTCCACAAGGCCTAATATGATCCTTTTTAGTAGTTCTGTGATTTTTAACAACTTAGATTTCACAAAAGAAAAAAGTAAAGAAATCTTTGCATATTTAAATTCACATTGCAGACGTTACTAAAATCAAATTTTAGTTAGGTTTGTGTTGATGCGGCATGTTTTTATGTCGATGCAGCATGTTTTTTATATTTATTCAAAACCTTGACAATGCTGATCTTTATTAAAACTAATAACATTTTTAATCTGTTATCACTGAAGCATTTATTCTCTTCTATTTTCTTAAGTTCTACTTGAGTGAAAAAAATTCAGTCATAGCAAGAGAGCTTTAACTATAAACATCACCATTCTGCCACCATTAGGTAGATTAGTACTTTACTCCACAAACTGATGCTTCTACTCAGGAAGTAAGGTACCACTTAACCTAGGGATGAGACTCCTGCCTTCCATAAGGGGTTTATGCATGTGGACCCATTCACGTTTCTTTCTTTCTTTTTCTTTCTAGCTAACTCTATTATTTTAATGTATTTTGTGATGAGATTTGGTTTCTCTCTCTTTTGGAATCATGGATCATAAGGGGAAGGGATCAAGGAATGTCTTTTGTTTGGAGCAAAGTGACAAAAATCAGTGCTTTCCAAATCCTCCTCTGGTAGAGGGGCAAAAGCAGGTCCTCTGCTGAAAATTCTGTTGATCTTAAAAGTTTGGTGTAAAGATGAACTGCAGATTAAAAAATGAAAACAGAGTTAAACAGAGATGCTTGTGATGAACATCTCTCTCATTAGCCAGGATGAGCTGAGAGAGGATGATTCAGTTCACAAATGTTTCTTTAAACCAGCTCTCTCAACAGTCTCTCTTCTCTCTCTGAGATAGCCTCTTGGTATGTCTAGGTTTACTGAAGATATCTCACAGTGCATTATTCTGTGACATCACAAACACTATGTGACCAGGCTGTGCCCCTAAAATCCCCATGCAGATGTCACCACACAGTGGGAAAGGACAGCTCCTTCTACAGAACTATCCCCACTTACCTAGTACCTCACAGAAGACTGTCCACAGGGTCAGGATTGATGTGCTGTGGACAGGTCAGGGACTGAGAAACCCCACATTGGGTGGGAGTGGGGTGAAGTGAGAAACACAATCCTTCTTTCAACCTTGTAACGAGTACTCAGGAAAATTAACTGATTCTGGCACAGTAACCCGTTCTGAGGTGCCCTTGAATCATGGGGAATCACCAGGAGGTGTCCCTGTTCATGCAGACCCATTGCAGAGGAAGAGGAAGGGCACACTAAGGGCATGGAGATAGCTCTGAGACACAGGGTCTCCATGCAGATAGCGCAGAGATCCTGCAGTTTCTGGTATCCTCCAGATTTGCAAATGAGCCCTGCCAGTTGTTTCATGTTGGAACAGAAAGATCAGGGAAAACTCCAACAAGGGACGCCTCTTGGAGGCTTCTTTCCCCTTGGTCCCCTCATGGGGGTTTTGACACAGGAGGGGTGACTCAGCCCACGAAATGCATGTGCTGCAGTGAGACTCCTGGTAGCTCTAACATCACATTCTGAGATATCTTCAAGGGAACCACATAGTACCAAGAGGATTTCACAAGGGAAAAGATCATTTAAAAAAATGTAATGCTAACTTCTCTTCAGACTGCCCCTGTGACCTGCTTAGCAGGGACATACAGCACAGAAGCCTGAGCTTCTCTCGGTTTTAAATTTTGCTTTGGCATTCACCTTTAATCTGGTTTATTTGTAATACTGATAAGAGATTGCAGCAGAATTATCTTGGTTATTCCTCAGAGGAAATTCCATAATACACAGCACGGCACCCACAAAGCACGTTCCTTCATACTGGCTACTTCCACACCAGTAGTACAGTGCAGGTCAGCATTAACAACGTCAGGAAACCTGGAATACCTTCGTCATGTCCCATGATTCAGTGAGTAGATAGCACATGCCAACTCCTTCCTGGAGCAACATGACAGTTACTCTAACACAGTTGTGAAACCAGGGATAGCTCAGGGGTTTGAGCATTGACCTGCTAAACCCAGGGTTGTGAGTTCAATCCTTGAGGGAGCCACTTGGGGATCTGGGGCAAAAATTGGTCCTGCTAGTGAAGGCAGGTGGCTGGACTCAATGACCTTTCAAGGTCCCTTCCAGCTCTAGGAGATTGGTATATCTCCAATTATTATTTTATTATTATTATAACTTTGTCCTTTTTGTAGATGAGGCCCTAATGGGTAGAAGGCTGAGACGAATTAGTACTGAAATGCTCACAAACTATCACAAAGCAGTTTATCACTTTGAAGTTTCAATCCCAACAATATCTGAAGTTTTGTTGTCCATTTTCCGACAGGTTTTTATTGCAATTTACAAGCGAAAGTTACTCAAGGAGTTTTTAAGAGGTTTGTTACTGTAGAGGTTAGTGACTAAGCCTTTGCACTACCTCAAAAAGTTTCAAAGCTCTACTGCAGCCCCTATAAAGAGAAGGAGAAAGTTTTAAGTTGCAACAGTAATAAAATTCTGTTCTGGCTCTTTAAAATAAAATAAAACATACGCAATCATATGCAACACAAAAATTACCAAAAATACCAAAACTCATTATGACTGCCAAGAACAAGTTCCAGAATATTCTCATTTACAACAACATCTCATTTGGCTAAAGTTCTTTGATGCATACAGACCCACGCTAAAACCAAGCTGGGTGAACCATAAGAAAGTCACGCCAGAGGAATCTATCTCCTCCTCTTATCCACATTACAAACAAACTCCTACTTAATTCTCATGGATAATCAAATTGCTAATTAATACCAAAAATGTAATTTTGGTGATTGCCTTATAAAATTGTTATATGTTTTTAGAGAATGTTTTTGACACAGCAGCTAGTAGGAAAGTAGAAATTAATCTGCCATTATCAATAAAATGTGAAAAAATCTTTTAATCTGCCTAATCCACATTCAAATGTAAATATAGTAATTCTGTGGAATGACAAGGACTAAAATATGACTAAGAAAAACAGTTGGTGTATGAACATGACTGAACTTGAAAGCAATGGGCCCTCCTACAATCCACCCTATGAAAAGACAAGAAATGTAAATATCCTGGAGTTGGATCAACCAATTCCTAAATAGGATATTCAGGTCTATCTACAATTGCAAGATTTTAATATTTTGGAACCTTCAATAGTTATTGCACAAAGTTGTTTATATCTATTCAGTATTTATGCACAATCCTTTTGCTAATGCTTGACTGTGATCATTAAGCTCATGGCAGTGTTTGCCTCCTAAAGGCTCATGTTTCCTTCTCCTGTTGCTAATTAGTTATTCTAGTGCCCATATTACTGTTGTACCTGGGTGCTTCGCAAATAAAAACAAAAAATTTCTAGTACAGAAGAAAGAAACAAACAAAGCAATGGGCCTTAATCCCACTTTCACAAAAGCTGGTTTTACCCCAGTGTTACTCCACTGATTGTATGAGATCAGAATCAAGCCCGGGGACCCAGTTCACAGAAGGTATAACTTCTCTGAACAGTAATAAACTCAGTCTATGACAGCTCACCAGAGAGAGCAAATTCCATCATCAGGGACCAGTCACAGAGAATAGTCTGCATCCAAATCTCAGTGCCCCATTCAGGGATTTGCCATTCTGATGTTGCATCCGTAGAGACTGCATATTCACAATATGGATATGTCTACACTGCAATTAGACACCCGTGGCTGGCCTGTGCAGCTGACTTGGGCTTGTGGGACTTGGACTAAAGAACTGTTCAACTGCGGTGTAGACATTCAGGCTCGGGCTGTAGCCCGAGAACTGAGCCCTGGGACCTTGCGAGATGAGAGGGTCCCAGAGGCCAGGCTGCAGCCTGAGCCTGTACATCTACACTGCAATTGAAGAGCCCCTTAGCCCAAGCCCCGCAAGCTTGAGTCAGCTGGCACAAGCCTGCCATGGAGTTTCTAACTGCAGTGTAGACATTACCCTAAATTTCTAATTCAAACTGAAGATTGTTTCACAAGATATGAAGAAACAAAAGTCTACTTCTCCTTTTTAAATAGCACATGGTTTAGTTGCTGGGGTATGCACTATTAACTGTGCAAGAGAAGAGATTCTAGATGTGAAAGCAAAATTAGTCATTCTTGCAAAAATTCTCAAACTTTTCCCAAGAACATGATTACATGTTTTCTGCCAGCATTCACACACAATTTGCCCAGGGTTGCTCCCCAGATTCAAAGGATTGTTGCACCTGATATCTGGGAACTATAAAGCTGGCCTACTAAAAATATTTTCTCTAAACCCTCTGGGGCTCTCATACCCAATCACCATCTCTATGGGCTCCCTTACGCTTCCCCAAGTCCCTTAAATAAGCTGTAAGTGTTCTATGGATCATTTGGACTGGTATTTTCAGGACACTGAATGTGTAGTATGTATGTTCCCTCAAAAATCCTGCCTTAGAATTAACCCACATTTTCAGCTTGAAAAATTATCAAACTCAACTACTGCATGCAACCTGAATTATTCAAATAGGAATCACATCTTCTTCACATAGCATTTTAAAAGAAGCAAAATTACTAAAAATATAGACATTGTATAGATGGATAACCTACACTGACCAAAAAAAGTCTTCCCATAAATCTATTCATAAATCTTTTAAAGTGTCAGTGTTGCAAGAGTACTTGAATCTGCCAAAAGAACCTGCTATTTTTGGTATTGTGAAACTCCCAAACGCTTTGTGTAATTTCAGTAGCAAGCTGCAGTGGAGAACGTGCTCACTCCAGCAATTTCATGTATGTTATTGCATTAAATAACTTAATCAAACCACACTCTGTTCTTAGATTTATTCTGAAGTAATTAAATAACTATTCAATGCCAATTAATCACAGTTAAATAAGGGTCTGTCAGCAAAGTGCTATGTACACATTTGAGACTATTTAACTGTCAAATACTTGGCAGTATCTAAGTTAAACAATGATTCATTAAACCTCCCTTACTACACAATGGTTAGGCTAAACTTGAAGTGAAAGAATCGAAACTCTTTTGTTCTGCATGAAAAGGACATCAAACCTCAGAGTGTGATATTCTTTTCTTACTAACTCTGTAAACTGCTTTAATTTCATGAATCAGAATGTGTTCAGGTGCTCTATATCCACTTTGGTTCTGCAGCTGTTTGTTGGTACTTTGGAGTAGATGTTCAAATCTTTTCATCCAAACAATGAAAATACTTGACAATTTACCACACCTATTTAAAATATTTATTCATACTAAATAATTAAAGGAATATAATCCAAACTGAATCAACATTTATGATCTAAACACCAGACAATGAAAGAATTTTCTTCTACCAGTTATACGTTATTATCCTCCACATTAACCTTCAAGTGCTACTATTAGCATTTAGCATTACACAATCCAAATTCCCAAAATCAAGTGATTAGTAATCTTTGTTAAATGAATTTTACTATCCTGCTTTACTTTCTGGCCAATGTATTAATCAAAACATTCCTTTACAACAGAATAAAATGGATGGATTGATTTTAAAGTCTTGCAAATAATTTATAAAGCACTATATTCACTTGGGTCAACATACATTTCAGACCTACTTTGTTATTGCTGGTCTGCTGACTCACTTATTTTGAATGAGAAAAGGTTTTAGAGTAAGACTGCTGGGGATAGAGCTGTAGAGATGCTTGTTTTTTGCCTAGAACACTTTCCCTGTAGAGATTAGGCTAATCCTTATTATGGAGCATTTTGAACATACGGTACCACACTTTTACTCAATGTACACTTTATTAATAAAATGTTGGTTTCCTTTGTAACCTGAACAGTTACATGGGAATGGGCCTGAACATCAGGTTTAAAGCTCAAGGACATCTGCTTTACTACAAATTACTTTAGGGGTCATTACCAGGGCCGGCTCCAGACCCCAGCGCGCCAAGCGTGGGGTGGCATTGTCCTGGCAGGGCGGCATTTGGCTCCGGCGGACCTCCCGCAGTCATGCCTGCGGGAGGTCCACCGGAGCTCCAGGATGAGCGGACCTGCTGCAGGTATGACTGCGGAGGGTCCCCTCTTCCCGCGGCTCCGCTTGAGCTCACGCAGGCATGACTGCGGCGGGTGCGCTGGTCCCGCGGATCGGACGGAGCTCCACCGGAACCGCGGGACCACGGGACCGTCTGCAGCCACTTCTGCCCCGGCCGCGGGACCGGGGAAGGGTGGCGCGAGCGGCGCAGCGCGCCGCCCTGCTTGGGACGGCGGAATTTCTAGAGCCGCCCCTGGTCATTACCACCCACTCTACTGCATGGGGAGATGGTTAGAAGCAAAAATGTTGCTCCACTGTCCACAAACAGGCTGAAAGAAGAGTAACAGACCCAAACAGCATCATCCCTCACTGCCTCCAAGCCCTCGTAACCCCCTTGGAAGCAACACACAGAGTGCTTGGGGATCTGTACATTTAGGAACTGCCTCTGCAAGGTACTTACGCACATACACATAATTTAAGATCAAGTAGTCCCATTTACTTCTTCAGGCTTACTGCATGCTTAAAGTTATGCATGTGCTGAAGTACTTAGCTGAGTCAGGACTAGATATGGTTGGGAATTTTTTGACAAAATGGAAAGACAGAGACTGACTATATCTCAGCAGTTGGAGCAGCGAGTCACCTCTCAGAGGTGAATCAGACAGAGCACGAATTTAAACCTGGGTCTCCCACATCCCAGGTTAGTGCCCCAACAGCTGGAAAACAGGCTCATGAGGCGTGTGCGCACACACACACACACAAAACTGTTCAAAATCGTGCAAATTTTTGCGAGAGGAAAACAGTTTCTCACATGCTTGGGCAGCTACACAGTAGAAAGTGTGCGATTGGCAGATATCTATTCTACTCAGCAAGATTAGGGTGGAAATTCCCAGTGAAGTGTTATGCTGACGTGCTTCAGAAAGCTGTTTGAAGCAGGGCAGTAACGAGCAAGCAAAGAAGAGGAGCCAGTATTGGTATGCTTCTAACGGTTTTTCCATAACAGGGTGCATTACAGCTGCATATAAACAACAGATTTATTTACACCAGATTGGCTATAAGGAGAGGAAATCACTAATTATACAAAAAGTCACACATGCATTAACCATCCCAAATCATAAATCATTTTAAAATTATTTTATATATTGTTCAACAACAATATACACAAGATGGGAGTGAAAGGCAATAACTATGCAGAACTGAACTTTTACACACAGAGATGTATATTCTGTAGTACAAATATACCCAAATTTACCGATATTAAATGTGGTTTTTTCTATTCTGCTCTGCTAATGGTATAAGTTGGTAACAACACCATATGTGTCTTGGTCTGTTAAACTATGACACACACACTTTTTTTCCACCCACACTGAGTATATACACATAGTTTAATAAATACATTCTACTGCAACTATAAGAAGTCTTCCAGTTTATCAAATCAGAAAAAAAAGTGGATTTATCCATATCAAATGCTGGCAGGAAGCACACATTGCATCAACCTAGTAAAATACAACTTAATGCAATCATCCAATCAACAAAATAATTAAAAATGGACAGACTCTGAAAGGTAACATAAGTTTAACAGATTTCTCCAACGAGAAATCTGAAAATACATCTCCTGTGTAAGTGACAATTACTGATCCATTTTGGCTTTACTTACATGTTCCCACAAATAAATGTCTATAGGCCTCTTATCTTTTTTTTATATGGAGTTAGCACCACATGCCCATGTAAACTGCAACACAAAATTGCTGGCTTCCCTACAGGCATCCTATAAATACAAATGAATTCTGCCCCATATTTTTCCTCAGAGGCCTGAAACTGACAGGAATATTATCACTTTCTCAGATTCTTGCAAATGGGCACACAGTGGTACTGGGCAGAAATGTGCTGAGATCATAACATCCATTTATCTGAACTGCCAGCATGTAACAAATTCAGATGGGGTGCTTGCTACCCAAATTAATTTACTACTTGAAAAAGACTTGATTGTCAAAAGACTGTCAAAGACTGTCAAAAAGAAAAGAGGAAAAGAGTTAAGAAACTGCAAGAAAATCTGAACACAGTTTGTGTTTGTCTAATTTTCAAGTATAAGATTAAAAAGAAGAAGAAAATGAGAGAAAATCAGCTACAAAAGAGAGATATTTACAAAAACTGGCTGATAGTTTTTATGCAAGTGTTGTCCCGTTACTACATATGGGCTGTATTTTGATACTGTTAACACTCTTACTGGATGACACCAGATGAATACACTATCTGGTGTGATTTATTGTTCTCAAACTTTACTGCTGTTGTTCCTGAGCTGCTTATTCCAACTAGTATCATTATTTTCATGAACTTTTGATTAAATCCACCTCTGTGCAGAAGACCAGCACAAAGCCCACGCACCACTCAAGTAGCACTTAAACTCTATTTTGAGATCTTAAGTGGGACTTAAATGGTTCATCTAAAGGTCTTTCCACTTGCCTGTTTCACATGTAGGGTTGCCAGGAGTCCAGTTTGGGACCAGAACATCTGGTCGAAAAGGGACCCTGGCAGCTCCGGTCAGCGGTGCAACAGAGCTAAGGCAGGCTGCTTTTGGGAGCAGTGCAGAACCATGGCAGGCAGGGAGTCTGCCTTAACCCCGCTGCACTGCCGACTGGAGCCACCTGAGGTAAGCACCACTCAGTCAGAGCCTGCACCCCCACCTGCACCCCAACCCCCTGCCCCAGGTTAGAACCCCCTCCTGCACCCTAAGTCCCTACCATACCCTGCACCACTACCCGCACTCCAACCCCCTGCTCCAGGTTGGAACCCCCTCCTGCACCCTAAGTCCCTACCATACCCTACACCACTACCCGCACCCCAACCCTCTGCCCCAGTTCAGAACCACCCCCGTACCCAAACACTCTCCCAGAGCCTGCACTCCTCACCCCTTCTCGCAACCCAGCTGCCTGCCCCAGGTCAGAACCCCCTCCCACACCCAAACTCCCTGGTCCAGGTCAGAACCTCCTCCTGCACGACAGCCCTGAGCCCCTCCCACACTCCAAACCCCTCAGCCCTAGCCCTGAGACCCCTCCTGCACCCCAACCCACTCTTCTCTGGCCCCAGCCCAGAGCCCACATCCCCTCTCACATCATCCCCAGCCCAGAGCGCCCTCCTGTATCCCATGCCCCTCAGCCCTTGCCCCACCACAGAGACCGCACCCCCAGCCAGAGTCCTCACACCCTCTCACACTCCAACCACCTGCTCCAGCCCAGTGAAAATGAGTGAGGGTGGGGGAGAGCGAGCGACAGAAGGAGGGGAGCTGGAGTGAGGGTGGGGCCTCAGAGAAGGGATGGAGGAGAGGCAGGGCCTCGGAGAAGGGGCAGCACAAGGGTGTTTGGTTTTGTGCAATTAGAAAGTTAGCAACCTTATTCACGTGTATATGGTCAGGAAAACACATATCTTATTAACATTCAATATTTGATCTCCCGAGCTTAAAATTTCAGCACAGAATGTATGCAAATTCCTCATTAACAATAGCTACATTTAAAAGTATCTTGATTCCCACTACTGTACTACTTTTCTGCTCTCAAATTACCTTCACCTTAAGTGTCAGACACTGTATTATAATACAGCATTACCAGTTAACCACTTTCTCTACAATTTCAGTCTTACCAGGATTCTCCATACAGAATAAGATTTAGTGGCTGCAATAAAATAAGCCCCTAAATAATCTCTTTTACAAAAGATTTTACCTTCTTTTATGGTATGTTCACAAGCAATTTTCAAATTATTGATCACTGAGCTCACTTACTGCCTCTCATTTCATATATCAATATTTTCCTAAATCACTGTGTTCCTTCACAGTAAATAAAGAGATCAGAATCATTTAACGATTTTGAATAGCCTCTAGCTAAAAACCATAGCTTTATCCACCAAATACAAAACCACATCTTTTTTTGTTTATAATAAGATCTTTAATCATAATAATACAGCTTATTTATTCTCTCCTTTCCTTTTCAGAAATAGCTTTAAATTTTGTCCCTCTTATACTAACACCTAAAGAAAAAAAGAAAAGACAACCAAAAACACTGACTGCACTCAAGAGTCTTGACTTGTTTTTTTCCACTAGCTTTGCTGGGGAGGAGGGTGTTTTAATTATCAAATTTCCCTGCATTTGAGAAAAATTAAGTGTTGGATGTAATGCAATGCAAACAGGGTGAATACAAAAGCAAGAAATAAAATATCCCACCTCTTTAAATGCATTGCGAATACATTTCAATATTAATTTATTTTTTGTATACTTCCACTTTTATATGAGGAGCAAGAGCATTGTAATTCCAGGAGTCTAACAACCTATAAAATAAGCAGTTTTTTTTTAATGAATGAACAGGTCCCAGTAATAAGAGGACATGGCATCATGCATTGCTAACATTGTGTGAAGTAAAATATATATATAAATGGCAACCATTCACACTTATTATACACAAATGCTTCCTCTACTCACATTTTCACAAATCACCAACATAGCAAAAACTTGGAATAGGCCATATAAAATGTATGACTTGTTGGCTCTTTACCAGTCAGATCATTTACTGGACTCTCACTTGGATTTCTGGGTACCATGAAGACACTAACTTCTGAAAGAGCATGTGTGATATAACTGTATGATGATGTATAAATCCTGATTGTAGTCAGATCATTTCTTATTTCATTTTGTTCTCTTTTGGATCTCTTTCCAGGAAGTAATTTAAACGATATAGCTCAGAATGTGCTTACTGCTATTGAATGGACAAGAAAGAAAAGGGGTTATGGTGGCTTTGAGGGCCCCCACTGAGCAAGAGGTAAGCCAGAAGTCCAGCTCAGGTGACAGCATCGACCTATCAGGCGCATAGGGGCGGCGGGGGGTAGGGGGGGTTATACCCCATGCCCTCTATGTGGAATCCTCCACCGACAGCAGCACTCACCCTCCCACTCATGGGATCAGAGTATAACTGGGTCTCTTCTGATCTGCTATGGACATTGTGCTAGCTGACTTGATCTTTGGGGCTAGAAAGGAATTTTTCCCTCTGCCAGACTGGCCAAGGCAGGGTGGGTTTTCTCACCCTCCTCGTAGCAGATCAGAGATCCGGTGGGATAGGTAAGGAGGTTAGCTCAAGATGTCATAGCTCAGTAGATACCAGATGTGGTAGGTCTCCAGTGCAGGTAATCATTCCAAAAGGGTTCCAGTTCCCTGATAAACAGGAGATGGAAGGGGATTTAGGGAAGTCATCTCCTAAACAAGCTGGAGAAGGGGGCTGGTGCCCCTAACATCTGGCACCCCCTTTCTTTCCAGCCCCTCTTAACCCTCACACGAGGGAAGAGCTTCTCAACAATGGGCTACTTCCAGGTTGGGAAAGGGGAAAACTGTTAGTCCCAATAGATGGAGATGATTAAGGGAAGAATGATGACCTGCGCAGTATAATTTATTGCCCGATATTCCCAGATAAGTTAATAAAGTTGCAGCCTAATTAAACTACATCCACTGCACATTGCTTTTCTTCCTATGAGGCTAGAACAATGGACTGAAATAACTAGAGACATATTTATGTTTCCTTTCAAAGCCATTTTTAGTTTGTTTATAGGAATCAAAGAATATAGAAATGTGACTTTTTTTTATAAGGATGCTCTCCAATAATATTAAAAAGCAATTGCTTGCTAATGTGGTACAATGCAAGAAGCTAGAATCTAAAACAGGCTTTGGACACACTGCACCATTAAACATTAGCAGTGAACTTCTTAAACAATATAAAAAGAATGTTGCCAACTCTCAAGATTTTAATTGCAAGTCTCACAATATTTGGTGATTTTCTTAAAGCCCCAGTTCTTGAAGTCAGATGATTACCTGAGAATCATAACTTCCATTAAAAAGAAAAAAAAAGAGTTTTTAGCATTCATGGTGGTAGAGAAAAGACTGACAGTGTGACCCTATTGCAATCTAAAGGCTCAAAAAGCAAATAAAAAGATAACCTAAAGTTATTTTTAAAATCTTGTGATTTTTAAGATAATCATGATTTTGCAGATCTGATTCATGTCTTTGTGCTTGGAGTTGGCAATATTATAAAAATATATAATTTATTACAAAACAATATAATCCCCACTAGCATGCATGGATAAAATTTACAATGCAGGATATTTTCCAGATGCTAGCATGACCAAAAAAAAGGGGGGTCTATTGGAACAGTGGTCTATAAAGAGTCAAAGACTGATCAAACAGGGATGTGTATCCACAACAGAACTAAAAGAATGCTCAGATGAACAGATATGTCCAGAGAAAGACATGAGAGCATTTCTAGCTTTGCACACACAGAAGTTAGAACCTCCATTTGTACACAGGGATGGTAGCTACCTGACCAGATATCCTTTTGCCACAGTGTTGAGTGACATGTTAACCACTTGGTGCTCAAACCACCAAATTTTGGTATGCATTCTATCAGGACTGGTGTGGCAAAATCCACAACTTTGGAGAGATTTGAGTCAGAGAGGGTCCAGGTGAATGGCAATGCAGATTGCAATATTATATCATTCAGAGTCAGATTGGTATGATGACAACACAGAACATCACTGAATACACAACTCTTTCCTTTTGAAATGCTCATTTAGAAGGCTTTCCGCCTGCCTGTGTCATGTGGCTATGGTCAGGAAAGCACATGTTATTACCATCCTGTATAAGATCTCCAAAACTTTTAGCAGCTTTTATAATATCCTCTCTCATATTGGAGAAGATAATTAGGACTGTGCTGCTTCTTAAAAACCCAGTAAATGTGACATTTCACACCCTCATCTGATTTTCTTGAGCCTCATCTTCCCTCTATTAAGTTATTTTTTGACCCAAGCCTCTATGAAGATTTGTACATCAATGTTTTCTTTGCTAATCTTTATGTCTATTTTAGCCTTGTCCAAACTGACATCTGTTTTTAACCAGTAAAGTGCCTAGCGAAGAGAGCTACAAAACTGATATTCATAAAAGGCCTATTCTACCACACAATTTAGCAGGCCCACATCTCATACGATTCCTAAGGCACCTTTTCTTCTCCATCAGCTTGTACTGTCAAAGAAGATCCCATACTAGTGGTGTTTTTGCTACTCAAAGTTTGGAAAAGTTAGCACTGATATTCCATGTCTTTTGCCCATCATATATGAAACACGTGGAATGGCAGTGAGTAATGCTTTCTACCACCACTGTTAGCTAGGAAACTCCATCCCATCCTAGCGGATGAAGAGTTGACCTCAGTTATTCATGCCTTTGTCACCTCTTGGATGCATTACAGCAATGTGATATCCCTGGGTATGAACCCTTTAGCATTTAGGAAACTCCAACTAATACAAAATGCTGCAATGCATCTCCTCAGCAACACAGGCCACCATGAGTGCATCAAATCTATCCCGTTCTTTACATTGGTTGCCCACATAATTTTGAATCACGTTCAAGATCTTGTCAAGTATCAGAGGGGTAGCCGTGTTAGTCTGGATCTGTAAAAGCAGCAAAGAGTCCTGTGGCACCATATAGACTAACAGACGTATTGGAGCATGAGCTTTCGTGGGTGAATACCCACTTCGTTGGATGCATGTATTCACCCATGAAAGCTCATGCTCCAAAATGTCTGTTAGTCTATAACGTGCCACAAGACTCTTTGCTGCGTTCAAGATCTTGGTCCTCATCTTCAAAGAGCTTAATGACTTGGGCCAACTGTACCTAAAAGACCACTTAAAGCTCCAGGATGAACATCATGGTTGACAACTTCGCTCCTCAGGCACAACAGAACTCTCAACAATAAGAGTCAAGCTTGTCTGTGTGTGGGAGACAGAACCTTCTCCCGGGCTGGTCCAAGACTGTGGAATGAACTCCCCCAGGAAGTAAAGACTATCACAAACCTCACCAACTTCCACTCCAAATCAAAGGCACATTTCTTTGACCTTCCCTTCTCTAATGTAAATACATAACAACAGGAATATTTAACAAAAAACAAACAGAAAAACCTTACCAAAATAAGACACTCTACTCCATGCACTTCACCCTCTAAGGACAGGATAAGAGAACAAACACATGGCACAGATGTAGTCACATGGCTTGATGTACTACTAAAAGGCACTCAGTTACTACAGTGATGAGCACGGTATAAAAATCTATATAGAATAGAATTGAAAACTTGTCCCCACTGAAACCAATGGGAGTTTTGTTACTGACTTTAATGGGACCATCATTCTACCCATTGTGTTTAGGAGTGGCACAACAACACTGTAAGTGTGCTTACTCCACCATCATGTTCAAAGAGCAACTTAAATTTTGCGGGATGTTGAGTTTGGCCTCTATCCAGCTGGAATCAATCTGCAGCTAGTCTTTCATCCTTTATTCCCAATCTTGGAATTGTAACAGAGGGTTTTTTAGAATGAGGGGGGAGGGGAATTTTCTCCCTGACTAAAACTAAGATATGGCTGAAAAAAATTTCCTTAAATTTTCCTCCCTCCTTCCACAATGATAACCCAAACTGATGGACAGAGATTATGCATATGGATTTTTTTTGTATAACTTCCTTTGAGCAATCAGCTTCTGAAAAAAGGGGTTATCATAAAAATAATTATACAGCCTTATCTATAGCTTTCACTAATAGCAAAAGCTGTTTGAATGTATAGGAAATCTTATACCCTATATTTCTAATTAGACAAACAAAGTTAATTTCTTCTTAAGCAATCCACAATGGCATATAAGATTAGATACATTAAACAAAAAGAGAAAAATCCATATTATCTTAAGTAATGATACTTGACAAAGATAATATTATAATATACCCTCTCTACTGGTCATCTATTAGAAATTTACATTTCTTGAAGATGTAAACAATACGTCATTACAGTTAGACAAAGCAGTTAATATTAGAATACAGTGTCATGATTTATTCCAATTGTTTCTAGTGATAACCAGAAAGGCAGTGATACGTGAAACTAAACCTATGAAAGCAAACTTTACACTTTATGAATATTCTTCAGCATTCACCACAGTGATCACTCCTTATCATATACAAGCATAATTTAATTGTATCACCTACATTCTTTGAGAGCTGAAAGATAGATTGTTTACATTAATAAAGTAGGTTACATTTGAGACATGCATATATATTAAAAGCAAATTAAGGGGGGGGGAAATCTCACGATCCTATAAATCTAACTTTTTTCATGTCTCTGGAAATACGTTACACAATTACAAATAGACTTTGAAACAGTATATTTTAAGCTTAGATTTACACTGGAATAACAAGTCAACAAGTGATTACAAAATAGAAACAAATTAAACAAAAGTGTAGTATTTAGGACTGTCACAAGGTGGTGCTATTGTTAGTTATTTGCATTATGGTAGCACCCACAGGCCCAGTGAGACTCAAAGTCCCATTGTGCTGGGTGTTGGACAACCATGTAGTAACAGACAGTCCTTGCCCTGAAGGGCTCACAATTTAGATTAAGACAAAACACCAACACAAAGGGTTGCAGCAGATAACAAGGGAAATGGACAGGAAAAGGGGGAAGAGGGTAACAGTAATGGGGTCACAAGACCTGCTATGTGCTTTTAAGGAAAAAATAAATAAAATTATAAAAGAAAGAGCAGTTAGTGAATTTCTACAAGCCATTATCCATTGGTAGTTTAACTATGGGAATCATGGCAGAGATGGCTCTTGACAAAAGACTTCAAGAACAATAAAGTAGTAGATCTACTTTGTGGATAAGCTCAGGACAGTCTTTTGTGCACAGAGGGCATGAACAACACATATATGACCTTGTGAGAGAAGCAAAGTGGTGATGGACGGGAGAAAAACTGCAGGGACGAACCAGCTACAGAGACTCCATTGGGTAGGAGGAGAAGCAAGCTCAGCACTGTGGGGCAGGGGTTAAAATGGAGTCCAGCCAGGGATACCCCTCCCTGACTTATCCCCCTGGAGCCAGAATTGTGCAAGGGAAACACTCTAATCTGGGGGAGCACTAGGATCTCCCCTCTGCCATGTAGCTTTCGGGGGAAATTGCAGAAAGGAATCAAACTCCAGCTGGTAAGAGCAGCTGCAGAAGTAGCCAAATCAGGGACCTTTGGACATTCAGAGAATGTTCTACAGTTATTCTTGAACTTTCTCTGTCTGTGCTGACTTTATTCCCTCCTTCCCCTTTCCTTGTTCCTTCACAGGCTCTTCACCTGAGCTTCTCTCCACATCTGCCCCTCTTACCCTTGTCACCCCATCCTGTCCCTTCAGTCTCATTCCTTACAATGTCCCCCCTTCACTTTTCATTTAGTAACTCCCTCTTGCCCCCCCAACCCCAAAATGTTGTGGAACTAACATACTATTTGCTGCTGTCACATTGTTCACTTGGCTTTCCCCCACCTTGTGACTTTCTTCTCTATTTAGATAATAAATTCTTCCAGGCACAGACTGTCTGCTACTGTGTGTGTGTAGAGCACCCAGCTGAGCCCCCCAAAAATGGATCCTGATAAGGTAAGACAGAAACTAGCTAAATATGAAGGGGCCAAGTGATAAAGGGTCTTCAAGAGAAGGACCAGATGTTTGTGTTTGATGCAATAAAGGAAGGAGAACCAGTGTTGACCTGATCAAAGCAATGGATCAGAAAGTTGATCTTAACAGAATCTTTTTTGTGAGACAAGGTAGATGTCAGAGAGGCCAAAGAGAAGGAAGCTTCAATAGTCAAAATGGGACATAAGTGCCTGAATGAAGGTCTTGGGGTGTGGATTCTGGAAATACTGTGAAGCAAGAAGAAGCTCAACTTAAATAGGACCTGGATATGTAGGTCTAGAGAGCGAGGGCAAGGTCAAAAGGGACACCTGTGATAGAATGTATACACCCCATCTGCATGTGAACCACAGGCCAGAGAGGAAAGAAGCCACTCTGAAAGACTGTCTGCCTGAGCTGGCAGACCTGTAGACCTGCACAGGCATCTGCAGCTTGTTACGCTGTTGCTGCTCCAGGGGGACACACATGCCCTTTCTTTATCACCAGCCTGAGAATACAAAGTCAATAAAGTCTAAACAAAATTATTTACTTCTTTGTTTCTGTATGTTGCATTTTTAGCTTCTCTCTCTGAACACGACCACTACTTTAATCTAACAAATCAAATTAATATTCATTTAGCTACTTATTTGGATCTCGTGGGTTTATTCCTAGGGAACATCTATTCAAAAATTAAAATATAAAAGGTATGTCAAGGTACTCAAGACAAATCCATTTGTGGACGATATAAAACAGCAAGTATTATGTTATAACTCAGAGTAATGAGACAGGAAACTTTTAGGCTGTATAGCAGAAAATATTCCTTAACCAGCATAAATAATCAGACTATGGAACAGTCTCCAAAGGAAAGTGGTGGAAACCCCATTACTAGAGTTATTTAAAAACCAGATTATAAAATGTATTTAAAAATATACAGTAGATAATCTGTCATCGACAAAGAGAAAGACAAGATGGCTTAAGTCTTTTCCTTGCACACTTTCTACGATACTTTGATATTAATGGTATGACAATAGCAGTGAAACAGTTAACAACGTTGGCATTTAAACTGTCATATTTAGACATCAAAGTTCACATTTTTTAAAGACAAATGGTGGGGCTGTTGCTTCATTTCTACTTTATATGCCTGCAGACAAATGACATAGGGGTGTATTACTGTGGATCATAAATTCATGCTAGCAATCATATGCAAGAAGATATGGGCAGAGCAGTATGGTTTGTAAGGAATAATTTCAGTAACACAGGGAAGGTCCTGGTTTCTTTAAATACACTGTAATAGTTCCGACTACTTGCTGCCTAAGAATTCGGAAGTTGGAGATGAAGTATCATGAGAACTATCCATTTTTCTCTAAATCAATCAGTAATTAATCTGACCAGTTTCCTCAAAAAGAGTGATTTTAGTGGAAACAACATACATTTCTTTGTTAGCAACCAAATGAACAGTTTGCTGTTAATATCAAGGGGACAAATCGTTTTATAGATTATCCCTAAAAGGAAGGCTAGTAATGTACCTTGAAAAAGTTTCCCATGTACCCAACTATTTTTGGTCAAAACCATATATTCCTGGACCTTATTCTAGAGGGCATGATATAGAGCAATAATGCAAAGCCTACTAAAGTCAAGGGGCCTTTCTGTTGGCTTCAATGAACTTTGGATCAGGCCCACTGTGAGGTAACATTTGATATTATTTATTAGTAATTATTATTATTTGTGCAGGCCTGGAGATGTATGAACTCTTTTGTAAAATAAGGAACTGCATCTGGTTCAGCTCACTGCACACTATAAATTTATGTGTGGCCTACAGCAGCCATTGCCATCTAGCATCTTCTTATTCTCTTGTCTAAGCTAAATGACTCCATTGGTCTCAAACTTATAATGAAGTTAGCCTAGCACATTGAACTAGAGCTGTGTCTATGTGGATAATCCTACAAAGGGCCACTATGCCCCTTGTAAATTGTGTCTATAAAAAGGCCGCAACTCTTGTCCCCAGTATAAATGCAGTTACATAACATATACCTTTCATGGAAATTACATGAAAATAAGTCTTATAAAAGGACACTGCAATTCTTAAAACATTTGCTACCAGGAATCAAACGATGGTTGTATTTCATATTGCTGATGGGGGGTAATGAGAAAATAAAATTACAGACTGATAGAATGTCTGCCAGACAGTATTTTGCATCCTTATACCATAAAAGCAATGTACGGTAATTCTTCGTTATGAAGCAACCTCAGTGATGCATAGATCAACAAGTTATGGAAAATTCACAAGCAGGATCTTCCTAATTTGGACTATATTATTGTATTTTAAATATGCAAATATGAGAAGAATGTAGCTCATATTACCCAAACTATTTGCAAAAGAAAAAGGTGGATCTTTACAGCTACTGTGGAAGACAAAAAGGAAAAGTATAGTCCAGGGGCGGCTCTAGCAATTTCGCCGCCCCAAGCAGGGCGGCATGCCGCGGGGGGCGTTCTGGTGGTCGCTGGTCCTGCGGCTCCGGTGGACCTCCTGCATATGTGCCTGCGGGAGGTCCACCCGAGCCACGGGACCAGTGGACCCTCCGCAGGCATGCCTGAGGCTGGTCCACCCGAGCTGCGGGACCAGCGGACCCTCTGCAGGCACGCCTGTGGGAGGTCCACCGGAGCGGCATGCCGCCCCAAGCGCGCGCGCTTGGTGCGCTGGGGTCTAGAGCCGGCCCTGGTATAGTCTCAAATAGGGCTTGTCTACATGAGGAAGTTAACCAGAAGAGCTTTTGCAGAATAGCTATTACTCTTTAAATTTACACTTTACCTTATTCAAGAATAACTTCCCATGTAGACAAACCCTATCTTAGATGTTTAGTCTATATATATAATTTTTGGGTTTAATCCTGCTGGAGGCGTTACAAAAACAACTTTAAATATTTCTTTAAACTCTAATCTGAAGGCAAGTTATGAACTGTAATTTAGCTATGTGTTGAGAAAAAGCCAGCAGCATAAAATGTAAAGAAAAGTACTAACCCATTACAGACATGAAGGAAATATACAATATGTTCATGTAAAGCCAGATCCTCAGCTGGCATAAATCACAGTAATTCTATCACCAATATCAGAATAGCCTCACTGAAGGTCTGTCCCAGAGCATATGGGATTTTTTTGTGGCAAACAAAACTACACTTCAGGTGAAATTGAAGACCCCTTAAGTTAAGTCCAATTTTTTTTGAGTAAGAGTTCCACACAAAAAGACACTAAGCATCCTAATGATTATCTATAAAGAGAACATCTCAATTTACCCTAAATGACATTGCATTTAGGAAAGAAAGCTACCAATGAATAAGTTAAGGTATTCATGAGGTGATGTTGCATCAAAAACTTTCATTGATAAAGGAATTCCGTGCAATATTTTTCTCTTTGTTCCTTCAAGATGCACTTCTCTCTAGGTGTTTTAATCATTAACTTTTCACCTACTTATGTGGCAACTTTGTTTCTCTGCCAACCACTTTTGCTCAGATGCTTTATTCATCACCAAGATGCTCTGCCTATCTACTATAAGATATCAAACACAGCAGGAAGAAAAGAAGTTCAAAGACAGACAGAGGCGCAACATGAAGACTGTGAGAAAACCTGGATTTATCATGTGTCTATATTCCATACAAAACTGTGCATCAGACACTGTAATGTGGCTGAATTGCAAGTTATACCACAGACTGCAGTAAAAAAAAAATTACTCTAAGTGTGCATTGGTTATAACATGAAAAGAGTTAATCTTAATGAGAAAGGCTAACAAACGTGCACTCTGAGGTTTTCTTGTCCTAAAACTACAGGATTTATACTAAATCTCTAAAAAAGCATGATTAAAATTGGACAAAAAATGTGTATGTTTATGCAATTTTATTGCAAAAAACTCTGTGGACCACATTCTGCTCTAGGATGTGCTCATACAACTTCCACTGGAGTTAACATATTTCTAAGGGAAATGTGCAGCCATGTGAATTCAAAATCTATCACCTCCCTGCTTAGGCAAGACTGAGAACTTAATTTAAGTACCTTTACAGGGGAGCTGAGCATGTAACTTTCCTTTGTGCCTTTGAAAATCTCCCTCGTTAGACTTAGTGCAGTTGGTCTGACTTACCACTGCAAGTTTGGAAGAGGGAATTCATAAAGTCTTGACATGACTTCTATAAAACCGCTACAAAATATGTAAGAAAAGTAGGGCTGTCAAGCAATTAAAAACATTAATTGCGCTCTTAAAAAATAGAATACCATTTATTTAAGTATTTTTGATGTTTTCTACATTTTCAAATATAGTGATTTCAATTACAACACAATACAAAGTGTACTGTGCTCACTTTATATTTATTTTATTACAAATATTTGCACTGTAAAAAAAAACCAAAAGAAATAGTATTTTTCAATTCACCTAATACAAATACTGTAGTGCAATCTCTTTATCATGAAATTTGAACTTACAAATGTAGAATTATGTACAAAAAAATAAAACAATGTAAAACTTTAGAGTCTACAAGTCCACTCACTCTGACTTCTTGTTCAGCCAATCAAACAAACAAGTTTGTTTACATTTGAAGGCGATAATGCTGCCTGCTTCTTATTTACAATGTCACCTGAAAGTGAGAACAGGCATTTGTACACCATTGTTGTAGCTGGCGACGCAAGATATTTACGTGCCAGATGCTCTAAAGATTCATTTGTTCATTCATGCTTCCAACCACCATTCCAGAGGACATGCGTCCATGCTGATGATGGGTTCTGCTCGATAACAATGCAAAGCAGTGCAGACTGATGCATGTTCGTTTCATCATCTGAGTCAGATGCCACCAACAGAAGGCTGATTTTCTTTTTTTGGTGGTTCAGGTTCTGTAGTTTCCACATTGCAGTGTTCCTCTTTTAAGACTTCTGAAAGTATGCTCCACACCTTGTCCCTCTCAGATTTTGGAAGGCACTTCAGATTCTTAAACTCTGGGTCGAGTACAGTAGCTATCATTAGAAATCTCACATTGGTACCTTCTTTGTGTTTTGTCAAATCTGCAGTGAAAGTGTTCTTAAAACAAACAACATGTGCTGGGTAATCATCCGAGACTGCCATAACATGAAATGTATGGTAGAATGCGTGTAAAACAGAACAGAAGACATACTATTCTCCCCCAAGAAGTTCAGTCACAAATTTAATCAATGCATTATTTTTTTTAACAGGCATCATAAGCATGTCCTCTGGAATGGTGGTCGAAGCATGAAGTGGCATATGAATGTTTAGCATATCTGACATGTAAATATCTTGCAACGCTGGCTACAAATGTCCCATGTGAACGCCTGTTCTCACTTTCAGGTGACATTGTAAATAAGAAGCAGGATAAGAAGAATAAGATTGCACTACAGTACTGTATGAGGAGAATTGAAAAATACTATTTTATCATTTTTACAGTGCAAATATTTGTAATAAAAAATATGAAGTGAGCACGGTATACTTTGTACTATATGTTGTAATTAAAATCAATATATTTGAAAATGTAGAAAAACATCCAAAATATTTAATAAATTTCAATTGGAATTCTATTGTTTAAAAGTGCAATTAAAACTGTGATTAATCATTATTAATTTTTTTAATTGCAATTACATTTTTTGAGTTAATCACGTGAGTTAACTGTGATTAATCAACACCCCTAAAAAATTCATTCATTTCAAAAGAAAGATTTCAAAGTCTTCCTTATTGTTAATTCTCAGTACTAACAGCATGATCAGAGTTCTTTTTTAGGGATCATTTCATAAGTACATCATTGAAAACTCCATCTATGATATGTATGTACTCGGAGTTGCTAATGCCTCCCATCGCATGTACTGCTGCGGCTACACTTTAGTTTTAGAGTTATCAAGCTAGTGTGGGTATGTCTCCTTGACCTGGGGGATTTATACCTCCAGCTCGAAGTGTAGACATACCCAGTGAAGGCATCATCTTAGTGGGCAAGGACACCAAAAGGCTCAAACAAACAGGTTTGTTCTTTTTTCTATCAATATTGTGTTTTTTAAAAACTGTGAAGGTGGTCTGTCACATGAAATTGAATACTTTACAAATAAAACAATGTACGTGCGCTGTTATTTCTGTTAATATTTTCAAATATTTAACAGCAATTTCATACTGTGTCTATTTAAGACAATATAATCTTTAATATTCAGAGAATTGCTGTTTGTGCTGTTACCTTTAAAAAAGCATAGCACAGAATGTATGCACTTTCCAATAAACTCATTTTTTCCATTGTAATTCCATTGCATTATGCCAGATACATATTAGCTTTCTAAATGTCTATTTAGACCGTGACTGAAACCTGAAGGCCTGGATACCCCCCAAACATGCCACATTCCAAATAAGAAGGATCCATCATCTAATGTTCTCTCTGGTCAACTCCAAAATTTCCAAACCATACATGCTTTTTGAAAGAGGTGAATACAAAACAAGTTACAGGATCTGGTCTATTCTACCAGTTATGCATGCGTGCACATCATTTAGGTTTTGTCCACTGTTTCATAATCAAATTATTTTCTGGAAAACTGCATGATCAATTAATTAACAAACGTTAGATACATGATCTATGCAGAGAAAATATGGCTCCACTCACAACATAATCCATTCTGATGGACCCCTTTACTAGTACAGAGCCCAACGGACTTCAATGAGACTTCACAGAATCATAGAAGATTAAGAGAATCATAGAAGAGACCTCAGGAGGTCATCTAGTCCAACCCCCTGCTCAAAGCAGGACCAATCCCCAACTATATCATCCCAACCAGGACTTTGTCAAGACGGACCTTAAAAATCTCTAAGTATGGAGATTCCACCACCTCCCTAGGTAATTCATTCCAGTGCTTCACCACCCTCCTAGTGAATAGTATTTCCTAATATCCAACCTAGACCTCCCCCACTGCAACTTGAGACCATTGCTCCTTGTTCTGTCATCTGCCACCACTGAGAACAGCCTAGCTCCATTCTCTTTGGAACCCCCCTTCAGGTAGTTGAGAGCCGCTATCAAATCCTCCCTCACTCTTCTCTTCTGCAGACTAAATAAGCCCAGTTCCTCCAGTCTCTCATCATAAGTCATGTGCCCCTGCCCGCTAACCATTTTTGTTGCCCTCCGCTGGACTCTCTCCAATTTCTCCACATCCCTTTGGGGGGAGGGGGGGGGAGCAAAACTGGATACAATACTCCAGATGTGGCCTCACCAGTGCCAAATAGAAGGGAATAATCACTTCCCTAGATCTGCTGGCAATGCTCCTACTAATGCAGTCCAATATGTCGCTAGCCTAGAAAACAAGGGCACACTCTTGACTCATATCCAGCTTCTCATCTACTGAAATCCACAGGTCCTTTTCTGAAGAACTGCTGTGACACTCTGTACCTTGGGGGAACACCCCGCACCCCCCATGTTCATCCTTATAATATGACTGTGTGGTATACAATGCAAAGTTTGTCATGTTGGGTGTCTTCGGAAGACTCATGATGCACTGAGCATTGTTGTTACAGTAATGTTATAGGTTGTAATTTCATGTGTATAGTTATGAAGCTGAAACATGGCTTAAAACAAGCCCAGGCAAAACTCTCCAGGAGCAGAGGGGCAGTTCACACCTTATCAGGGCATGCATGAAACAAACCCAGCCCAGCCTCACAGGAACAAAGGACACTGGCCTAGGCAGCAACAAAGGACCTGTTGGACTCTCGAGTGAGTCACCCCCCCCCACCTTGGTCAGTTTGGGAGTACGATGAGGTATTGCTCACCTGACTCTGAAGGGGTGGGGCAAAGCCAAGAGGGAAGAAAGAACATGATAAAAGGGAGAGACATTTGCCACGCGCACTCTCTTCCACCTCCATCTACAGACACCACCACCAAGCAACTGAAGCACTGATCAAAGGGGAGAGCCTGGCTGAAGGGCAACCAGCCAGCCTGTGGTGAGAAGCATCTAAGTTTGTAAGTATCAGAGCCGTGTTAGTCTGGATCTGTAAAAGCAGCAAAGAGTCCTGTGGCACCATATAGACTAACAGACGTATTGGAGCATGAGCTTTCGTGGGTGAATACCCACTTCGTTGGATGCATGTATTCACCCACGAAAGCTCATACTCCAATACGTCTGTTAGTCTATAAGGTGCCACAGGACTCTTTGCTGCTTTTAAGTTTGTAAGGGCACTGAAAGTGTTAAGATCAGTTTAGAATGCGTTTTGCTTTTATTTCATTCGACCACATCTGACATGTTGTACTTTGACTTATAATCACTTAAAATCTATCTTTTGTAGTTAATAAATGTGTTTGTTTATTCTACCTGAAGCAGTGTGTTTGGTTTGAAGCATGTCAGAGACTCCTCTTGGGATAACAAGCTTAGTACATATCAACTTCCTTGTTAAATTGACGAACTCATATAAGTTTGCAGCGTCCATCAGGCATAACTGAACACTGCAAGACAGAGGTTCCTAGGATTGTGTCTGGGACCGGAGATATTGGCTAGTGTCATTCAGTTGCACAATCCAAGCAGCGGCTAGCCAAAAGTGCTCACTCACGTAGCTGAGAGCGGCTTACATGCTAGAGGCTGTGTGTGAATAGCCTGGGAGTGGGGGTTTTCACAGCAGAGCAGGGTAAGGCTGGCTCCCAGAGTCAAGGATTGGAGTGACCTAGCAGATCACCGGTCCAGATAACACCAGGGGAATGACACAACTACCTCTTAGCCAGTCTGTCTCCAGCCTGTAGCAGTGCATGGGATTCTTCCATCCTAAATGCAGGACTCTGCACTTGTCCTTATTGAACCTCATCAGATTTCTTTTGGTCCAATCCTCCAATTTGTCTAGGTCACTCTGGACCCTCTCCCTACCTTCCAGTGTATCTACCTCTCCCCCCAGCTTAGTGTCATCTGCGAACTTGCTGAGGGTGCAATCCATCCCATCAACCAGATCATTAATGAAAATGTTGAACAAAACCGGCCACAGGACAGACCCCTTGCTTGATACTGACTGCCAACTAGACATCGAGCCATTGATTACGTTGAGCCCGACAATCTAGCCAGCTTTCTATCCACCTTTTAGTCCATTTATCCAATCCATACTACTTAACTTGCTGGCAAGAATACTGTGGGACACTGTATCAAAAGCTTTGCTACAGTCAAGATATATCATGTCCACCACTTTCCCCATATCCACAGAGCCAGTTATCTCATCATAGAAGGCAATCAGGTTGGTCAGGCATGACTTGCACTTGGTGAATCCATGTTGACTGTTCCTGATCACCTTCCTCTCCTCCAAGTGCTTCAAAATGGATTCCTTGAGGACCTGCTCCATGATTTTTCCAGGGACTGAGGTGAGGCGGACCTGTCTGTAGTTCCCCAGATTCTCCTTCTTCCCTTTTTTAAAGATGGATATCTGCTCAGATGGATCATCTTGCAGGATGAGATCTTAAATTATGTGCTTTAAAAATGATTGAAAAAAAGGGCTCTTCATCTGGAAATCCATTAGTTACAAACTCTAGGTGTTTTCAAGTACTACAGAAATATTTTGAAAATAATGTTAATTAGTAGCTGCTACACACACTCAATTCCTCTATTCTCCTCAGCAGAAACAGACAACCAAAAGACCACTTCTATGTTTAGAAAAGAGACACAGGAAGAACTGAAAGGTTCTAACATCTGAGAATTTAAACTAGATTTGAATCCTATTGAGGATGCATGACTCATCTCTTAGGTTTAAATTAGATTATCTGCTAAAAGAAGAAGCACTATGATCTATAATGAAGGGTAACTGCCTACAGGAAAATAATTTTTTGCCCCTAGTGGCAGATGCTTGAACTTTAAAGGATCTGAGACTAAGCTTTTTGTGTAAGCCTTCCTGACAGAAATCAAACAATGAAATAATTTCTTTAGTAGGTTCAAACTTTACTCCACATACCACATGAAAACAATATCTAAACTCTGTAAAAGAAAATATATTGTCACTTCTAAAGCAACTGAGATCAAACAATTTACAGAAACCAAGACTTATTTTGATGACAATTAAATCTATCACCAGGATTTCAGATTCAATGAAATTTGACAATTGTGAAGAAACAGGCTTTGTTTTACTAAGTCTGGAGTACTTGGAAAACTCAACAGAAATTCTGTTGCACACCGAATTAGATGGAAGTATTAGATGGTCTTTGAGGATTGTCTAGAGTTCAGTAATTAAAATAAGTGCTTCTTTGCTCTGTTTCCTTCCAGAATTGTGTTTGGAATTACAGCAGATATAGAAAGACATACTGCAAGATGCAAACAGAGTTTGCAGAAGAAGCATACCAGTCAGGTTTCCTTTCTTAAATGAGTGGCATATTTTGGTGCCTTCTTTATTGTTTCAAGTCTAATGTAACAGAACCTCTATTCCCATTAAAACTAGAGCCAAAGATGTATGACTTACTTCTGTACAACAAGCCCAAGAGCTTTTTAAGCAGTCCACCAATCTCTATTTCATGTACCTAATGTGTTGTAGAGAGCCCTCATGTTTACCTCGCACAGTATTTTGGATACACCTGTTAGGATTAGTTTGCTATGTATTCTACCATAACAATTTAGGTCACACACTGATATAATCTGATTTCTCTAACCATGGAGAGATTTGGGGTATTTTTGTTTTTTAAGTGGAGATATTTTTCTGATTTGCCCAAAAAGGGTAGTGCTAGCTTGCTCTCATTATGGGGCCATGGACCTTGAATTTAAGAACTAACATGTGACACTTCTATTCAAGACATACTGGTGTCTATAGTCCAGGTGAAACAGGAGATTCAAACAACAATTGAATGTCTCAACCCAAATACATTTTCTCCAAGGGACTGGGACAAAGAGGCTTATTTTTTATTATTTGTTTTACCATAGCGTCTAGGAGCCCTAGTCATGGAGCAGGAGCTCATTGTGCTAGGAACTGAACAAATACGAGGGACAAAAAGATGGTCCCTGCCCAAGGAGCTTACAATCAGTAAGTATCAGACAAGAGATAACAGATGGATACAGATAGACAAGGAAACACTGAGACAACATTGGTGATAGTGGTCACACCACACTAGCAGCATAACTGTTGTCTCATAGACTTTAAGGCCAGAAGTGACCAGGATGATCATCTAGTCTGACCTCCTGCACTCCTGTAATAGACCCATAACCTCTGGCTGAGTTACTGAAGTCCTCACATCATGATTTAAAGACTTCAAGTTACAGAGATGCCACCATTTACACAAGTGACTCATGCTGCAGAGGATGGTGAAAACCCCCCAAGGTCTCTGCCAATCTGACCCAAGGAAAAATTCCTTCCTGAACCCAAATATGGCAATCAGTTAGATCCTGAGCATGTGGGCAAGACCCACCAGCCAGACACCTGGGAAAGAATTCTTTGTAGTAACTTAGAGCCCTCCCAATCTAGTATCCCATCACCAGCCTTGGAGATATTTGCAAGTAGGAGTTGCAGATCGGTTACATTCCATTGTCAGCACTCTCATCATACCATCCCCTCCATAAACTTTTCAATCTGAGTCTTGAAGCCAGTTGGGTGTTTTGCCCCGACTACTCTCCATGTCAAGTCTTTTGTAGGCAACACAGCACAAAGGGCTTTTGAGGACAGATTTGAAAGTGGATAACGAGGAGGCTTGCAGATGTTTATGGAGAGTCTTCAGGGACAGCATGGAAAAAGACATGAAGGTGCTTATTTGAAAAACGTAACAAATGGAGATGGAGATTGGCACCATGGACCAATCAGAAGCGAGTGTAAACAATTCAATAGCAAATGAGAGATGATACGTAGGATGGGGATTGACTATGAAGGGCCTTGAAAATGAAGACAAGGAACTGATATTTGATGCCACAGAGAACTGGATCCAATGGAGGGGTGCAAAGAGAGCAGTGCCATGGTCAAAGTGACAAAGCTAATGGCAAGAGCTCACAACACAACAAAAGTAGGCTCTATGGCTATTACCATGGAAATTGATCTCATAGGGCCGTATCTCTGGCTGAAAACATGACTGAGATTAGTTTGAAAACACGATTTTTCTTTTTACAAATAATTTTTGTCCCTGCTAGCAATAGATTAAAGGTGTTGGTCAACGTATATATGTATTACTTACATCACATTCATATGGATTAAATGCATGTATGGATATTGTATGTATAAATTTGGGGTTACGCCAACTGAATTGTACTGTTTTTCCAACAATGCTGTTCACTCTTATTCACTGGAATATGCCACAATACCTGGGTACAGAACAACTCAGAATTTGGTATAAGGGGACAGGAAAACTGTCAAAAACAAAGTACATTAACGTTCCGCCCCAATACAAGTTTGGGAGATACCTTCATGGACCAGTAACTGGAATGCTATTTTGCAAACAAAGACAAGCAAGGTACAAAACAATAAGTTAAGGAACTGGTACAAACTGGAGAGTTGAATTTTAGAGACATATACAATGTTTTGTAACTTGTGAAACCACACCATAAATATAGCCAATTTAAACGCATATTTCCAAAGCACATCTTCTGTGTAACGTGAACTGAACATACTGCAAGAGCCTGCTTCCCCAGAAGTGGAAAAAGTAGAAATTTGGACAGATGACTAGGAGGAGTATAAAAATATTGCTAGAGCATGCAGGGGTGTAATCAGGAAGGCCAAGGCACAATTGGAGTTGTAGCTAGCAAGGGATGTGAAGGGTAACAAAAAGGGTTTCTACAGATACGTTAGCAAAAAGAAGGTGGTCAGGGAAAGTGTGGGACCCTTATTGAATGGAGAAGGCAACATAGTGACAGATGATGTGGAAAAAGCTGAAGTACTCAATGCTTTTTTTGCCTCGGTCTTCACAGACAAGGTCATCTCCCAGATTGCTGCACTGGGCAACACAGTATGGGGAGGAAGTGAGCAGCCCTCAGTGGTGAAAGAACAGGTTAAGGACTATTTTAAAAAGCTGGACGTGTACAAGTCCACGGGTCCAGATCTAATGTGTCCAAGGATGCTGAGGGAGATGGCTGATGTGATTGCAGAGCCACTGGCCATTAATTTTGAAAATTCATGGCGATTGGCGGAGGTCCTAGAAAATTGCAAAAAGGCAAATATATAGTGCCCATCTTTAAAAAAGGGAAGAAAGAGAACCCAGGGAACTACAGACTAGTCAGCCTCACCTCAGTCCCCGGCAAAAACATGGAGCAGGTCTTCAAGGAATCCATTTTGAAGCACTTGGAGGAGAGGAAGGTGATCAGGAACAGTCAGCATGGATTCACCAAGGGCAAGTCATGCCTGACCAACATGATTGCTTTCTATGATGAGATAACTGGCTCTGTGGATATGGGGAAAGTAGTGGATGTGATATATCTTGACTTTAGCAAAGTTTTTGATACAGTCTCCCACAGTATTCTTGCCAGCAAGTTAAAGAAGTATGGATTGGATGAATGGACTATAAGGTGGATAGAAAGCTGGCTATGTTGTCGGGCTCAACAGGTAGTAATCAACAGCTCAATGTCTAGTTGGCAGCCGGTACCAAGCGGAGTGTCTCAGGGGTTGGTCCTGGGGTCGGTTTTGTTCAACATCTTCGTTAATGATCTGGATGATGGGATGAATTGCACCCTCAGCAAGTTTGCAGATGACACTAAGCTGGGGAGAGAAGTAGATATGCTGGAGGGTAGGGAGAGGGTCCAGAGTGACCTAGACAAATTGGAGGATTGGACCAAAAGAAATCTGATGAGGTTCAACAAGGACAAGTGCAGAGTCCTTCACTTAGGAAGAAAGAATCCCATGCACTGCTACAGGCTGGGGACTGACTGGCTAAGCAGAAGTTCTGCAGAAAAGGACCTGGGGATTACAGTGGATGAGAAGCTGGATATGAGTTAAGAGTGCCCTTATTGCCAACAGCATATTGTGCTGTATTAGTAGGAGCATTGCCAGCAGATTGAGGGAAGTGATTATTCCCCTCTATTTGGCACCGGTGAAGCCACATCTGGAGTACTGTATCCAGTTTTTGTCCCCCCACTGCAGAACGGATGTGGACAAATTGGAGAGAGTCCAGCGGAGGGCAACAAAAATGATTAGCGGGCTGGGGCACATGACTTACGAGGAGAGGTTGAGGGAACTGGGTTATTTAGTCTGCAGAAGAGAAGAGTGGGGTTTGATAGCAGCCTTCAACTACTTGTGTGGGGGGTGGGTCCAAAGAGGATGGAGCTTGGCTGTTCTCAGTGGTGGCAGATGACAGAACAAGAAGCAATGGTCTCAAGTTGCAATGGGCGAGGTCTAGGTTGGATATTAGGAAACACTATTTCACTAGGAGGGTGGTGAAGCACTGATGTCTCTTCCAACCCTAATATTCTATGATTATATGACTGATGATGTATTAACTGTTTCTTTTGTGCACCATATTTCTTTGTCTATCGACAATAAATTGGCTAAGCTTGGTTATTTGAGTGTCTCAAACATTTTTAATATCCAGCCACAGGTGTAGTCAAAATCAATTGGCTAAAAATATCAACACAGTGCAGCATTAGTTATGACACTAACATTATTTTGACTGCATTACCAAAAGAAAAAAAAAGGAAACAATCCCTTTTTTCAACTATATTTCTAATATTATAAGTGAATTTAGTGCTTGCTTGTGAAAGGTGACAGATAACAGACCAGGTCACACTCAAGTCCAGCCCACACATGGAATACAGCATCAATGCAAGCTTTCTGCCTTCTGCCCCATTCATGTGTCTGACACCTGTTTTAGAATGACCACCTGCAGAACAATTTTCCCCGAGTCTCTACCACAGAATGAGCATCACTGGATTAATCATTATGAAAAAGCGGGCTGGGGGAGGGTCAGGGGGGTTGTGTTTTGTTGTTGTTATTTTTTACACATACATATAAGCAGTGTTTAGTGAATGACTTTGAAGCCAATGCTAAATTTCATTGTATGTGTCAATGCTGGAAACTAACTTACTTTATTACTAAAAAAGATGTACTGCCATCATTAGTAACATAGTTCAAAAACGAAGGTCTCCAACATACTTGTCAATGCTTCAGAAAGAAACCTCAAGTCAATATCCTCTCACAGGATGAATTTGGTTCTCTTTTGAAATTATTCCTTTGGATAAATTTCTCACTATTAGAACAAGTCTAAAATGAACACTTTTTAATGAAAATGTTAGAAAGATTATTACAATTTTTCTGTAAAAGCAGCAAAGAGTCCTGTGTCACCTTATAGACTAACAGACGTATTGAACATGAGCTTTCATGGGTGAATACCCACTTTGTCGGATGTTACATGCATCCGACGAAGGGGGTATTCACCCACGAAAGCTCATATATATATTGCAAATAGTCAGCACTATAGGTCACATGTTCCTTTCTGCCACGTAGAGCAAGAAAGAGCAAACAAGCCCACTGACCCATAAATGAGGGCAATGCTTCTCTGACATGCTCCACACTGACTCTCATCCTGCAGGAAGTCCTGCATACAAAACCCTCATACTCAGGACTCCATCTATTCAGAAGGGCTAGCCTAAGAGAAGGGGTAACAGCCACTCCAGGATATTGTCTCTGAGGAAGACCACAGGGATCACACAAAAAAATAAGTGCACTAGCACAGAGATGGAATGGATGTTTGAATTTTGGGGTTGACTGGGTTTGGGGGTGGGGGTGTTTACCGCTGATGTGAAAAGGAAAAGATGTATAGGGAAAGTCCTAAAAAAGGGATGGTGGCTGTTTTCCTATGTGAGTAAATCTGGAGTGTCCTCATCCTGTACCTGAGATGTTCCTGTGGAGGAAAAACTGTCCCTATATCATCATCTAGCAGCTTGACATTTAGAAGTTACACCTGTTTTCCCTGGCAACCAATGTCTTTAGAAAAATGCACCTTCAGTTTACTAGCCTGCAATAAAAATATTTTAATTAAGTGTCCTAACTTCATTTTAATTAGGGAAAACAGTTTTAGTAATGAAGCTATGAGCCAAATAATGGCTGCTACAGTGTAGGCACTATGAGAGCTAGAGAGAGGTTGCTAGCCTTGCCCTGCCAGCCATCCAGGGCTCCCATGCAAATAATGTAGTAATAATGTAGCTGCCTGCCCTTCTTGGAACAGGAAGAGAGAGGGGAAAAAAAAAAAGAGAGCGAGAGATGCTGCCACCAGCTCTGAACAGCCCAGATATGTTATAGCCATGCTTCCTCTGTATTAGAAGATCTTTGGAGAGGTCTGTTGGGGACAATCCATGCTACATCTTTTCAATGGTTATACAAAGGAGTACTATGGAGTGTGCTTCCCCAGCATTACCGGAGGCATCATATTTGCTCCTGTTCTGTATGCATAATGCCTCCCATTATCACCACACTTCCTAGCCTTTCTCCACCGCACCCACACCATAGCTTTAACAGAAGGAGTCATAATTTGACTGTACATTTTAAATCTCTTGACTCAAAGACAGAAGTTTTATGCCATGGGCTGTTTTGCTGAATAAGTGTAATGAGTTATCAGAAAGACCATACCGATGTTTGTTAGGATGATGCCATACGTATTTAATTGTATATTTCTTGGCCTTTATAAATAGCAATAATTGCACATTGCAGGATCAATAGCTGATATTAAAATAGCATAGATTTTGAGACCATCTTGGTCTAATCTCAATGCTGGTACAATATGCTTACACGTGGGGAACCCAGCTTTGGGATCTAAATGTTGTCCTTAATTTATGGAGTGAGAATGCTGTGGCCAAGGAGGAGAAAGTACTTTGTGTTTGTTTTCTTGTGACCTTTCCAGTGAACTAAGGAACAATGTTGATGAGCTATTGAGGAAGCCATGACCAGGTGTCTTTGATGGAAAAAGATTCCCCACAATACAAGGCTTTATGTTTGCTACTTACTAATTAGCAGAGGTTTATATTTTATCTTATATGTATTAATACACAAACATTTTTGCCATGAAACAGTGTGCCTGACAAAACTGTGAAGTATTGTGCCTGAAAACAGCAAGGAAATGACAAGTTAAGCCACCTAACAGTATAAATACAATCTTCTTCACCCACCAACACACTATCATCACCACAACTGGCATACACAACACACATGCACCACAATCTTAACTTTGGCCTTTTTTTTACCTTTCTGCATACATCACTTCATCAGATTCTTTTTTCCCCTCAACACTAGTAGTCATGTAGTGTAGGGTTGTCTTGGGAGAAGGTAGCCTGGCAAAAAAGTATGTGCAGACGGAAGTTTAAAGATGGTGATGGAAGGATGGCATTCCTAGATAGGCAAAGTAGAGATTGAGGTGTATTGTCTGAGGTACAGTAACTGTGGCACTGGTAAGGCATGTAGTTGTGCATGGAAGAGTAAATAGTACAAATCGCTCGGTGGCTTAACTTTTCATTTCCTTATTTTTATGGGTTAGTGTTTGTCAGGTTTCAGGGCTTGAAGCAAAGACAGTCTCCAAGTAACCTAACAAACTCAGCTGGACCAGCTCCATCTCTCCAGCATGGAGAAGAATCAATGCCAGGCATTGGGCCTATGCTATACTGTATGGGAACCAGGACACTTCCATCAAGCAGTCCTACCAAGGTCTGAGATGCGGTCAAGTGGGAAACACCAAGTTCCAGCCCCAATAGAGCCTTTCTCCTCTCCTTGAAGGCCAACATTTGTCTCACTGTATCTTGGTGATGGCCAATCAGCATCCAATACATCTCCAACTCTGGCACCCTGCCATACCTGACACCAACGTAGAGGTGCTGCTGGACTCAAGTGGCTCAAGCAATTTCATGGATCTGGAGCACACAAGATCCCCACCAGCACAAGGACTTCCCCGAGTTAGTGGAGTCCATATATGTGTCATCCCTTTCGTAGGGACCGGTCACCCACCAAATGGCTCCCTTAGAGGTAACTACTCTTCTAGGCCACCAATAAATCCTCCAATTTTGGCTAATTCATGTACTGTATTCATCAGTTGTCCTTGACATCCCCTGACTCATTGTTCATGACTGGTCAGAGCTGCCCCGGTCTGCTGGCCTGGACAGCAGTGCCAAGCCAGCCAGCCAAAGCAGCCATGGTCCACTGGCCCCGGGCCACGGTCCCCTGCTGGCCAGCCGGAGCAGCCGTGGTCCGCTGGCCCTGGCAGCAGTCCGGGGCTCAGGCAGCTGGTGCCGCTGCCCCCGAGTACCCCCCTAGCAGCGTCCCCCCCCATGCTCCTTCAGCACGCCCCTCCCCCCCCAAGATTTAACCACAGGTATTTTTAGTAAAAGTCATGGACAGGTTACGGGAAATAAACAAAAATCCATGGCCCGTGACCTGTCCATGACTTTTACTAAAAATACCCGTGAATAAATCGTAGCCTTAATCATCAGGTGTTCATGAGTCCTTCTTAGTTATAGAATAAAATATCACAGAAACATGTAGCTCATCATTGAGAAGATATTGTGCACACCCAGACCCATTAACCAACCAAACAGAGTTGTATGCACACCCTGACACACTCCCCCACAGATAAACCCATTAGCCCTAGGAGCATCCAAGCCCCTTGCCCCACCAAGTGTGCACAGTGCATAAGCTCTGTTATAATGTTTAAATATGATCCTCAACTCACCATTTTATATCTTAAAAACTCCGATTCCACCAGTTGTTTTCAAGAGACACCCCCTGCCAAGTTTTGCATAGCTAGATAATCTTTTTAAAAAGATATTGGTCAACAATATAAAACAGGACTGCCAAGGAAAATAATTCTGCAGACGACCAAATTCAAATGCTTCCTATTAAAAATACGATAAACCAAATAAAAATACATAGAAAATTCAAAAGGGGATAAAAATTACACTAGTGTAAAATTTCACCCCAAATGGACACCTAACATTTAGAGAGAATTTTTCCCCCCGTTTTAGAATACTACCCTAGCTATGGAGTCACTTCCCAGAACCTCTGTAGTAGACGCACAACATACATCTACTTTTTATGTTTTTTACTCTTAAAATATAATAAATTAAACAAAGCCATATGTGATAAATGAAGGGGAGATAGCTTCCTTTTATGGACACCCAGCCAGCCATAAAATCCCTCTTGGTAGCTGTTCTCTACTTGCTTTACCTGTAAAGGGTTAAAAAGTCTCACTGCTACGCATAGGTAAAAGGAAGCGTGTGGGCACCTGGTCAAAAGAGCCAATGGGAAGGCTAGCACTTTTTAAAATTGAAACAAGACTCCCCTTTGTCTGTCTATTGTTGGTCTCAGGAGAGAGGAGATGCAGAGCAGGAACAGGGCAAAACTATGCCATAGAAAGCTTTAAGCCAGGTATGAAAAACCATAAGATCATACCTAGAGACTACTTATCTGAAACCCCAGATACGTAAGTAAATCAGGAAATGTCTAGGAAGACGTGATTAGGGTTATTTCTTTTATTTCTTATTGGCTTGTGGACTCCTCTGTGCTAACCCCCAAATGCTTTTGTTTTGCTTGTAACCTTTAAGCTGGACCTCAGGAAAGTTATTTTGATGCTTAATCTTTATAAGTGGTTCTTTTAAAATCTAGCAAAAAGCCTAAATTCCAAATGTATTTTCTTCTTTTTTGTTTTTAATAAAATTTACCTTTTTAAAAAACAGGATTGAATTTTTGTGCCCGAAGAGGTTTCTGCATATGTTGTTTAATTAGTTGGTGGCAACAACTGATTTCCTTTGTTTTTCTTTCTCAGCTTTTCCCTGGAGGGGGGTGTGAAAGGCTTGAGGGTACTCCACAGGAAGGAATTCCCAGGTGCGCTTTCCTGGGTTCTCAAAAGCGGGGTTTTTGCACTTGGGTGGTGGCCGCATCTACCCATCCAAGGTCAGAGTGAAGCTGTAACCTTGGGAGTTTAATACAAGCCTGGAGTGGCCAGTATTAATTTTTAGAATCCTTGCGGACCCCACCTTCTGCACTCAAAGTGCCAGAGTGGGGAATCAGCCTTGACCCCATACAAGGGCAATAATTTACTAATGTAAAAGCTATTTAAATACTGGTATCTGTCAACACCCCAAGCCCATCAAACTGTTGTTTCACCTACATACCTAAATACTAAATCACGTTATTATTTAGAATATGTTCATACAGTGGAAGATAATGTCACAAATACCCAAGTCTTGATTCTCTTTAGACTTCCTGCATTTCTTCCCATATTAATGCATAATGCGCTGTGATTTAAAACAGCTGACAAAGCATCAACATACATCTTTTTCTGGGGGGAACAAAAGGGAAAAAACCAACACCCTAATTTATTCTGGATTGTTTCAAATGCTTTGGCAATTAATTCTAGCTGTTACCTTTCCATTTTCTAATTAAACAACATCAGAGTAGTGATCACTTAAACACTATTAAGTACAGAAATCTCACCACTCCCCTAGCTACTGATTTCTATAGTTCAGGTTTTAATCTGGATTTCTGGAGTAGGTAGACTCTTAGATATAGCGTCATCCATATTTTCATTCATATCTTCTACTGATATTTTTATTTTGGATTGTAAATCTGAGAAGTGTATTTTCATCCCAGTCTTCTTCAGGAACCTCATATACAGAGAAACAATCTTCAACTGTTGCATAATCTGCTAGATGCTTACACTCTGGTATGAGACTAATTAACTCATCCAGATGCTGCAGTGCAGATTACCCAGGATCATCTGAGAGAGAGATTTCCGTGCAGTACAAAACAGAAAAGCACTGTTAATGAAACATTTTTTTAAATTGTAATGCTCTTCAGTTCATTCCAACTTGCAGCAGCTCAGTTCACAGCACCCAGCAGGTTGACGTCTCTGCAGGCGATGTTGTGCTTTAAATTGTATCCATTTTATCAATTAGAAATGACATTAAACACTGACAGAAGGTTTTTAGTAATTTGATTATCCCAACATACGACTTTAAACACAAGGTGCAGTTTCCTGGAAGCTTTTTGGTTTCATATTTCAAAGACTCCTATAGCCGTGACCAAGGGCTCTGTCCATAAACAGCAAGACAGAATGACTTTTGCATGCTCTTTCTTTTGTTTCCAATTCACAACAATCCTAGAAGCCTCCCACAATTTTTAAGCAACTAGACTAATACTTTCTGCATCCCTCAGATCACTTATTACTAGCTTTCAAACCATACTTGTCTACCAATTTGTCTATTTCCAAAGCCGTATTTTATGGTGGGGTCACACTAACGGGGCTAGTCTTCAGTGTTACAGTTTTAAATCACTCACACATTGTTTCACTAATATTATCACTTATTCTTTCCTTTTGAAAGTGCCCTGAACCATCAATGTTTCCTTCCCACCTGTGGTGAGTTGTTAAAATGTCCTGAATCTGTTTATAACCATGGCATAACTCCTCTTCTACTTTTCTGCGTGCCACGTTCATGAATGACTTTAATTCAGTCTTCTAAATTCAACACTTTTAATTAGGTTCTTTCCCTTTGTCAGCTCCTCTCCCTATCCCTATCCCTTTACATCTGGTTGAGATGGAACGGCTGCCTTTCTGACTGCTTCAGCATAGAATTGCAGTATCTGGGCAGGTCAGCATATGGTCAGAAATGAGATTCACAGCAGGCCATTCTTTTGCATGGGATCTTACTGTGAGGAAGATGGAAAATCTCTGTGAAGGGACTTGAAATCTTGTGCCAGTAAAGCAGGACACTGCCAGTAAAGCAGGACACTGGAAGTGGCAGCAAGCACAAAGTGTCGCTCTATTTCTGTTTCAAATAATGTGCAGTATTCTCCTAAACAGCTTTTATAATATTTTAATTTTATTTCACACATTAAGGGTAAATAGAGTGAATGGCAACTTGACAAACTGTAAAGGCTTGTCTCATTATCAGCTTCTGACTGAGCTTCAGCGAATGATTATTACAAAGAAAAATAATAATAAAGATGAAATAGTTTATGATAATAGATAATAAATGTAACGAAAATTCTGGTGTAATATTTACTAACCTTAGACTACTCCTACAGTAATCAACTTTATCAAGGTGATTGGCAGAATCACAATAGTAATCAAATATACGTGAGTGTAAGGCTATTTAAATTCGTAACAAAAGCTATGAGACTATTATCAGTAAGTGAACAACTCCCATGTAATATCATTTAATATCACACCCTGATAAGACTAAGTACATATAACCATTGTTATATGAAAAAAAATTAAACCTTTTAAAAAAAAATGCGGCATACAAACAGGTTTTAATTACCACACCTACTTTAAACTACAAACAGTTCCATTCAAACACCCAAAAATAATATTTAGAGTGTTATGTGGTTGTTCAGGATCTTTATGATTGATGGCATCTATTGTGTTGTCATTTTTATAATGACTCACATTTGTTGTTACTAACAAGGAAAAGGAGTGTGTGTTTTTATTTTATAATAAAGGTTGTCTTACAGTGACTAACTCCTTCCTTTGAACATAAACTAACAAACCTGTGTATACGTGAATATGTTTTTAAAGTTGGCACACAGTGGGAAAAAACAAAGCCTGTGGAACTTGAGCAAATATGAAAAATATTCTACTTAAGAGAGCTGTCAAATAGCTATTATCCTTACTCACAGTTCCTTGAAGTTCATCTTGATCACAAGGAAACGTCAAAAAACTATTTTAAAAACCCAGTATATAATATATCTTGTTATAAAAGGAAACCAATTGAGTAATTCCACTCATATAGGCATATAACCAATTTTCTAGCATCATTGCTGATAAAATATTCAGTAGCAAACGATAACACTAGCGAAATATTTTAACATGAAGCCTTATAAATGCTTGCCCCATATGTCAAAACATCACCTACCATAAATCACAGAATTTAAGACTAGTATTTCTTGTTTAAGCATGCTACTTATTCAGCACAATCACTTGTGTGAACAAGCATAGATTAAAGTACACTAACTTAAGCAGCTTTGCCATCCAACTGATAGAGCTATAATTTAACCCCATTATCAGTGCTGTAATTTTCAGAGTGCTGAAATACCATGCTTGTTGAAAATATCATATGTTTAAATACTTTAACAGCATTTCCCATTTGAAGCTACTTTCAACTTTCAAATAAAACAGACAGGCACTTGTGTATTGATGAACATGCTTTTCATCCTACAAAGAAACTTTCTCTGTCAAATTATAAGTGTTTCATCAGTTGATTTATTATCACCAGAATTAAATAATCTATGCCACAGAAAAAAATAAACTGCATTATAAAACCACTTTTCTTTTATAATTTTATCTCCCACATTTATAGTTGGGATTTACTTTTGCCTCATGGCTAGTAGCTTTCAGTCTGGTAAATCATTTTTGGCTGTAAAGGTAAGGGACTATTTCTTTCTATGATAATTATGCCTGAATCTCAAAAAGTTTGGCATGGAAGCACCCAAAAGACTGAACGCTTAGTCGCAGCTTATCAGACTAAGCGTCTGTTTGTTTGTTTTGTTTATAAAGATTTAGAAAATTTTGTGTACATCTCAGTAGTGCTTCTGGTTCTAGATAGAGCTTTGGGGGGAAAACAGGTTCCTATTTTATCTGGACAAATTCATGCATATGAATCATTCCTATGGCACTTAACATGGCAGCAGGGGGTTTCAGTTTACTAAATTTAAACCGACAAATTATGTAGACTATCCACAAAAACCAAACATTATTGCAAGTACTAGCATCCCTTCTATAAGGAGAGAGAGAGAGATCTGCCCACAAGATCCAAGAAACAGAAAAAATAAACACAATTATTTAAAAGCTATGAAATTATATTTCAAAGTAGGAGCTCTCAATTAAACAATCACTCCTGTCTAACCCAGAGTTCTGTCAAATTTGATGACAAATGTTTCTTACAGACAAGTGGAAAAAGAAATTAACAGAAGTGTTGCTGGAGTCCTCCTTATGGGAGGCAAATAGGTAAAATCCATAAAGTTACCCGCCTCCTTTGGTGACAAGACTACACAGTTTGTGAACTCTAATCTCTTAGAAGGCAGGCAGAGAACTTACAGTGAGAATAATCAAGGGAAAATATTATACTTGTATATAATCAAGATAATACCACAGAACCATATTATTGCCAAATTTATAGATTGAAAAAATTGAAAGTCCAATGCTGAAAGATTGTTTCTAAAAATAGACCAGATGAATTTTTGTTATTTTTCTAATAAACTGTTGTAATACTAGACCAGGATAAAATAGATCATGCTGCCCTCTTGTGCTAGACTTGCAAAAGAGAGCGAGGCTTTATTCATGCTGGAGAACAGATGAAGTGGAACATATGAAGCATTCACTATGAAGTGGAAAATGTCCACAGTTTCCTCCTAAGAGCTAACCTGGAATGCATGTTCAGGCTCCCACACTGGTATCTGGAGGGAGGAGCAGAGGAAAGTTTGAAGAGCAAAAGACAACTTGTATATTCCTTTAAAAGAATGCAAGTAAGTTTTATTAACCAATATAGACAAGCAATACATAATCAAGTCTGAAACCTAACAATGGGATATCACATATAAATCAAACATTATTATGATGATTCCATAATTAGGGGTCTGTCAAGATCCACAGCTAAAACTGAATTTCAGTGCCCTAATTTCCAATCACCACTTCTGCACGAAGAGTAAAATTTTCAGAAATGTTAAGTCATTTAGGCACTTCAGTCTATTTGCAATGAGACTTAGGCTCCTAATGTTATGTCTATACTGCAATTAAAAACCAACTTGCATGCTGGGACCCACCAGGCTCCAGCCTGAGCCCAAACGGCTACACCACAATTAAACATCCCCTTAGAACCACAATGTCTATTTGTAGTGTAGATATACCCTAAATCACTTTGGAATATAGGATGTAGGTGCTTTCCAATAATGTTACCAATAAGTAACACACTTAAACAATCGATTTTTACATATGTGTCATATTACATAATGGTAGACTCTGCCTATGTAAAAACCTTTATTTTCATTATTAAAATAATATTTCTTAAAAACACAACACATTTTTCTATTGTTTCTTTTATTTCCTAAAACATCATGATCATCATAATTTCCAAAATTATTCCAGATTACCTCAATCATTCCTAATTTATACCAAGATACCTTTACACACTTCTGGAACTGTCAGAGCAGCATAAATAGGTTTTCATGTAAAGGAGAATCAGGCCCCATATCTCAGTTGTAAGTTAATCAGTAAAATAATATTTTTAAAACGTTGTTCCCATTAATCATCTTACCTGATTTGAGATATACCATTGGGAGCTGATGGACGTGTCATGATTCATCACCTCTTTCCCTTTTCCAGTGTCACTTGCCTAGCCCTGCTTACTAGCCCTAACAGGAACTATTAGGTGCACAACATTTTTGCAAAATCAAACCACTTATTAGTTGCCTAACTGGATTTAGGAGCCTAATTTAGTCCACCATTATCAAAATCTTGGCTCTTGTATTTAGTATTACTGCTTATATTTTCAGTGATCATATAAAGAATGATCCTACTGTAAAACAGAGAAGTAAAAAGATTATTAAGATTGCTGTGGGGACGTTAACAATGAATTCCTTAACTTCTGCGTTACTACAATCTCGTCCTTACTGGTGCATATAACAGTGTAAATATAATATTACAAGAGCAACACAGTACTTTCAAAATAAAGTTGCAGTTCTTTTATATAAATAAATAAATAAATAAAGAAGGCACTTCTTTTAATAAATGGAGACATCTTTGACCCAGGCAAACTTTGCTCCAGTTCAAAAGCTACCTGCATAGGAATTGATAGCAAAATGGAATCCCTAAGGTGAAGATCTAAAATAAGATGCAAGGTTTTCCAGATGACTGAAAGATGGTGCAGATTTGGTGCTCAGCACTAAATTGCAGAACTGCTGACTGCAGCAACTTTGAATAAGAACAACCAGAGTTTCGTATGCCTTCTTAATGAAAGAAAGAAAGATGTGCAAAAATACCTATACAAGAATATCTTGATTTGCTACCATTAGCAAATGATGTAGGAGAAGGAATGATGTACACAGAAATTATTCCTAAATCATAGAACAGAGGTCAGCAACCTATGGCACACATGCCAAAGACGGCACGCGAGCCGATTTTTAATGGCACACTGGGGCCTGCCAGGACTCCAGTGTGCCATTAAAAATCCTGCCGGCGTGGCAAGCCGCAGGGTCCGCACTCCCTGGAGCATCCGGCCAAGCGCAGCAAGCCGCCGGCCCCTCCCCTGCCTTCCCCTGGAGCCCTGCCGCCACGCGCACAGTGCTCTGGGGGCCGGGCCTGCACACTCACATGGGGCAGTGTTTGGCTTCGCGGGGAGGGAAAGACGCTCCCCACTCATCCGGAGCCCTGCCGCCGCCTTGCGCGCAGGGCGGGGCTGCGCGCGTGGCGGCAAGGCTCCGGATGAGCAGGGAGTCTCATGGTAAGGGGTCCGGGGCCGGGGGGGGGGAGGGGGTTGGATAAGTGGTGGGGGCAGTCAGGAGACAGGGAGTAGGGTGGGTTGGATTGGGGGGTGGGATCCTAGGGGGGGTGGTTAGGGGTGGGGTCTCTGGAGGGGGCAGTCAGGGAGCAGGGGTGTGGATGGGGCATAGGAGTCTCAGGGTCTGTTAGGAGGTGGGAGGTGGATAGAGGTCAGGGCAGTCAGGGGACAGGGAGCAAGGAGGGTTCGAGGGGGCAGTTAGCATGAAGGGGTCTCTGGAGGGGGTGGTCAGGGGACAAGGAGCTGGGGGGATTGGATGAGTCGGGAGTTCTGGGGGGGGTTGTCAGGAAGCAGGGGTGTGGAGAGGGCTTGGGGCATCAGGGAGCGAGGGGGGGGTTGTATGGGTCCGGAGTTCTGGGAGTCCTGTCAGGGGGCAGGGAGCAGTTGGATAGGCATGGGAGTCCGGGGGGAGGGGAGTCTTTCTGGGTGCAGGGGTGTGGATAAGGGTCGGGGCAGTCAGGGGACAGGTAGGAGGTAGGGTCCATGGGGGGCAGTCAGGGGACAAGGAGCAAGGAGGCTTAGGTAGGGGGTAGGGTCCTGGGGGGCAGTTAGGGGCAGGGGTCACAGGAGCGGGTAGTCGGGGGACAAAGAGCGGGGGGGTTGTGAGTTCTGAGGGGGGCAGTCACCCTCTGCCCTGACACCTGCACCCCACTCACATGCCCCCAGCCCTCTGCCCTGACTCTTGCACCCCCCACATCCCCAGCCTCCCCACATCCCATGCACCCCACACATCCCCATCCTGAGCACCAAACAGGAGCTTCTGCACCTCCTCACCCCCACATTCCGACCTGCGCCCCTCACACCAAATGGGAGCTGCCCAGGTAAGTGCCCCCACACCCAAATCTCCTACCCCAACCCTGAGCCTCCTCCTTCATTCTAGCTCCTGGCCAGACCCTTCACCCCCAGCCCTGTGCTCAGTGCACTCCCACCCTCAGCTCAGTGCAGAGAGAGGAAGAGAATGGGCCAGAACCAGGGAGAAGGTAGGTACCCACTGTATGTGGGCAGGGCCGGGACCCCAGACTGGCAGCGGGGTGAGCGGATCCGGCATCTGGGATCCCGGCTGGCAGGAGCCAGTGGATGGAACCCCTGAGCAGCAGTGGGCTGAGCCGCTCAGCCCACTGTCGGTCTGGGGTCCTGGCTGCCAGCCCCGCACAGCCTGCTGCCGGTCTGGGGTTCTGGCTGCCGGACCCTTTCTAGCTGGGGTCCCGGCCGCAGGCCCCGCTCAGCCCGCTGCTGGCTTAGGTGAACAGAACCCCAGGCCGGGAGCGGGCCGAGCGGGCCAGCGGCGTAAGATCATTTTAATTTAATTTTAAATGAAGCTTCTTAAACATTTTGAAAACCTTGTTTATTTTACAATACAACACTAGTTTAGTTATATAATATATAGACTTGTAGCGAGAGACCTTCTAAAAAACATTAAAATGTGTTATCGGCATGCAAAACCTTAAATTAGAGTGAATAAATGAAGACTCGGCACACCACTTCTGAAAGGTTGCCGACCCCTGTCATAGAATAACTACTGATAATGGAAACATCCATGTAAAAGCCATAGAGAGATCTGGGTAATAATGGTGGATTTGTTCTGTGCATAGCTGTTGTTAAAAAACAAATAATGATCTTTTACATCTCACTTTTTATCTATAGGTTTCAAAGTACGTTATAAAACAGACTGGTAAGTAATGCAGACTGTAGGCAGCTATTTAATTCTATCCCATAGATATGACCTAGAGATTGTTATAATAAATTATGTTCATTGAGCTTACTACAAGATGATTACATCTCCCCTCAGATGGGGTTACTGTACCTTGTTAAACACTTCAAAAGGGGGAAATGCTGCATATCTGGTGATATCCCCCTTGGTTGGTCCTGCCATTCCTCATGACCAGCTCCAACAAGCATCACACAAACAGATATATCCTGCTCCACTGAGCACCAGCTCTCCACTCACCAGCCCCCTAGCTGAGCATACAGTTTCTCTTCGAGCCTTCCAGCCCAGACTGCCACATATCCATAATGTTGGCCCACAGACATAACATGCATTTAGACATGCACAGAGGTTTGTTCAAAAATGGTACTATGGCTATCTACTGCACTTATAATCTCACATCCACTGCTTTTTACTTCATATGAACATTTATGCAAAGGAAAAATAATAGTTCTCTCAATTAACAGCAATCTAGACTTGTTCTCATAATCCTGGAAGATGTGTTTTATAACGGAAAAACCACTATAGGGACACATCACATCATCCTTCCATTTCTCAAAGTTCAGTGAGTCTCCTCTTGGTATTTTCTTTCCCCACTCCTCCTCACTCTGCTTCACTTTCGCTTCCTTTCACTTCTCCCCCTCCTCAAATCTTATAATCACATTACAAATTTATCAGGTGTACTTTGCATTCGAACACCTTTCCCTTTTCCATTTAAGGATACTGACCCAGATTTTATCTTTTAAATTGCATAGTTTTGTTTTCTATCCATTCTGGTGTGTGAGTGAGTTGTTTTTACAGTCACTGTCCAAACTGTTGTTTCTACACATTTTTGCACCGCTATACCATAGTTTAAATAGATTTTTAAAAATAATCTCTGTACATATCTTTGCCAGTCACAAATAATATTTAGGGTCAATTTTCCAGTGAAAGACACTACAGATTCCCTCACAAAAATGCATGTATACTTGTTACACCCAGAAAAACTTAAACTCATGTTCACAAATCAAGTAATTAGTAATACAACTGGTAGATAAGTGTGCAATACCAACATAACAGTTTCTGTCTGCATATGCAAATGCAGGATTAGATAGATATCCAGAATAAGATCAGTCAGTTACTAATATGCTTTAAAAAATGAAACTCTACCTTTCTAACTGATATGATGTAGTAGTAAATATGAAGATTTACTTTTTAAAAAGCAAAACTGTGTGAGTATCAGAAGACTTAATTTGGATTACCATACATTTGTTTCATTCTTCTTATCATATTTAATGATGTATAGTATGTAAATTTTTAAAATGTTCATCTTACCTATAGGGTTTCTGTCAAAGAACAACACTGGAGCTTTCAAAAGTGATTGAAACATTTTGTTGTGCAAAGTTTGACCAGCATTCACAAGAACTGTGAATACCAACAGACTTCTCACTATGCCAAACAGTACGGTAGCCACCGTCAATCCTAAAATTAAACAAATAAATACGGTCACAGTATATACACAGATCTATCTCTTTAATGATACAGTGCAAGAGCATTTTGGTTAAAACTACATCCATTTTGTTCAGAGTTGTGTTCAGACAGTTCACATGAAGCAAATCATAATCTTAAAGCTTAAGACTCAGGAAGAATGCTCTCTCCAGTAAGAAGCATTATTATAAACTTGTTAATAGCTTAATTTATTCTAAAATTAACTGTCAATTTAAAGAGTTTATTTTTATACCATTTACAAAGAGGCATGACTTTATACCACCACAGGAAATTTCATGAACTATCTGATAGTCTGTATAATATCCTTAGCACATCCATTCTGTCACGTAATTCTTGATACAGTATTACACATAATCGTGGCTTATGTTGGTCACTATTGAAAAGTCAACATTTTCCAACAGGTACTAACCACATAGTGACCAGTTATTTCCTATTCTAAGGATGGGGAAATTGGCTATATTTCAGATCTCACTGTATGGCAACAGTGGGAAATGGAGAGCTTTTAAATGTCAACCACTTTATATAGTCTATCAATTGTACCATGCTATTTGCAGTAGCTTCTGCTGGCTTAGAGTTCTACATCAGTAACATCTCCTTTACTTTTCTGAATCTCTGTTTTACACAAAGTTTCAGAAGGAAATACTGTAGCATTTATTTCCCCCCACATCACACAGGATCTCAAACAAAACATAGCCTTTTGCCAAATATTCAGAAATGGTAACAATAGGTATAGATCACATTAGACTATTAGATATATCCTTTTGCATTTGGTTTTTAAGATTTTTTGGGACGGGGTTTAAATTGATTTCTGTAAAATGAACATTATACCAATCTATTGTTTTCAATTAAAAAAAAATTCTATCATTAAGATATCTTAAAATTTCAATATCAAATATATCAAATATATCTTTATTTTGTTAGCATACAAATCTTGCCTTAAATCTGTATAATTACTTTATTATTTGTAAAATGATTTGATTGTACAATCATAAAATGCCAGATTCTGCTACCCTTACTCATATTGTGTTGCCCCATGAAACTGTAACACCGACCCTGGTCGTCGCATGGGATTGGACCTGGAACCGCTGGAGCTTAGTGCATGAGCCTCTACTACAGAGGTGGGCAAACTACAGTGGCCCGTGGGACATTCCTGCCCGGCCCCTGACTCCTGGCTCAGGAGGCTCGCCTCGACCCCTCCCCTGCTGTCCTCCCTCCTCCGCAGTCCTGTGTACCTATCAAAGATGCTTTATTTTGCTACAGAACTTCAGAAGGAACATACCCACCCTGACTTTTAAAAAGCCATCACTGTATATAAACAAAAACTGAAGCAGAGAGTTGCAGAATGAGGATCAATTTCTAATCCCTCTTGCCCCCACATATAATGACTGACGATTTAGCTGGAAAAACCTATTAGTATAGACAATAGCCACAAGTTTACAGTGACTGCCTTTTTGAATACTCAATTCCCGGTTTACCTTCCAAAATCCAGTATAGAGCAAATTAGGAGTCTGCATTCAATCTATTGCTTCTACTAGAGTTTTTTCTTTTTTAATTATTCCAATTAATTTAGTCAGAAAACAAGGCTCAGTCTGCTAATCTGCTCAGACAATACTGAATCATTGTTAGAAATCCTATTTTCCCATACTGCTACTTAAAGTGTTCCTTTCAAAACCCTCTATTATAATGGAGCAAATGATTAAAATATTTTTACCTGCATAAATTCCTAAATAGAAGCTAAGATCTAGATGTCTAGTCTCATTTATTCCACTATTTCCATGTGCTGTGACATTCAGCTTTTCTTGCTGGTTTGACCTACAGAAATGTATGCAAAAGATAAATAATAATCAATGTAACAGGAAGATCACTTAAGTAAGGCATTATCTAATCATTCTGAAACTGGAAAAACATACCTGAAGTTTGCCATATCCCTGTACATTTATTATATTATTCACATGTACCTTCTACTACTTTTAAATTGACCTTCAATCAAGATCTCCAATTCTAAATATCATCTGAGTTCATGCTGTCATGGATTATACATGGGTACAGACTATTATGAGTCACACTTTTACTGCAAGAACTTTATTTTCTCCCACAAATAAAGTAAAAGGAGATTAGAAGGAAAGTTGAACAAACTCTGAAATTTCTTGAAACAGGCTTCCCCCCCTCCCCTATATATATTACTGTTTTCTATTAATTATAGAGCCCTTCTCTGCAAGAAGTCAAATAACCTACCAGTATGAAAGCCACCAATCCTGAAGCACATAAGCAACCTTGAATAAATAAAACCAAACATTTGCATTAATTTATAAAGAGTATATAGTACTAGAGAACTAAATTTCTTCAGCCATTCTTTTATGTCCCCTGGTAAAATCTGTCATTAAAAACATATGCTGCCCATCCCAAACCTGCCCCTTCCTCTCCATCCCCTCCCCATATACTATACTGAGCTGGTGGTGCATATATATTTAGGGCCCAACCTCATTCTTCAGTTAGTTGTACATCTCACTGCATATTTAGTAAAATCAAATACGAAATATGAAAGTGCATGAGCTGATTTTTCCAAGACCAGCAGTGATCTGCAGAGCATATTAGGAGAGCTAGAACCCTCAGTCTCCAGAAGGTAAGAAGTTACCTGGTTATGAGAACTGCATGATGGTGAAACAAGGGGAAAGCAAGACGTTCAACAAAAAACAGCCATAACAACTCTCTCTAACAGATGTTAATTCATATAGCAAATGGTTGGGTCTTTCCCTTCCTAAACTCCCTATTGTAGACATCCCAAACTGCTTCTTGCTTAGTACATATGCTCACAGGCCTAAGAGCCAACTCCTGATGTTATCAGTTCAGAACTCTATTTTTATAGGAGATAATTAGGAACACAATGTTAAAAGGAAGGAAAAACTGAAAAGAACTCCCCAACCAGAGATGACTATGATCTTACAGGCTCTGTAACAGAGCTTAATTTATCTCAAAATCTACCTCTGTTCAATTCAATTAAAATACTGTAGGTCTACCCAGAGAGATCAGATCATATTCACCATCTTCCCAAACATAGATGGTCTCAATTCAAGGACCCTGTGCAAATTCTCTTATTTCCTCAAACTTATCTTTGAAGCCAAGACCAATCATTTCCACAAAATTCCTTTGAACTTTCTCACCACAACACAGTAACAAGTCCACATCATACCATCTTCAAAATAATTTCACTGGTTCCCCATTCACTTCAGGATACAGTTCAAAATTGTTCTCCTTGGTAAAAATTCCTTCACAAACTTGCTCCAGCTTGCCTCAGATATATAGTCTTCCTCTATTTCCTGTTCCCTACTCCTTCTACTTGGTAAACGGACAGCCTCTGACCTCTTTCCATAATCTTCTGTCTGTTGGCAGGAGTACTTTTCCTCTGCAGCTCTTATGCCAGGAACAGCTTCTATCACTGTCTCATTAGCCATACAGCATATTTCAGTTCTGAACTGAACACACATTTTCTCCCATAGCTATACCTCAAATGCAATCTATGGCTGCCATTATTTTTATTTAATTTAGTAATTACATTATGTATCTCTGAGAAGGGTAGTGGGATACAATTTGTAAGGAATGGCAATATAAAATAAATTATACAACACAAAAGTGCTTTAAATTGATCAGTAGGACTTTGAACTGAGGATTATTACCCTAATGGGCCATCGGAGTACAAATTTAAACTACAGATTTGATCAGGTATACTGCCAAGTATTAACATGATTATACATAAGAGCATCATGTATCAAAAGCTTTTCATTAAACATCAAAACAGCTGTTCAGTACACAATGTTAATGTAAACACAAAACATAAATCTATTCTTTATTATCTGTGGCATCCATCAGATATCTTACCTGTGCCAAAATATTTAGAAGTAAAAGTATAAAAATTACAAAGTAGTTTGCTCCAGCAGCAAAATATTTCCTGTACATCTTGAAGTTTATTTTTCCCTCAGACCGGCTCTCTTCTGGCAGTGCAGTCACCAAAGGTTCAGTCTATAAAAAATAAAATGGATAAGAAAACTAATGCTAAAATTCATATTAAAGTCATGGTTCCAGAAAAAGTTACTGATAGATCATAGTTGTGAATCAGCAATATTGTAAATAAGGAGATAAAATTATACTTATTAAAATATCTTTAAAATGTTAGCATTGTGACAAAAGCAACAGAAGACAGGAAATTCAATCTAACAGTGCAGTACTACTTCAAGAATTTGACTCTGTAAAACGGGATTCTGGGGGTCCCATCTTTTTCTCTCAGTGACTCCAGGTTAAAAGTATTTAGTTTACAAGTAATCAGATGTTTGTTCTAACTGCCAGTGCTGCAAACTAAACCTCAACTGAGAGCCAACCTGAGTTTTTTCTCTCTCGTGTATCAACATCAGTAATAAAGGTTCCAGAGACCAAGATCACAATGTGGGAAAGAATCCATATTCAGAAAGAGCGCTTAAGCATGTATTTAAATACTTCCCTGAATAGGAACAGTTTAAACATGTGCGTTTCTGAATCAAGCCTTTAAAAAACAAAAATTAAAAAAAAACTATAGCCAAAAGCTGTGCACCCTAGTCCCTTTAACGGATCAAACTCAACAGGAGCAACTCCCTTGAAACAGTTCAGATCGCAAGAGCCACAAAATTCCAGCCAATTTCTTGTAATAAATTCTCCGAATAGTAAGTGCCCACAAGGGAGCTTTTAGTGGGGAAAACAGAAGGAGAGGATGACAAATGGAGAAAATTAAATTGAGGAATGGGGAAAAAGAAAAGTTAATTATAGCGCACACTGAAAAAGCAAAGAGAAGGAGGAAAAGAGAGACACAGACATGAACATAATACAGTGAAATATGTAATGTTTCATTTAGCTGTCCAGGGATATGTTTGTGTAGGAACAGGGGGAATGACAGACCCCCACTGCGGATGGGAGAGGAGCAGAGGAACTCAGTATACACACACCTAGGAGAGAACGATAATTTGTTCTGGGTTTGTATATTACTACTGGCATTTGGCATGGCCTGGGCTGTGACGCTGGCAACCAGGTGCCAACTCTTGCCAACTCTTGCTTTAGGCCTCAGCTGAGCACTGACAATTCATTGCTGGAAACCAGTCTGTTTCACCTGCGTATTAGTATGGTTAAGATGGGTATTGGACTTATAACAATATGTTTAGTGTTTAGACTTTATTAAATGCTTGTAAGTGAGATTAATGCATGCAGCAAATTAAAATATCTTTATTAAATGCTATAAGGTAATATTTAAGTTTTTGCTTTGTAACTGTAAAAACTGTTTGCTCTGAAACTGTGAACCTGTCAGGAGGGATCATCTCCTCATCAAGAAAGGCTATCATAACTAAATGAGCCACTGTGGGACATCACAATACAAAGACTTTGTTAACTGCCTTTCATAGCCATGAAGAGGCTACTTGCAAAAGGGCTCATCCCATCAGCTTTTGAATTCTGGGAGAAGGAAATAAAAATAGTCGACAAGAAAAATTTTCAACTCTCTTTTGCTTTTTAGACTTTTACAGGGCCGGAGCTACAAAAGAGAAGCAGATACCCCCAGAGTCAACCATAAAAGACATTCATAGCTGATAGATTACTACAGTTCTGTCACCTTTTGGAAACCTGCTTTTACCTTGGAATAATTCTCTCATCTCTTTTTCCTAGTTAATAAATCCTTAGTTAGTTTACTATAGGATTGGCTACAAGCGTTGTCTTTGGTGTGAGATCTAAGGTATAAATTGACCTGCGGTAAGTAACTGGTCTCTTGGGACTGGAAGCAACTTGCATATGTTGTGATCTTTGTTGTACTGCAACCAACTATCACTAAGTCCAGCTTGCCTGGGTGGCCAGACAGCTTGGAATGCCCAAGGGGATGTCTGTGACTCCACGGTGAGTTGTTATAGTGAATTCGGAGTGCATATTTGTTACTGGGTTGGTGAAATCTAATTACAGAATTCACAACCAGTTTGGGGGTCTGTGCCCTGCTTCTTGACAGTCTGCCCTGAGGTTGGCACTCAGATAGCATGATATGGGCACATTTGATGAAAATATTGAGCCCACTGGCTTTAGTACCAGCTGATAGGGAGGGAGTTTAAACAAATATAACTAATCACTGACAAATTACAGTAAAATATTGAGTTTTGTTGGCCTAAAATTAATATTCTAAACAGTCTTAAAATACAGAAAACAAAATACAGAGAAGAACCCTTGCCCCTCCTTTTTATTTATTTTTATATGTATGTACATATTCTCTTTTTTAGACAAGACTAAATAATGGTATTTATATGCACAGGGATGGAGAGCACATAGCCCAGGGTTTCTCAAAGAGGGGTCGCTGCTGTGTAGAGAAAGCCCCTGGTGGGCTGGGCCAGTTTGTTTACCTGCCCCATCTGCAGGTCTGGCCAATTGCAGCTCCCACTGGCCAAGGGTCACTGCTCCGGGCCAGTGGGAGCTGCTGGAAGCTCCGTGGGCCGAGGGACTTACTGGCCGCCGCTTCCAGCAGCTCCCATGGGCCCAGAGCCGCGATCGGCGGCCAGTGGGAGCCGCGATCGGCCAGACCTGCAGACAGGGCAGGTAAACAAACCGTCCCGGCCCGCCAGGGGCTTTCCCTACACAAGCGGCGACCCCTGTTTGAGAAACCCTGACATAGCCCTTATGTATACACATATTTATAGCCCATCTCTCTGGCTCAGAGGGTTAGAGCAATGGTCTGGGAATGCAAGGGTCACAAATTCAGT